>NC_042622.1:141404886-141722115 GCF_901001135.1 Rhinatrema bivittatum
TTGTGAGATTTGTGAATGCTTCCAAGATTATTATTAGAACTTGTATATGCCAGCTAGGGAAGAGCATTCTTTCCTGGATGTTATGAAGGTTCCTTTCAGAGCAACACTTGGATTATTTGAATATAATTACTAAAATCTTATTACATTGAGTATGCTGTATCGGAGCTAAAAAGTGTTAAATCCCCAGGGCCAGATGACTTAACTTCATTGTTCTTAAGACCTTAATATCAGGAAGTCTGTGTAAGGTATTTGAATCTGATGGAGATGGGGGAAAGAGCTGGCAACGTTGTGTATGGCGCATGTAGTGGTTTTGACTAAGCCATGGAAGGATCCAATTGTGTGTGGGGTGAAAGCCAGTCAACTGAAACAAAGATGTGCCTGACCGAACCTGAGTCTGAACCAAAGTGCAGGCCTAAGAAATACAAAAATGGAGTCTTCTGCCACATAATGATCTTGGCAACTTCATATGAGACTGTGAGTCACAGAGCGGAGAAGAAACTGTAACTGTTCTTCCCTATCATACTTTTGTGTACGCCTCATCAGACCCATGCCCTTGGTGAAAACTTTGTATCTAGCCATGAAACCAGCTATGAAGCGGGTATTGTTCAGCAAGGTCAGCTGATTAACCTCAGTAGCAGCAGTGATGACACACACATATCTGGACTGTGAAGACATCAGTAGCCCACCAATCTATAGATGGTGACATCCAGTCAAGATCAATGTTAGATCCTATGGAGCAGAAGATGCAATGAAGTTCCAAGCAGAGAAAAAGACTCTGAACTATACAGACTGCAGATTTATTTTTTTTTACCAAGGAACTTTTTCCCTGGGGATTTTCTTCCCCAGAACTTTAACTGTTGCAGTTCACTATACCTGTGAATCAGCCAGCTTAAGACTGAATTCCATGCTCAGCATAGCATGCGCCGATATCTTGGAGTAGCTGCCTTGTCATGTCAATTTTATTCCCACTGGAACTTTGGCCAGCCAAGTCCTCCTTTACCCTATTCCTGCCGACATACCTCACAGAGACATCTGTGAGACCTCTGGGTTCTATTTGCCCTTGAGACCTGGCACGACCTATTATTTAACTACCAAGGTGTTGCTGGATTCCCCCCATGCCATGCTGTAAGAAAGGTCCTGGATCTTTGCAGAAGTGTGACCTGCCAAAGGCTGAGAGAGAGATTAACCCATCTGAAAGATTAATTAAGCCAATTTATTAGCCTGACACTGCACATTTGTCAAGTGCAGGTTGACTTGGTGATAATGCATTAGTTTATGCTTATTTTCCATAATATCACTTTGCTCTGTAAACTTGGAAACTTAACATTGAAATTCTCAGGAAAAATAAAAACTGAAAATGAAGGTTATCTTCCTCTTCAGTTAATACAGACTACATTTTTAAAAGTAATTTAGTTTTTTATAATAAAAATAGAATGTTTCAACAAAATTCAAAAGTGAGCGCATATGTTCTTGATAGCACCTCAGTACATCTATACATGATGCTTTCTATTCATTAATCTATGCATATTTTCAAGTTATAATATTTTTAGGTATTGTCTGAAAATATGAATGTTGAGTACCATTTCCTTCTTTTGCTGTTTGACTGGGCTGCATTAGGTAAGAAATTAAGGCAAGATTTAAACTGTAAATCTAGGTTTAAGATGTTTTGCAGCTTATGATATCTACTGCACCAACAACAAAATTATCCAAAGGCGACGTCATACATAAACTTCTGTGACCGCATACATTGTATTATTAGAAATGTTCGTCTGTTCTTTTCTTTTTCCTTTTAACAATTTGTTAAGGTTGTTTTGTATTTAAAAAAAAAGACGTTTGAGTGTGTTCTGACATCCCGTCCTCTTCGGCTTCCGTAAATTGTGCAAATGATATCCGATAGAGAACAGCTTCCTCTTACGCTAAAGAAAAACCACCAGAGAGAGTTCTTTTATTTTAAAACCATTATTTTAGGTTCACCAACATAAGAAGTCGGCAAAACTGTAATACTTCCTGAGGATATTCAGTTAAACTACATTCTGACACAGATACACCTTATTGCATCGGTCCCAGAGTGCATTAGTACAACTGTGTCAACAATAAGAGAAACTATTACTGTAAGGAGTCATGAGAAAAGTTACTTGACTTAGATGAAACATTGTTTTATTAGAATTGCAGGAAGCTATACAGCACAGAGGTTAAAATACTTCAGACTCGGAGCAGATTAAACCCACATTTTCCCGTGACTCCAGGTGACCATAAAATATGGGCACACAACCCCCAACTATAAATATTAGCTACCACCGCTCTCTTCAGCAAACGAAACGTAACTACACCGCCGGTCCCCATCAGCGAAGGGCGTAAAAAGAAGCAGCCAAAACAGACTCACCCGCCTGTGGGCGAAAGGAAATCCACATCCTCCTCATCGCCCCCAAGCATAACGCTATTAGGAAAAGAGCACAGCCCAAGAACCCGCCTTCAGGACTCCCAAAAACGAACGCCCGAGTCAGCTGATGCCGGTCACCTGCCGTCGCAAAAGTGCCGCCAAGGAGCGGAAGAGGCGTTGCCTGGGCTCTTGTCCTCTCGAGTCCTAACTTTTTGCATCTCTGCCCTGTCATGAGCTGGCAGCTATAGTCTCGTTTTTACACTTAAATTTAGAGCTTTATGTATTTGTTCGTTCTTATGTTCTGCTGTTTTCAATGTGTCAAACAGATTGCCAACTATACACAATGGTGAAATAGTGGCACTGTTGGCAATCTGCTTGACACATTGGGTATTTGCCATAGTCCTTTATTTCTCAAATATAAGGAGTTACGTGATTTATTATTTGTCTGCTGTTTTCAATAGCATTGTTTAGCGTGGAATATAATATTCACACTAGCATAAACTAAATGCTATAACATGTATTATCACGATTAAAACAAAAAAAACCTCAAAAAAAAGCACAGACTCGGTCTATAACTTAAGAGTACCAAAAGTACCAGAAATAAATAAACTTGGAACTTAACCGCTGCCTTTATAAGAATGTTTCTATAATAAAACTGCCAACCACTCATTCCCTTGGCTCCACGTTGAGACAACATTCAGACCCTGCGTGCTTTCCAAGCCTCGCTCCCAGGCAAGAGCCGCCTCCCTCTGTTGACCTGGTGTAAGAAGCATATCAGCTAAACGACCAAGGAAAAGCAGCATTTTGACTCACAGCGAGGCTTGGAACGCAGGTCTTACGGTGGAGGTGGAAGCATTGAAGGTTTTACGGATTCTGTGCCGGTGAAGGGAACGGTGCGGCTTGTAATACCGGGTAGGTGCAAGGGTTTAATGGGCGCAGTAAAGGGGACCCTGTTGTCGAGATCCAACTATGACAGTGGTGGCAGGACGTTCTTCCGGCGCTGGTGGTTCCCCTTGGAATAGGGGAAATAGTTGTTAAAGGGGTAGAAAGTAATTTTCAGTTTAAAATTACTTCTGTGCGTTTGACACCCCCCCATAAACAGTAAACGATGCTAATCTGTTTTGCTTTTTCTTTTTAAAATGTACCTTGTCTAGACTGTTTTATCTTTAACACGCTTTGAACTTTCCGGATGGAAAAGCATGTTATAAATTGTTCAATATTTCAGGAATACACACAGTGAATCAGATTGTAATCCTCATCCTGTAACAGTTAAGAGACTTTAGGTGCTTTATCACCTTTTAAAATTCTGATGCTGCCCAATCATTTCCCTTACCTCTGCAAGCAGCCATATTCAAAGTACAAATGACCTTGTAGTGAGGTCTAAATTGTCCATATGTGCAGATGACGTTTTTTAAAAATAGTAAAGTAAACGCAGATGTACATAAGAAGTTGCCATACTGGGTCAGACCTAGGCTCCATCAAGCTCAGCCTCCTGTTTCCAACAATGGCTAATCCAGGTTATAAGTACCTGGCAAGTACCCAAACATTAAATAGGTCCCCTGCTACTAATGCCAGTAATAACAGTGGTTATTCCTAATCAACTTGATTAATATTTTATGGATTTCTCCTCCAGGAACTTATCCAAACTTTTTTTTAAAACCAGCTACACTAACAGCTCTAACCACATCATCTGGCAGTGAATTCCAGAGCTTAATTGTGTGTTGAGTGAAAAAGAATTTTCTCCAATTTGTTTTAAATGTGCTACTTGCTAACTTCAAGGAGTGCCCCCTAGTCCTTGTGTTATCTGAAAGAATAAATAAATGATTCACATTTACCCATTCTAGTCTTCTCAGGATTTAATAAATCTCTATCATATTCCCCTTCAGCCGTCTTGTCTCTTCTCCAAGCTGAACAGCCCTAACCTCTTTAGCCTTTCCTCATAGGGGAGCCATTTGATCCCCTTTATCATTTTGGTCACCCTTCTCTGTACCTTCTCCAGTACAACTATATCTTTTTTGAGATGTGGCGACCAGAATTCCACAGAATATTCTGTGCAGTCTCACTATGGAGCGATGCAGAAGCATAATGACATTCTTCATTTTATTCACCATTCCCTTCCTAATAATCCCTAACATTAGAAACATAGAAATGAAACATAGAAATAACGGCAGAAGAAGACCAAACGGTCCATCCCGTTTGCCCAGTTAACTTTCACACTTATTTTTTTTCATACTTATCTGTTACTCTTGACCCTTATAAGTAACGTTTTGGTTCTATTTCCCTTCCACCCCCGCCATCAATGTAGATAGCAGTGCTGGAGCTGCATCTAAGTGAAGTATCTAGTTAATTGGTTAGGGGTAGTAACCACCGTAATAAGCAAGCTACTCCCACGCTTGTTTACCCAGCCCGTGCAATTCAGTCCTTGTTGGTTGTTTGAATATAAATCCTATTTTCTTCACCCCCCCTGCCGTAGAAGCAGTGAGCTGCACTGGATATGTATTCCAAGTGAAGTATCAGGCTTGATTCGGGGTAGTAACCGCTGTAACAAGCAAACTACACCCATGCTTATTTGTTTACCCAGACTATGTAATTCAGTCTTTGTTGGTAGTTGTCTGATTATAAATCATCTTTTCTTCATTCCCCCTGCCGTTGAAGCAGAGAGCTATGCTGGATATGCATTGAAAGTGAAGTATCAGGCTTATTTGGTTTGGGGTAGTAACCGCTGTAACAAGCAAGCTACTCTCCTGCTTTTTTTGTGGATGCAAATCCTTTTTTCCACATTTCCTCTTGCCGTTGAAGCATAGAGCAATGTTGGAGTCGCATTAACAGTGTGTATGTTTATTTAATAAGGATATTAATCTCCAGGTAGTAGCCGTCATTCCCGCAAGCCACCCCCATGTCTCTTCTCTTTATTCACATCCTCTAGACTTTATGGATCCACAGTGTTTATCCCACGCCCCTTTGAAATCCTTCACAGTTTTGGTCTTCACCATTTCCTCCAGAAGGGCGTTCCAGGCATCTACACCCTCTCCGTGAAGAAATACTTCCTGACAGTGGTTCTGAGTCTTCCTCCCTGGAATTTTAAATCGTGACCCCCTGGTTCTGCTGATTTTTTTGCAACGGAAAAGGTTTGTCGTTGTCTTTGGATCATTAAAACCTTTCAAGTATCTGAAAGTCTGTATCATATCACCCCTGCACCTCCTTTCCTCCAGGGTGTACATATTTAGATTCTTCAATCTCTCCTCATAAGTCATTCGATGAAGACCATTCACCTTTTTGGTCACCCTTCTCTGGACCGCCTCCATCCTGTCTCTGTCCCATCGGAGATACGGTCTCCAGAACTGAACACAGTACTCCAAGTGAGGCCTCACCAAGGACCTGTACGAGGGGATAACCACTTCCCTTTTCTTACTCAATATTCCTCACTCTATGCAGCCCAGCATTCTTCTGGCTTTAGCTATCGCCTTGTCACATTGTTTCGCTGACTTCAGATCATTAGACACCATCACCCCAAGGTCTCTCTCCTGCTCCGTGCACATCAGCCCTTCTCCTCCCATCGAATACAGTTCTTTCGGATTTTCACATCCCATATGCATGACTCTGCACTTCTTGGCATTGAATCTCAGCTGCCTTATCTTCGACCACTCTTCCAGCTTCCTTAAATCCTGTCTCATTCTCTCCACTCCTTCCGGCGTTCCACTCTGTTGCAGATCTTAGTGTCATCTGCAAAAAGACAAACCTTACCTTCTATCCCATCTGCAATGTCACTCATAAACATATTGAACAGGACTGGTCCCAACACCGATCCTTGCGGCACTCTGCTCAACACCGCTCTCTCTTCAGAGTAAGTTCCATTTACCATCACACATTGTCTTCTGTCCGTCAACCAGTTTGCAATCCAGGCCACCACCTCAGCACTCACTCCTAAGCTTCTCATTTTATTCACCAGTCTCCTGTGCGGGACCGTATCAAAAGCTTTGCTGAAGTCCAAGTAGATGACATTGACCGCTCTTCCTCTATCCAATTCCTTGGTTACCCAGTCAAAAAAGTCAATCAAATTTGTCTGACAGGAACTTCCCCTGGTGAATCCATGCTGCCTCTGGTCCAGCAATTCTCCCGACTGTAGATAGTTCACTATTCTTTCTTTCAACAGCAACTCCATTACTTTTCCCACCACATTGTTTGTTTTTTTGACTGCCACAGCACATTGAGCCAACCTATCCACTATTACACCTAGAACCTTTTCTTTGTAACTACAGCACAGGTTATTTTTCCTTTATGCGTCACTTTGCACTTGTTCACATTAAATTTCATCTGCCATTTGTATGTCCAGTCTTCCAGTCTGGCAAGGTCCTCCTACAATTTAGCACAATTTATTTATTTAACAATATTTCTGTATTGCTTCACTGATTAAAAAATCACTCGAAGTGATTTACAACATATTAAAATAAAATACATAATAAAACATCAAATTAACTTAAATAGTATTAAACATTCAAATTAAAATAAAATATCAGGATTCATTGGAGGCAAGATGGCAGCATAGACTGAGGCTGTGGTCGCTGGTACTCCTTGCTTGTCTTGGACTCGAGTTTTTCTCTTAAGATAATGCCGCCAAAACGTAAGGGGAAGGTGAGAGTTTATCCCGCTCTACCCTTACATTCACCAATACAGCAGGAGATTACGCGATTTATGTCCTCACCTGCACTAAACCCGGGATCCAAGGATCCAGATCAATCGGGCGTTTTGGGAGGACAGCCCGATTCTACTGAGGAGGCTTCGCTGAGCCCAAATCTTAGACCACCACCGGCGCAGAGGACGGGAGAGCAATGCCCGGGAAACGCTACAGAAGAGGTTACTCCTTCCAGGTCAGAGACGCTGACCTGAGCAGCCGGAGTGGGAGATCAAGCCACGGAGATGTTTAATCAGAGGCCAGAAGAAGGGGAAAGTGAACTGGCTCTGAGCGATATCGCGACCGGAGGAATGGATCAGGCTGCTGGTGGTGAGTCCTTAGACGTTCTCACTCGACCTGCTGTGGTCACGTTAGAATTAATGTGGGACTTAATGGCTGAAATGTCTACAAACATAAAGAGAATTGAGGAAAAAATGGATTGTAACAGCGGGAAAAGCCAACAAGATATTTTGCTAATACAAAAATCCATTAAAAAATCAGAGGAGAGGATTAAGGTGCTTGAAGAGACAGAGAAAACGAATATGGAGTTTCATGCAGCTGTGGTAAAAGAAAGAGCTCTTCTTGCAAGACGTATAGAGAATTTTGAGAACAATTCTAAGCGTTTGAAACTACGTCTCTTAAACTTTCCTAGAGTTGTGGGGGAAGTACCTTTGGATACTTTCCTAAAGTTTCTTAAAGAAGTATTAGGTTTTGATGTAAACGATTTGCCAAATATTAATGTTTGTTATTTCCTGCCAAAAAGAATTTCAAATCTAAACACGCCTGAATTACCTTTTCAGGGAAATCTTACAGAATTCTTAGAAAATTCTAATCAAGTGATAGATCGGGGCACATTATTAGTTTCCTTTATAAGTTACTCTAACCTGAATAAGGTAATGAAGAAATATTTTTCAAAGTATCCCATTTTATTCTATGACAAACCTGTTAAGATTTTCCCAGATCTTGCTTTAACAACCCAGTTGCGGAGAAAAGAGTTTTTGGCTCTTCGCCAAGAGGTTATATCTTTGGGCCATTCATTTACACTGAGGTTTCCGTGTAAATGTTTGCTAAAAAAAAGAATCAGGAAACTTTTGTATTTCTCATGTCTGAACATTTGAAAAGTTTCATTGAGCAAAGGAAAATAGTCACTTCATTCCCATTACCTAACTAAGAAAGTATATATATAGTGCAGGAAATCCTATGTTAAGCTTTTTCTTTGAGTATTTACCTGGATTGTGACTCCCTATTAGTTTAACTTAAAGCCTCTCTCAAGCTTTACGGTGTTAGTACTATATTACTATTGATTATATAAAGTAAGGGTTAAAGCTGATTATGTGACAAGCTGGTGGATGAAATGTATTATGGTATCTTTTTCTTTTATGTCAGCTTTGTTTCATTTTTGTGTTATTTCAACTTATATTCTTAAATTGCTGTTATAATTTTGAAAATCAATAAAACAAATAATGGTAAAAATAAAACATCAGACCCATAGATCTCACTTCTACAATCCTACTCAATAACAAAGCCACATCAGTTATTTATTACTATTTTTCTGCTCAATTATTGCTAGATCCTATATTAGATGATTGGGACATAAACCAAGTTTTAAGCATTCTTCTGAACTTTTTCAATATCTGTTTCTTCCCTTAATTCAAAGGGAAGATCGTTCCAAAGTACAGAGACTAGGCTAGGTAGAAGATCTACTCCTCTGATACGTCCGCTGCAGCCTGTTAAGGCCTATCTTGTGCCTGCACCAAGGTAACAGCTCCTCAAGGATTCACTTCCTCACAGTGCATTACACACTCACAAGCATGCTCCCTCCCTCTCTCCCTCCCAGACATACAGGTGCCCTCTCTTTCTCTCCTCCAGACTTGCACATGCTCTGTCTCTCTCTTCCAAACACAGACCCACACACTCACTCTCTTTCTCCCTCCCAAACACACACTTCATCCCTCTCTCTCCCCTTCCAGAAACACGCGTACACTCCTTGTCTCGCTATCTCCCCCTCACAGATATTACCATTCTCATTCTGTCTCTCTCCCTCTTTGCCAGAGACACACATACACTCCCACCCTCTCTCTCTACCTCCCAGACACACACACAAACTCCCTTGCTCTCCCTTCCCCTCTGAAGTAGATATATACATACATCCTCTCTCTCTCTCCCCATCCCAGATACACACATACACACTCCCTATCTCTTCCTCAGTCTCTCCTTCCCACACAGCTACACTCGTTCCTCCTCTCTCTCTCTCTCTCTCTCTCAGATACATGCACACACACTTTCTCTTCCTTCATCATTCCCACTCACAGTTAACCTCTCTCCCTCCATCCTTCTCACACAAACTCCCTCCCAGACACACACACACACACACACATACTCACTTCCTCCTTCTCTCTCCTAGCTCTCTTTCAAACACTGTCTGTGTAAGTGAAATGGATTCCTGTGTTGGGGTGTGATTGGCGCAGCCTAGAGTTTGATCCCCCAAGAGTCCACGCCACCAGCTGGCAGTCATGCCCTGGGGCAGGGATTGATCTAGAGCTTCACCTATGCAAGCCCTGTACCCTGCAGGTTGAGCCTTTGGATTCCAGGGGCTAGCAGGACTTAAGCAATAGTCCCACATGGCCAAGACAAGGAGAGAGTCCAGGGTCAGGCTGAGGTCAGTGCAGGCAGCAATCAGAGTCAGTGGGTACAGTCCAAGGGACGAGGCAGGCTGTGCGCAGAGTGTGGTCCAGGTCCAAACGAGAGTCAATGACAGACGGCAAGCAAAAGAGTAGTCAGTGTCTGTAGTGAAGGTCCAAGGCAAGTAGCAGGCTAGAGAATGGTCAGTATCTGGATCAAGGTCTAAGGCAGGAGTCAGGCTGAGACACAGGACCAAGGGCAGGTCGGATGAGGAGGCTCCACCGGAGCGGGACAACGGAGGCAGGACCACAAGCAAAACAGCAGGCAAGGATACAGAGGCAGGAAACGAGGAATGCATAGGAAACAACACGCACCGCTAGGCAGGGGGACCTGTTGCTGAGGTGAGCTGCTGGAGTTGCAGCTGGGTTAAGTACCCAGCCACACGTTGTCATCAGTGAGTGTCAGAGTTAATTTCCCATCACAGGGCCTTTAAGAGTCCTTGCACTGTGTGAGTGCCTAAGGAGCAGTGTGGCACAATGGTCAAGGAGGTAATAGTGAGGTCCATGCTGCGAAGGCAGGTCTGTGGCATCTCTGGGTGGCAGCAGCATTGGGGGCGAGGAAGTGGGCTCTTTGCCACTCTGGGGAATTTCTTGCATTTGGACCTTTTGACATAATTATGGGGTGAGAATGGCTGGTTGCGGGATGTCCTCAGAGAACATATGTTACAGGAAAGAAGCTCTGCTTTGTCCTGCATGCCCCAGGAGTCCTATGCTCTCTGTCTATTAATACCTTTGCATCAGAATCCTTTAGGACAAATAAATCTTTCCACAATTTCTCTAAAAATGCCTTTTCTGCAATCCCCACAATTCTGATACTGGATCTGCATGATTGGTCTTCCAAGTCAGTTACCTTCCATGTGCATACTTTTATCAGCTTCCTTGTTTGTGGTTTCCTGAGTCTACCACAACCCACCTGGACTGCTGCCACCTTTCACTCTTCTAGCTGCTTGCCAGAAGGCATGCAAAATATAATCTTCTCAGGTCTGTAGGTTTTTTCCTTCTCTATTTCCTGTGGCTCTACTTCACTTTCTCTTCCTGATGCTAATCCTCCCCAATCTTATTCCCTACCACAAACTGCTATGAACATCAAGTCTATGTCTCCATTCTCTCCATTCTTCACCTCAACAGCCATTCTGTCTTCTGCCCCATTCACGCCTCTTGAGATTCAAAATTTTCTTCCTCTCATCCAGCCATCTCCATTTTCCATCCTTGTCATTTTTGTCACACCTTCATCTCTCTCTCCTTTGTATTCTCCTCTCAAAGCAACTCTCACACCATCTATGCACATCAAACCATTACCCCTCCAACCCATCCTACTGCTTTCCCCCATTCTCATGTTCCCTGTGGAATGCCTGCTTTATTTCCAATAAACTTGCCTATATTTATGGCCTCTTTATCTCTCGTACCCTCTCCTTCTTCTCACTTTTGACTTTCTCTTCAGGACTCTGCCTCAGTTCCTGCCCTTCTTCATGGAGCTTAACTTTTATTCCTTACACCTTGCTCGATTGGCTCCTGTGGCAATGTTGGACTGCAACTCCTCTCTCTCCCACCCCTTCCCTAGATTTCAACCTCTTCTTTCACCTCAGTCCCACTTCTTTTCTTCCTTTAAGATCTATTCCATCCATCCACCTATTCACGCAACTACCTCTCTGGGTAGCTGTCATTTATTGAACCCCTTATAAGTCATCCTCCTCTTTTCTCACTGACTTTGACTTGTGACTTTCCTTCTTCCTTGAACCATCTTTTCCTTCCTTCATTCTTGGGGATGTTAATGTTCTGCAGATGACCCCTTATGCTTCAAAGCTCCTTGCTTCAACCTCCTCATTTGACCTCCAACTAGGCTGTACTAACCAGCTTGGCCACTGACTTGACTTATCCTTTCCTCCAACTGCTCTCTATCATCTGATAACTTTCACACTTAAATACCCTTCCACAGTCTCTTCCAGTCACCACCAACATATTTAGGAATCTCCAGGCTATTGACCCCTGCATCCTGTCCACCACTGTCTCATCTCTCCTCTCTTCCACTATGTTGTCAGTCTGTTGAGGCAGTTTCTTCTTATAGCATTGTACTCTTCCGCTTTTGACACTCTTGCTTCTCCCCTACCCTGTCCTGTAAGGCATACCAAACCCCAACCTTGGCTGACCTCCAGAATTTGCTCCTTATATTCTTGTGCCTGCTTTTTCATCTCAAGCCATTCTCGATCCTCTTCATTCTTTCTTTCACCCTCTACATTCCACAGAAACAGCCCTTGTCAAAGTCTCCAGTGTCCTGTGTTCCTGGCCATATCCAAGGACCTTCACGCGATCCTCCTCATCCTTGACCCAATTGCTGAATTCAACATTGTTGATCATCATCAATTCCTTCATACTCTGTCCTTGCTTTTATTTCAGGATGCCATTCTGTTTTGGTTCTCTCTTTACCTTTCCCACCTCATGCATCTCAAATCACTACTTTGACTCCTTGTTCACTTCTGCATATAATTCAGGTTTCTCTTGCTTATCCACAAGTGCATTTATTTATTTACACAGTTGATTGTTTGGAATGGATCACTGAAATCATACAAAAATTTAAAACACACACAAAAACTATAATAAAACAAAAGTACAATAAAATCTGCGCATTTGAACATCAACTGATATGCCTGCATTGAAACAAGTGCTTTAAGCTTTTTTTCTAAAATTTTTCAAGTTCACTTTCTCCCTAAGCTCAAAGGGTAGAACATTCCACATGAGCCTCATGTAAGAGAATGTTCGAGATTTGCATCTCTTGAAGCCTGTCCTTACACAAAGCTGCGATAAGTAACAGATTTTGATCAGATAATAAGGCCTGTAAATTATTAAAAAGCTGCCTCTGCATTTTATACATCAAACTTGCTCCATATATGCAAAGCCAATAGGGCAAAGTTGATTGAATAACATCACATCATATTCAGTGTGCCAAGACTCGGTGTAACCCTTACTTGGGGTGTGTTAAGTCTCAGGGCACACAATCCAATTTATTTTTTGGGGGCTGCTCCAGCTAGCTGGCTCCTCCCCAGCTTAACACTCAATCCTTGGGGGGGGGATTCTTTTTACAGGAGGGAGCTCTTGCTTATGGCCCAGATGATGAATTAAAACCCCAGTGTGCTTTGATCCCCTTAGATTGTCTGTTAGTGCTTCCCATGAGGTGAGAGGCTGTAAAATAATAATTCACTGAGTCATAAAATTAAAGTCCATTTGTCCAAGAAATGAGTGTACATCTGACTGTTGGTACAGGATTTTCTGCTTGGTAGGTAGGTAGGTGTCCTTGTTACAGACATCTGGATAGAGCCCATGGTGATTTTTTTTTTTGTGTACAAACTCTCCCAGAGGCTGCATGGGAATCTAGTGGAGGAGACCCCTTGCATTGCAAAAATCCTACCTTTAGACATCATCTTCCCCTTGGACACCCAACCTGAAAAGGTCCCTTGAGGTGCAGAGATACAGATGGGTCTCCTTCTCTTGTTTTTTCTTCCTTTGGTCCAGCATTTCCTTTATCCTTAGCTGTTACTTCAGGGATTTCTCTTGTGGAAAAATCAAGGGATCAGGCTAGTTCTCAGCACTGCAATCCCAGTGGGGAAGGGGGATCCAAAAGCCCTCCCCACTTAATTCAAAGTCCAAATAGACTTTAAAGCTTAACTGGATTCTTCTTCCTAAACTGGTATTCATGCTCTCATAGGCTCACTGATCTTCAGCCCCTGTCCTTTGAGTACGGCCAGTGAGGATGACTTTCCCATAGGACTCCTCTAGCCTTCACAATCTCACGCAGCAGGATCCATCACTGGTGCTAGCCTTCTTGGGCTCACAGGTCCCCTGGAGAGAGCCCTTTTGCCCCTAAAGGGTATCAGGCTCAGCAATCTGTCTCTCTGTAACTTAAAGTAAGAAGGCCCTCTGACAGGGAGTGCATGATGAGGTATCCCTTCTGAAAGAGAATTCTTTAGGGCAAGACTGGGATAAAAAAATAATAAATGCCCCATCTGAGTGTGGAAAAAATACATCCTTAGTCTCTGACTGCTTCCTCAGACTGAACCAACAATCAGGCCGATACAGTACAGTGCTCTGGCGGAGCACACTCTTAACCCGCGTTTGGACGTGCGTTATCGAAGCGCTAGCTTTACTCCTTATTCAGTAAGGGGTAACAGCACATCGAAAACGCGTGTCCAACCCCCCCCCCCGAAACTAATAGCGCCTGCAACATGCAAATGCATGTTGATGGCACTATTAGTTATTCCCGCGTGATACAGAAAGTAAAATGTGCAGCCAAGCCGCACATTTTACTTTCAGAAATTAGCGCCTACCCAAAGGTAGGCTGTGTCAGCGGGTTTGAGAACCGACGCCGGCAAAATTGAGCGTCGGCTGTCAAACTCGCTGACAGCCGCCGCTCCTGTCAAAAAAGAGGTGCTAGGGACGCGCTAGTGTCCCTAGCGCCTCTTTTTACCGCGGGCCCTAATTTGAATATTTTTTTTAGTGAATTGCGCGCACAGGAGAATGGCCTGTGCGCGCGCCGGGGGAGCGGGCGCTCGCCTGCTCTCCCGCAAATTTTACTGTATCGGCCTGAATGTAATAAAATGGCTGGGCTAAATAGCACTGAGTCATCCAAATCAGAACCTCCTGGTGGGGGAGGAGGGACTAAGGGGTATAGATGGCTCCCATCTAAGTGTATTCTAAGGACAGGAATAGCAGCATCTAGTGCCAAACCGGGAGGGTCAGCCACATCAGTTATACATCAAGTGCATACTGCAAAATTAATATCTGAGAAATATGTATCCTTTATTTTTAATTGATCTCACATTCAAGTAACCCACTTGAAGGTCAACATCTGTATAACGCTGACCAACATTTATTATGTTCACTGCTTAGAACAATAGATTTGTAATTTGCAGTTTATAAAAATTTTAAAATAAATCAACTGACAGATCCCAAGAGCTGTTAACATAAATCAACTTTCACTGAGAATATGTAGAGCTCTGTGTAAAATAACTTTTTCTTGAATCCCTGATAACAACTCTGACGCACACAAATTGGTATAGAGAACAGCATTAACATGTCTCGCACATAGATTTAAATTTCTCCTAGTATGTTGATATAAAAGTCCAGAAGTAAAAGTATATTAACCAAAGATTCGCTCACATAAATCACCCAGAATATTTTGCTCAGCATGCCCTGTGGCCTGGCCTACCAAGGAGCTGGCACTTGGGTGAGCACTTGGGTGAAGGCCTACCAAGTGGTGGCCCGCCTATGGACTACCTTTAAGGGAAGATCATAGGGTGACGTCACCTGATTGGGGAGAACCCAAGCAGCTCAGCGGGGGATCAGGATTCTCATAGGAAGTTGATACAGGCAGCAGTTATATAGGGTAGTGGCTATAGTGATATACCTGATATTAACAGATAACTTGCATCCCAAGTTCATCTTTTATTTATTTATTTATTTTATTTAAGGGTTTTTTATATACCGAGGCACGTTTGCAAAACATCACCTCGGTTCACAATGTAACATAACTTAGCAACAAACTTTACAATGATATCATTTTTAACAGGAAGTGGGATTAACAAAATTGGAGGAGATAATACGAAACTTATATACATATGTACATATATATTTAACAAGGGAGTTAATCATAGACAGTCATGTTATTAGCAAGGGGAAGGTAATAAGAGTGGAGGGGAAGGAGGGGAATGAAACCCACAAAGGGTGGGGAGTAGAGAGAATAAAATATATTGTGCGTGAGTTGGTAGGATGGTCATGTCATAGCTTTGGGGGGGAGTCTGTTCGTTAGTCAGGGTATGCTAGTTTGAATAGCCAAGTTTTTAGATTGTGCTTGAATTTTTTGTGGCAGGGTTCCTGGCGTAATTGGGAGGGCATTTTATTCCAGTGGGAGGTTCCTGCAATAATGAATGATCACTCTCTAAATGAGGTGTGCTTCATGAGTTTAAGGAAGCAGAAACTTTACACCTTTTGGGGAGTGGGGAGATCTCTACCTTGCCTCTGCTCCATGTCCTGGATCACTGTTTGACTCCAGGCTCCCCCCAGCTGCTGCGTCTGACATCGGGTAGAGGGGCCGAGCTGCCGGAATAGGAGGCACCCTCCGGCACACCGAAGCCACGCACCTAAGGGTCATACTCTTAGGCGAGGATTTCTTTGACGCAGGACTCGCATGCTTGTAAGTTTTGGACTCTCAAAGTACTTTCTTCTTTGTCTAATTTCTATAATGGTTAGGAGAAAAAGTCGGCTACATCCTTCCCTGCCCTTTTCTTCCTCTCAGTCACCTATTCAGGTGCTGTGTCGATTCTAGATTCTGCCAGAGAGGTGGCAGTTAATCTATCTGGTTTGAGCCCTGATCATAGCCTCCCACCTTCTCAGATTATGGGGTCTGGTTCTCCTGGACTGTCTCCTTTTGGTGGTAATGTTGAATCTGCTTCTGGAACTACTTCTCCTTGTGGCCCAGCTGCGCCTTGGAAGTCTAGCTTGATTAAACCTTACTCAATAACTAGAAGATGTATGGAAACCATAGTAGGTCTTGAGAAGACTGTTGATAAACATCTTTCTGATTTTTCTTCTGCTTTGGAGGCCACTAAGGGACAAATAAATGTGCTTCAATTAATATTGATTAATCAAGAGCAAAGAATTGAACGTTTAGAGTCTCAAACTAGTTCCCTTTAAGATTTCAAAGTGTCTTCTATTATGGACAATTTGTAAATACATAGGATTGAGATATTAGAAAATAAATCCAGAGTATTAAATTTGTGATATTTCAATTTTCCTAGGTCTCCACTCTTATCTCCTTCTGAATTGCTCAAAAAATATTTTAAGGAAGGGCTTGGGATCTTGATTGATTCCCTTACTTCTGTAAATAAAATGTAGTTCCTTCCTTTTAAGAGAAGGGGTTCGAAAGGAGGCTCAAGCGAATTAGATTTAGTTGCTAAATTAAATTTTACGAACTTCTTGGAGCAATCCATAGATGTTATTGAAGATTGGGCCACTTTACTGGTTACCTGTTCCACTGAGGGGAGAAAAAAATCTTATTTTGCGATTTGATTTTCTCTAATAGACAATTCATATTCATGGACCATAAGGTTTGGGTATTTCCAGATGTTTGTAAGCAGCCTCAGGTGAGGAAGAAGGCTTTCTTCCAGCTCAGAGATGCTATTATTAGGATTGGGGGTACTTTTTCTTTGAAATAGTCCATTAATGGCTATTAATCAATTTTACTTAGGGAATAGCCACTGCTATTAATTGCATCAGTAGCATGAGATCTTCTTAGTGTTTGGATAATTGCCAGGTTCTTGTGACCTGGTTTGGTCTCTGTTGGAAACAGGATGCTGGGCTTGATGGACCCTTGGTCTGACCCAGAATGGCAATTTCTTATATTCTTAATACCCTGCCAAGTGTGTAATTCACCATTCTGGTAAGATTTGTGTGTATTTTGAACCCTCTCAGTTAAAAGCTTTTATTGATAACAGGTCTTCTCAGGTTATTGCTTCCTCTCCTGCTCTTATTTAGGTGTCGGCAATTAGATAGATAGAAAAATGTGATTTACAAACAAGAGGGCCAATGCAATAACTGTGTGCAGAAAACAGGCACTCAGTGTTGAGTGCCCGTTTTCCTAATGCTTGCCCAGCCTCCTCTCCTGGGTGCCCGATTCAATATTTAAATAAGGGGTCGCACTAAGAAGGAGGCACTAGGGAAAAATGTGTGTCCCTAGCACCTCCTCAGCATTGGGCACACCAGAGAGGTGGCTGTCAAGCGGGTTGGGAAAACAGACCCTCAATCAACTAACATCTGTTTTCTTCTGCTCCCGGCATAGACATGCACAAGATGCATTGCTTGGATCGTGTATCTTGTGTGTGTATTGAGTGTCCAGAATTTTTTTTTTTTTAACTTTTTTTTTTAAATCTAAATACTGTTTTATTTGCTTCCTCCTACTTAGTATCGCTAGGATACTATTAGGAAGAATCATAGAAAGCAGGGTTTTCTTTTTTTTTTTTATGCACCCTCAAGGATGGCATGCTCTGGGCTGACGTAAAATTTGTCGTATTACATGGGCGCGTTGGTCGCGTGGAAAATGTATTGGATCGGGGGGATTAGCTAATAGCCTCATCTACAAGAATTTACATGTAGTGAGCACTATTAGCGAAGCGGTGATTTGGACATGCATTTTGGATGTGCTAATCTCCGTATTGGATCGGGGATTATGGACGCACGTCCAATCGCATGTTAAGCCGTGCACAATGGCTAGCGCACAGTATTGCATCAGCCCCAAGGCGCTTTAATTGTCTGTCTGTTTTTTCTTTCTTATTGATATGTCTTTCTTCTCTCCTCCCATTGAGGTTCTCTTTGTGGTCAATTAATAATGAATTTGTTATAATGTTTTGTTTTGGTTTGGGGGTTTTTTTTTTGTGATAATGACCTACTTTGTTCTGATGAGCAAAATGTTGTGCTTCTTTTTATTTATGCTTTCCAAAATAACAATAAAAAAATTACACCTTTTGGAGGTAGTTAAGATTTTATTTTACGGTAGCAGCTTAGCATACAAGGAATTTTATGATATAGTTTGTTTTAAGTTTCTTATTTTACAGAGCAAAGCACTGTTAATGCAAGATATTAATTCTGAGTTAAACACATTGGTTTTAACTCACACTTGTCAAATATAATGCCAATTATCTACCCAAGCTAAAATTAGACTAAAATAGTTGGGTCACAATCCTGAAGGATCGGGGTGCTGTTTCAAGGCAAGGAAGGAATTCAGAAGTACCTCTCAACAGGCAAATGACAGGTTAACACAATCTCAAGGAAGTAGAACTCGGAGAATTTAGAGATGCCTCTGTATGCTAGGCAAATTTGGACAGAGTGGAAAAACTTGTGTTGTCAAGGCTTTAGGCAGTACAAGACCAAGAAGCACTCTACAGTTACGGAACAGGGCTGGGTCACTTAGGGATGACAAAGTCATAGTAGAGAAACTAAATGAATTATTTGCTTCAGTATTCATTGAGGAAGACGTAAGAGAGATACCCATGCCAGAAATAATATTTGAAGGTGATGATTCAGAGGCAATGAAACAAATCTCAGTGAACCTCAAAGATGTACTAGGGCAAATTAGCTTACAAAAGAGTAGCAAATCACCTGGACCAGATAGTGTACATCCCAGAGGTCTGAAAGAATTGAGAAATGAAATTGTGGCCCTACTATTTGAAATTTGTAAACTATGATTAACAATATCTGTGGGACCTGAAGATGGGAGGATTGCCAGTGTAACGCTAATTTTTAAAAAGTGATCAAGGAGTGATCCAGGAAACTACAGACCAGTAAGTCTGACATCCATGCCAGGCAAAATAGTTTCTACTGTCATAAAGAACAAAATTGCTGAACATATAGATAGGCATAGTTTAAAGGGACAAAGCCATATCAGGAATTACCACCCAGGAAAAAGATCTAGGCATCATAGTGGATAATACATTGAAACTGTCAGCTCAGTGTGCTGTGGCAGTCAAAAAAGCAAACAATGTTAGGAATTATTAGGAAGGGAATGGTGAATAAAATGGAATATTTATTTATTTATTTATTTAAATTCTTTTAATATACCGTTGCTCAAGAGAGGTCTTATCGTACCGGTTTACAATAAACTAGGGGGAACCAGTTAACAGTTAACAGAGAATATGTCATAATGCCTCTGTATCGCTCCATCATGAGAGCGCACCTTGAGTACTATGTACAATTCTGATCACCGCATCTCAAAAAAGATATAGTTGCACTGGAGAAGGTACAGAGAAGGGTGACCAAAATGATAAAGGGGATGGAACAGCTCCCTTATGAGGAAAGGCTAAAGAGGTTAGGGCTATTCAGCTTTGAGAACAGATGGCTGAGGGTGGATATGATAGAGGCATTGAAAATCATGAGAGGTCTAGAATGGGTAGATGTGAATCGATTACGCTTTCGGATAATAGAAGGACTATGGGGCACTTCATGAAGTTAGCAAGTAGCACATTTAAAACTAATCAGAGAAAATTATTTTTCACGCAACACACAAGCTCTGGAATTTGTTGCCAGAGGATGTGGTTAGTTCAGTTAATGTAGCTGGGTTTAAAAAAGGTTTGGATAAGTTCTTGGAGGAGAAGTCCATTAACTGCTATTAATCAAGCTGACTTAGGGAATAGCCACTGCTATTATTGCCATGGGATCTACTTAGTGTTTGGGTACTTGCCAGGTACTTGTAGCCTGGACCAGTGGCGTAGCTACGGGTGGGCAGTGGCCCACCCACTTTCCATTCAGGCCCATCCAAATTTCTTTGCAAGACACTGCAGCCAATAAAAAGCAGGCAGCATCAGCAGACACCCAAGGGAGGAGAAAAATTAATAAAAAGAGCTGGTGTGTTGCAGCTCCCGGTGTCCCACAGTCCTAGTAATACTTCCCTTTACTTTCTTCCTGCCCCCGCGGGCCAATGGGAAACCTCCTCCCTTCTTCTTGCCCCCGCGGGCCAATCGGAAGCCTTCTTCCTGCCAGTGGGAGGAGGAAGCCTTTTATTGGCCGGTGGTGCAGGAAGAAGGGGGGCATTGGGCTGAGAGGAGTGGCAGTGTTCAAGCCAGGGCTGGAAGTGCAGGGCAGGGAGGTGACTGGGATTTGTGTGAGAGACAGAGTCTGGGCAGGGAAGTGACTGGGGTGTGTGTGAGAGACAGAGTCTGGGCAGGGAAGTGACTGGGGTGTGTGTGAGAGACAGAGTCTGGGCAGGGAAGTGACTGGGGTGTGTGAGAGACAGAGACTGATCGTAGGGTTTAATTGGTGTGTGTGTGTGTGCAGGGCCGGTGCTTCCATTAGGCAAACTAGGCGGTGGCCTAGGGTGCCACAATTTTTTTTTTGGGGGGGGGGGGGGGGTTGCAAACTCCCACCAGCACAAGAGGTCCTGCGACAAATCCAATTCCAAAGGAGGGGGCACTGTGCCGGAGCTGCTGCCAATACGTAATCCAGGGGAGGGGTTGCATTACTGAAGGTTCGCCTAGGGTGCCAAATACTCTTGCATCAGCCCTGTGTGTGTGACTTGTGGGCCCTAAAGAAGAGGACTGTAAGGACAGAGCTTCAGCAGCCACTGCTGCTCCTGGTATGTGCTTTCAAGGGAAAGGAGTAGGAGAGTTGCTGGAGAGGGTAAGTAAAGGTGGCACTTTAAGTTTATTTTTCTTGATTGACTGCCATTTTAATTATTATGATTATTATTATTTAATTAATTATGTGATGTCTACTGTTTTGAAATATTTTATTGATATTTGGACAATTTTTAATAATTTTTATGAGTTTTGTTGGATGTTATTCTGTTCATCAGCTGTTTTGAAACATTTATTAATATAGTTTTACAGTTATTTCTGTGTGGAGCTCTATAGCAGCTTGGCTTGTTCTGTTTTCCTAATAGGAGGTGTATTAGTGTTTAGGACCTGATTTAATATTTGTAGTGTTGCCTTTTCATATTTAGGGTTGTTATATGTTCCATAATGCAGGTGTAAGTTTGTGCAGATTAATTTCTGTGCATTATTGCAGATCCTGGGACTGTGTTAGGTGCTATATTTCTCTTTCCATTTCTCCAGGTTTGCACTGCATGCAGAGTGGCTTTTTTTTGTTTTCCATTCCAGTTTCTATCTCCATATTTATAATGTGTGGTCTTTCTGTACTTTGGTGAAGGTCGGTTCTGTGTGTGTGCCCGAGGTGAGGTATTTTACTAACATGTAGGCGATTGTATCAATCTTATTTCTGGATGCAGAGTGTATGTTTACATGATGATAGCTTAGTAAATGACAGGGCTGGATAGCCTTTTTCTCCTGTCTACCCAGTTATCCTCTCCACACTGCTTAGGATACATCCTAGCTGTCAGCCAAAGGGTGTGACCACCTTCAAGACATCTCTTTATCCAGAACAGTCTTTTTTCTGTTCTTCCTTTGTAAAGAAATGGGGATGAATGTCAGGAGCCCCTGGACTCGATTCAGCAAATGTCACCATCAGAGGAAGACTAAAACTAAATAGTTGAGCCATAGGAAAGAAAAAGAAATCTTCAAAGGTATTTATCTGTTTTATTGATACAGATTAATAAGGCATTTTCTCAATTATGGTAAATATTTTGGTGCTGATGCAGTCCTGTTCTTTATAATAATTTTTTCAAAATAATTGTTTTTCAAAAAAAAAATGTTCATCATTTTTTCATTTTGATTAGACGGTGTGAACAATTGTATACCTTTTTTGGCGATACCTTTTGTATTGATTAAATATTTTGGTGCAACATTCCAGAGGGTTTTAAAACATCTCACAGAATACTGTGATGTATGATGAGATATTTGTCTTTATAGTAGGCTAGTATATGGTTCTTTGTAAGTTATGGGATACTGCCACTTGAGATCTCTTTAAGTATAATTGAAATGCTTCCATAACTATACATTAGGTTTAGCATTGGTAGCTGCTTGAAGTAATTGAGTTTAAAATATTAAAAGTATAACAGCTGTAGCAGATTATTTAGAAATCTATTGTCAGGTGTGTGTGAAAATATTTATCTATAAGAATTTGAATTCCATGGCTCAGACTTTGTTTAGTGCCCACCCATGTTAACCTTGGGCCCAGCTAAAAATTCATTTCTGGCTACGCCACTGGCCTGGACTGGCCATTGTTGGTTGGACTTGATGGACCCTTGGTCTGACCCAGTATGGCAATTTCTTATGTACTTATGATTTAGCCAAGAACAGTCTTGCCTCACCAATTTACTACATTTTTTTTGAGGGCGTAAATAAATATGTTGATAAAGTTGAGCCAGTTGATATAGTATATCTGGATTTCCAGAAAACATTTGACAAAGTCCCTCATGAGAGACAACTTAGGAAATTAAAATGACATGGATAGGAGTTAGTGTCCTATTGTAGATTGCCAACTGGTTAAAAGAAAGGGCTAAATGGTAAATTTTCCCAGTGGAGAAAGATGAATAGTGGAGTGCCCCAGGGACCTATTCTGGGACATCTCTTTTAATATATTTATAAATGACTTGGAAATGGAAACAACAAGTGAGGGGATCAAATTTGCCGATGACACAAAATTATTCGCAGTTGTTAAAACACAAGAGGATTGTGAGAAATTACAAGAGGCCCTTACAAACCTGGGAGACTGAGCATTGGAATGGCAAATGAAATTTAATGTGGACAAGTGCAAAGTGATACACTTAGAGAAGAATAACCCAAAGTATAGCTACACAGTGCAACGTTCCACATTAGGAGTCACCACTCAGGAAAAGGATCTAGGTGTCATCATTGAAAATATTTTGAAATCTTCTGCTCAGTGTGCAGCAGCAGCCAAAAAAGCAAATAGAACGCTAGGGATTATTAGGAAAATAATGGAGAATAAAACAAGAGAATATCATAATGCCTCTGTATTGCTCCATGGTGCAACTTCATCTTGAGTATTGTGTGCAGTTCTGGTCTCCACATAATAAATAAATAAATAACAGAATTAAAAAAGGTACAGGGAAGGGCAACCGAAATGTAAAGGGGAAAGAACAATTCCCCTATGAGGAAAGGTAAAGAGGTTAGGATTGTTCAGTTTGGAGAAGAGAAGGCTAAGGGAGATATGAAAGAGGTTTATAAAATAATGAGTGAAATAGAACGAATACATGTTAATCAGTTGTTTACTCTTTCAAAAAGTACAAAAATTAGGGGACACACAATGAAGTTACTAGGTAATACACTTAAAACTAATAAGAGAAAATATTTTTTTATTCAATGCATACTTAAGCTCTGGAATGTGTTGCCAGAGGATGTGGTGAAAGCAACTGGTGGGAGGCCAGATAAGAGGGACTAGGGAGGTGAGGCACTCACCTGGATGGGATCCAGGGGAAGTGACAATAAATATTCAGACCAACAGATCCAAGTTGAGGGGGATGGGGGGTATGTGAGGTAATACCCCTATGTTCCCCTTTAAACTGATGCAGGACAAGGCTAGGTGCCTGGTCCCTTTTAATTCCCTTTGAGAGAGAGAGCTCTGTGGGCAGGGCCCAACAAGGGAAGAATAAGAGCTGGGACCCAGTTTGGTTAGTCAGACCTGGCCCAGTTCTCCAGGAGGAAGGCAGCTCTTGTAAAGTAACGGTGAGCTATGCTGAAGCTGAACTGTGAGTACTGAGGGAAGCAGTACTGAACTGTGAGTATTTGAGTACAGTGTTCTGAAGGAAAGACGGTGTACTGTTGTGTGATTGTGAAGCTGTAATAAAGATAAGTGTTTTAAGAGAGGCTGGCGTCAGACTGCATTTGTGTCTCTAGCCCTGGGGGATCACCGCTCTGTCCCACAAACCTGTTATGAGTTCTTTTGCCATTTCTCTCACTGTGGGTAGTTCTGTATGTTTACAAAAATTGATTTATTCAATCACTGCATAAACCTGAGTCTTTTTATTTTGTTCAGTATCCCTCAGTTGTTTTTACATATTTGGTTTCTGAGTTCCCCCATACACATATTGCCAGCAGAATTGTATGCCCAATGAAGAAGCCCAGGAAGGAGGATGTGAAGAAGAGAATCCTGGCCGTCTATGTTGTCTGATACTTGAAAATGGGATGGGACAATTGCCAGAAAAATATGCAGCATATTGAGATGTTTCTGATAAAAAAAACAAACAATTGCTGACATTCACCTCCCTGCATAGACCATACGAATGCCCAATAGATTTATTACCAGGGGCAGAAATTTATTTTGGAAGAATCTTTTCTTTATTAGAGCCAGAACTGAAGACACTCTGGGAAGATATAAAGGAAATTTTGCAGAAAGGATTCATTCAACATTAAACATCACAAGCAGGGGTGTCCATCTTCTTCATGCTCAAGAAGAAAGGTTCCCTCTGGCCTTGTAATGACTATCAAGCCTTGAATGATTAGTAACCGCTACCCCCTGCTGCTTCATATGGCCCAAATATTCACTAAACTCCATTTGAGGGAAGCGTATAATCTTGTCCAGATTAGGGAGGGAGACAAATGGAAGACCAGCTTTTCAAACATGCTATGGCCAATTTTGAATACCTGATGATGCCATTCGGCTTAAGGAATGCTCTTGCTATGTTCTCAAACCTGGTGAACAAAATATTTTGTGACATGTTAGACCAGAGCATAGTTATCTATCTGTATGACATTTTGATACTGACAGAAAATCTGGCAGAGCATGACCAGCAGGTCTATTAGGTCCTATCTCCGAAAATACAAATTGTATACCAAGCCTGAGAAATCTTTGTTTATTAAATGATTTATTAGTTGCCGATATTGAAGCACTAGGCAATGCACAAAGTACATCTTCATAAAATATCCGTAACTTAAACAATAAAACCAAATATTGATAAAAAAAAGTCACATCTCCAATAAAATATCATCATAAAATGGCATTAAATCCAAAGATAGGTTTAACCAACTTAACAGTCAAAAGTTTGCTGAACAAGATATATCTTCCACAGGGCTTTAAATGTGCATTCAACAAACGATCAGTGGCGTTCCTGGGACATATAATTTTGCCCGAAGGAATACAAATGAACCTGGTAAGGTCAGTACGGTGGTCCAATGGCCTGTGCCAAAAAATGTTAAGGAAATACAGTGCTTCCTGGGTTTTGAAACTTTTAGCAACATTTTATCCTGGGCTTTTCCAAATTGACAGCTCCTCTAAACAGAGGTTCTTAAGAAGGGGAGTTCTTTTAAGTGGACTTTTGAGCAGCAAATAACATTTGATCAACTGAAGAAGGCCTTTATGATGGCTCTGATCCTCATATACACAGACCCACAGCAACTATTTATAGTGGAGGCTGATGCATCGAGAGTGGCTATCAGGCTGTGCAAAGGAGGGGATCTAAAGATCTCCTTCAACTATGTGCCGCCTTCTCTTGTAAGCATTCAGCAGCTAAAAAGAATTATCATGTATATGACAACTTCTGGCTATAAAAAAACTGCCTTTGAGGAATGGTGTCACCTCCTAGAAAGAGCCCATCACCAAGTCTAGATTTTCACTGACCATAA
The DNA here is from genome assembly GCF_901001135.1 of Rhinatrema bivittatum. Classification (NCBI taxonomy): domain Eukaryota; kingdom Metazoa; phylum Chordata; class Amphibia; order Gymnophiona; family Rhinatrematidae; genus Rhinatrema; species Rhinatrema bivittatum. The sequence goes on from NC_042622.1 coordinate 141,430,636, forward strand.
GAATTTGGAATTCTTTTCTTTTCCTGGTTTGATTTCATATTAATAGACCAACCAGATTCCATGAACAGTTAAGTGGTTGCTCTGTCCCAGAGAGAAGGGGAGGAATCTGCAGAACCAGAAGCTCCCACCACAGTCTTTCAACTGGAGAACTTTGCTTTCAGAACAAGAAATTCTGGTTTGATGGAAGTAATATGTGGGAGCCTGCAGCATAATGCGTTTGCACAAGCACCACTGTAGGGATTGGAAAGGGAGAAAAGGATACTGATCGGAGCTGGCGAGAAACCTTCCTTTATAGAAAGGATCGACTCTTATCTACCAGAAGATATGTTATGTTTGGAAGTTCTTTGAAGCGGTCATGATTTCCGATTGGTAGGCCATCCTGGTTGCCACAGAACTAAAGAATTAGTTGCCTGTGAATTTTAATGGATATGGAATGGAGCTAAGATGTCACAGAGTGTGTTACTTCTTGTGAAGTATGTGCCTGGAATAAGATGCTACCTCACTGTCCTCGTGGACTACTCATATCATTATTAGTACCCTCAAGATCATGTCAGTACCTTTGTTGGTTTTAACCATTTTCCATAATAAAGGACACTACCTAATTCTCATACTTGTCCTGTTTGTCTGTTTTGACGCATTCTAAGCTCTACAGAGAAGGCACTGTCTCAGATGTGTATTTGTACAGTGCTGCCTATGTCTAGTAGTGCTATAGAAAGTAGTAGTAGTAGTGTAGAACTTCATGCACCCAAGACAGTTACTGTATCTGTGCTCCAAAGACCCAATTTAAAAGTTTGCTCAGAGTAAGGTTCAGGGATTTGCTTGATATCGCATGTGAATCATGGTTTAAGGAATTGATATGGTATTTTGCATTTGAGAGCTTTCTGCTACAATCCATATACTTCACTGCTAGGCCCTGCTACTTACTAAACTGGTCTAGTAGTAGGCGTGGTGAAGATACGGAAGCACAGAGCATGGAAGAAAGAAGAAAATACTGAAACAGAGCAGCTTTTGTTACAGAAATAAGGATATATTTTGTTTTCTTAAGAAAACATGTTCTTAGCCAAAAGCTGAAAGCAAAGAAAAATGTTAGTAGTATGCTGACGGTTTCACTCTGTGAATTGGAACTTGTGCCTTTTTATAAGGTGAGTTGAAGCCTTTGGCGATATTATTCAGTAAACGTCTTTGTGTCAGAAGAAAACAGAAAAGTGGAAAGATTTTGTTCCGTTCTACCCAGCAAACTCAGGGCCGCTCAAGATGCTTTTCTGCTTGCCTGAAATGCAGATCTCATATATGCTTTTCCCCTGATTCTGCAGATAGCCAAAAAGTGCTCAAGGACCTTGAGTACTGAGTTTAAATCTGGTCAATGCATCTCAAAAAGGTTATAGCTGCCCTGGAGAAGGTACAGAAAAGGCAACCAAAGTGGTAAAGGGAAATGGAACAGCTCCCCTATGAGGAAAGGCGAAAGAGGTTAGGGCTGTTCAGCTTGGAGAAGAGACGGCTGAGGGGGGATATGATGAAAGTCTACAAAATCATGAAGACTAGAACGGGTAAATGTGAATCGGTTATTTACTCTTTCAAATAATAGAAGGACTAGGGGGCACTCCATGAAGTTAGCAAGAAGCACATTTAAAATTAATTGGAGAAAATTCTTCTTAACTCAATACACAATTAAACTCTGGAATTTGTTGATGGAGAATGTGGTTAATGCAGTTAACTTAACTGGGTTTAAAAAAGGTATGGTCAAGTTCGTGGAGGAGAAGTCCATAAACTGCTATTAGTCAAGTTGACTTGGAGAATAACCACTGCTTATTACCAGCATTAGTAGCATGGGGTCTATTTAATGTTTGGGTACTTGCCAGGTACTTTTAACCTGGATTGGCCACTGTTGGAAACAGGATGCTTGGCTTGATGGACACACGGTCTAACCCAGTATGGCACCTTCTTATGTTGAACACACACTCTATTTTCATCTCTTCTGCTTCCAAAAGAAGTGGAAGACGTCTCGATCTTAGCCAGGAAACCTTTAACTAGAAAGTCCTATAATTTCAAATGGAAGAGGTTTTCAGCCTGGTGTCAGGCTGGCGCTCTGGATCCATTTCCTTTATAGCCACATGACTTGATCCACTACTTGTTTTTCTTTTTCTTCATCAAGACTTAGCATGTCCTCAGGGAAAGTATATCTCAATGCTATTGCAGTGTACTATCAACAGGCAGGAGCAGCACCAATCTCCATTCATCCGCTGATATCCAAATTTATGAAAGGATCATGGCATTCTATACCAGGAGTGGGCAAAATTTTAAGTAGGGCCACATTTCTGGTGCTTATCAGAGCCGAGGGCTGGGTCTCTCTTGGCACTCGAGGGGAGGGGGCATGAGCAGGCAGTTAAAGTGGTAAGTACTCCGCACAGCGAAGAGCAAAGTAGCAACCATACCAATAAGACAAGGGGCATTGTTTCACACACTTGTGCTCTCTTTCTATCATCCACACGCATATACATGCTCTTACCCACCTATATACACACAGTGCTCTCTCCCACTCACCCATACACACACACACAGTGCTCCTTCTCACTCACACATACACATGTAAATAAAGTAAAAAAAATAATTATTTACTTGTCCTGATGCTGTGGGAGGCTCATCACTGTGGAGTCCCTGGCTTGTGGTGGGCTCTGCAGCAGTGATGAGACCTATGGGTTGCCAGGTTGGCCTGGGGAGACCATGGGGATATGGCCACAAGTTTAAAAACATTTGAAATAGAGAAGGCCAGGGAATGGTAGCAGCATGATGCTGCTGTGAGCCATGATTGCCCTGATGATGGTAGGGCATCTGTGGGTACCTGGGAGCATGGTCTGAGTTTTTTAAGGGGTGCAGTGTTGGCTCAGGGGTCAGGAAATATGGCCATGACTTTTATGATTTTTTTTTTAACTCAATATTTTGGCCTCAGGAGAGATGGCAGCGTGAGCTGCTATGCGCAGCTGATAACTGTGGATATGGTGCTGCAGGAGCCTGGGGATCTCTCAGCAGCAGCTGTTATGCAGGCTGGAAGGATTAGAGTTGTGCCAGAGGGCCATGAGGAAGGAGAGAGGCAGTGAGTGAGGTGAGCTGGAGCAAGTAACTGATGAGTCAACCACTACCGTTCTAGAACTCCCATGAAATTAGCTGCACCATGGCATAAAAAAAAAGAATAAGAATCACCACAACGGAGGAGCTGGAAATGGCAGCTGCATCATTGGGAGCACTGCCACGCATCATATGGCTGATCGAGTGTTGGGGGTTGGGGGGGTCCTTCTCTTCCTGCCCCACTGGCTGTACAGTCAAATCTGGCAGGAACACAGCACTTCTCCTCTTCCTACTGCTCTCCTAATGCTGCTATTCTCGAGGAGGATATCACTGCTGGTGCCAACACCCAGATCAGCGTCGTCAACAAAGGCCTGCAAAGTCAGGCTATTGTTGATTACCTTGTTGCAAGGTTACAGTGGGCCGCTTACATTGAGGAAAATTGCATTGAAAGGAAGGCAGGAAAAAGTATGTCATTGAGCTGGATTTGGCTCCCGGGCCATAGTTTGCCCACCCCTGTTCTAAACCACCTGTCACTAAACTTCCATTGCCTTAGAATCTTAATATTGCCTTTGCTTAGCTTATAAAGTCTCCATTTGAACCTTATAGTTCTTCAATTGGAACATACTGATTTTGGTAGCCATTGCATCTTCTCCATGAATCAGTACAAAACAAGCACTGGTCTCTTCTTCACCATATCTCCAGTTCTTCTATAACAGGGTGGTCCTATGTTCTCACCCTAAGTTTCTTCCAAAAATGATGTCCGCTATATAGATATATATATATATATATATATATATATCTCAAGCCATTATTCTCTCTCTTTTTTTTTCTGAGGCCTTGTGCGCATAAAAGCAAGAATGCTGTTCATTCATTGGATTGTAAGAGAACCTTGCCTACCATTTAAGAAAGCCTCATTGTTGGGGTTGTCAGTAATTTGTATCTCTTGATCCCAATAGACTGAGAGTAGCTGTTGCTAAGAGAACTCTGTTAAATTGGCTAACAGAGAGTTATGCACTGACAAATTACAAACTCTGTCAAGGCTCATCACGGGAGAGCCATGGCAATTTCAGTTGCTCACCTAAGGGCTGCTTTGATTGAAGACATCTGCAAAGTTGCAACTAGATCATCTGTGCATATCTTCACATACCACTGTGGTCTGGACAGCAGGTCAAGAGATGACACTAGTTTTGGACAAGCAATTTTGCATAACCTATTTACCCAGAAGTCCACTTTCCACTGGTGGAGTCAGGCTTCTTAATTCAGTAAGTGCTCCCCTGTGCAACCCTCATCTTGACTCCCCACAAGTCATGGCTAGTACAGCTCTGCTTGCTGATGGAGAAAGCCAGTTGGTTTACCTGTTCTCCATAAACAACAGGATTAATTAGCTATGCTTATTATCTATCTGCCTTCCTTGAGAGTTGACAAATTTGCTTTACTTTTTAAACTCCAAAATGGACTGAAGGACTGATGAGACAGCATGTGCATGGAATCACTTTGCATAGTCAGCAAGACATTTTACTGAATTTTGAGAGATGGGTCCATTTGACACCATCGGATGATGTTACCCACACGTCATGGCTAATTCATCTTGCTGTCTGTCTACAGAGAACCCTGCTTATAGATAAGCAAACTTACAGAACATATGCTTGCATTTCCAACTCAATATTTCTTAAGCCAGTCTTGGAGTACTCAGCTTTTTCTGGTTATCAGGATATCTACAATGAATATGCACAAGAGAGATGTGCATGCACTGCCTCTACTGCATGCATATCTAACTTATGCATATTTATTGTGGATGTCATGAATACCAGACTGGCTAGGGGTTAGTCCAGAACTGATTTGAGTAACGCTATCCTAAGCAGGGCTGGATTTAAGCATAAGCAACATAGGCGTGGGCCTTGGCCACCAAATTCTGAAGGCACCCACAAGGTGGAGCTCTCCCTTCTGCTCTTTGATTTACAGAAAGCAAAACTACCCTATCTCTAGCCTTCTTCCTTTGGGTACCAATTATTAAATCCGGCCCTGATCCTAAGTCATCCACACTCTTGTAAAGAACTCCATTGGTCCCACTAATTTCTTGAATTCACTTTAAGATCATCATTACTGCTTTCCACTCCTCTGGTCCCCTGGTTTCAGGTTCCATATCACCCACCACTTTCCCTCGGTTCTTTATTTACTACTGACTTTGTACATCTTCACTTTGCTCCCATTCTTTCTCTTACTGGTCTCAAAATCCCGTCCACTTTTCCTTCATGCAGTCTTCAGACAGTTTATTAATTTCTGTCTTTTCTAGAAGACATCTCGCCATCCTCTGTCCCATATGTGTTTTGGTCTAATGTTAAAACATTTGAGAGTGGTAGCAGGAGATGGTTCTCTACCTAGGCAAAGTATAGGTCTTTCTGCCTTTCTGCTCATATTAAAATAGTGTTGGAAAGCAGAGTTGCTTACCTGTAACAAGTGTTCTCCTAGGACAATAGGATGTTAGTCCTTACAGATGGGTGACATCATCAGATGGATCCTGGCATGGAAAACTTTTGTCAAAGTTTCTAGAACTTTGACTGGCACACTGAGTATGCCCAGCATGCCACTATCCACATGTCCATGTGGGATCCCTCTTCAGTCTCGTAACATAGAATTCACAAGCGAAAAAATAAAATAAAATGCAGGAGAACCCAACTCCACAGGTTGGCGGGTGGGCGTCCTGAGGACTAACATCCTGCTGTCCTAGGAAAACAGCTGTTATAGGTAAGCAACTCTGCTTTCCCCTAGGACAAGCAGGATGGTAGTCCTCACAGATGGGTGAATACCAAGCTACATGCTGCTCCTGGTAAGGCTTATGACCAACAGGCTCCGAACCAGGTGCCAACAGGCATGAAATTAACTGTGGTGCTGTTGGTAACACAGGGAGATAACATGAACCCAAACAATGGGCCCTAGGCAGGGAGAGTTGGGTTTTTAAGCCTGGAAGAGGTTATGAGGGACAGATTGGCCAAAGTTACTTTCATGTCGACCATCCTTGTCCAAGCAGTAGTGAACAGCAACCATGTGTAAGGAACTCCACGTTGTGGCTCTACAGATTTTATCAATGGGAACTGCTCGTTAGTGGGCTACCGATGCCACCATGGCTTTCACTGAGTGAGCCTTAACACGGCCTCCAAGCTGAAGTTCCACCTGCGTGTAGCAGAAGGAGATGCAATCCACCAGCCAGTTGGACAGAGTTTGTTTGCCCACCGCAATGCCCATTCTGTTCTTGTCAAAGGATATGAAGAGTTGCTAGGACTGCCTGTGGCCTGCAGCACATTCAAGATAGAAGGCCAAAACCCTCTTACAGTCCAAACTGTGTAGAGCCCGTTCACCTTGGTGAGAATGAGATCTTAGGGAAAAGATGGGCAGAATAATAGAATGATTAAGATGAAAATTAGTCACCACCTTAGGCTGAAACTTGGGGTGAGTACGTAGGACCACCTTATCATGAAAACTTCATGAAGGATGGATACGTCACCAACGCCAGAAGCTCACTAACTCTGCGAGTCGAAGTGACCGCCACAAGGAAGAGAACCTTCCAGGTGTTAGGTATCTCAAATCGCAAGAGCGCATAGGCTCAAACAGGTCACGCATGAGCTGTGCTAGCACCACATTGAGGTCCCAGGACACAACAGGAGGACGCATGGGGGGGGGGGGGGGGGCTTCATCTGAAGCAACTCCTGCATAAATTGCCCTATTAAGGGCTGCTCAGAGATGGACGTACCACCAATAGCTTGATGGTAAGTGTTGATGGCACTTAGGTGGGCCCTGACACGGTTGATCTTCAGGCCAGCCTCCGAGAGGTGCCACAGTTAGTCTGGCAACTGCAGCATGGGGCAGACAAATGGATCCAAGCCTTGACCTCCACACCAGAGGGAGAACCTTTTCCACTTGAGTCAGTAAAACGTCCTGGTGGAAGGCTTTCTTGAAGCTACCAGTACCTGAGACACATCATCAAAAAAGTCAAGGGACTGCAGGACTAGCCTCTCAACATCCAGGCAGTCAAAGAATGACCTGAGATTTGGGTGGCACAGCGTGATCAGATCAGGGGAGGTCCCCAGACAGATGGGCTCTCTGACCGATAGGTCCTGCAGGATTGGAAACCATACTTGCCTTGGCCAGGATCATGGTCCCCTTGTCCTGCTGGAGCTTCATGAGAGTCTTCATTACCAGAGGAAGCAGAGGATACACATACAGAAGACTGTTGCCCCAGTAGCAGGCAAAGGCATCCAAGACTGGCTTTCTGCCGCTCCTGTACAAGGAACAGAAGTGGCTGACTTTGCTGTTGCAAGGGGAGGCAAAGAGATCCACATCTGGGGTTCCCCACAGACGGAAGATCCGGTCTGCTACTGAGGGTCCAGCGACCACTCCTGTGGTCGGAACGCCCGTCTCAGGCAGTCTGCCACCACATTTTCCGTCCCAGCCAGGTAAATCACTTGTAAGAGCATGCCTTCGGATAGGGCCCAGGACCATATCTGCACCGCCTCCTGACAAAAGGGGAAGGAGCCCATGCCTCCCTGTTTGTTGATGTACCACATCGCAACTTGATTGCCCATTTGGATCAGGACAGCTTTGTGGGACAAACGATCCCAAAATGCCCAGAGAGTGTAGCGGATCACTCAGAGCTCCAGGAAGTTGATCTGGCAGCAAGCTTCCTGTGCCATCCATCAACCCTGTGTACAGAGGCTGTCCTCGTGCGCCCACCAACCCAGGGTAGATGCATTGGTGGGGAGCACAATCTGGTGTAGGGGAGTTTGAAACAGAAGTCCCCGATCCAGATTAGAGAGATTGTCCCACCAAGACAGGGAGGCCTGAAGAGACTGTTTGATGCAGACATGTGCGCTGAGGTCCTGGGTTGCCTGCAGCCAATGAGAGCGCAGGGTCCATTGAGCACTGTGCATATGCAATCGAGAGAATGGGGTAACATGAACAGACACAGCCATGTGACCCAGTAGACAGAGCATCAGGCAAGCAGAAACCTGACAACTGCGGCAGACCAAACCTGCCAGTGACGCCAGGGCAAGCACTCTCATGGGGCAGAAACGCCTTGACCTGAACTGTGACCAGTCTGGCTCTAATATAGCCCAGATGTGGAGATGGGCTGAGATGGGACTTGGGGTAGTTGATGACAAACCTCAGAGGCTGCAGTGCACGGGTAGTTAGTGTCAGGGAGCTGAGCATCCCCTGCTGGATGTTGCTTCTTAACCAATCATACAGATAGGGGAACACGTGCACTCCCTGCCGGTGCAGGTGTGCCCCCACAACCGCCAGGCACTTAGTGAAGACCCATGGAGCTGAGGTGAGATTGAAGGGCAGCACACGGTATTGTAAATGCTCCTTGTCCACTAGAAAGCGATCTCTGTCATAAGCACTTCCTAATGAGAGCACAGATCCCAGGATGGACACGGGAGAGTCCGCGGGGACATCCCTGAGCACAGAACAGCAAGCGACGGCACTATTTTCTTCCTCCACCTCCTCTGGCAGATCACCTGACTTCTTCACTGCGGCAGTCTCGTAAGAGAACTGCTTCAAATACACTGATTTCTTGCGCGTCGTCATCGGTGCACCCTTTAGATAATAATATACAAAACCAAGTGCAGGAGAGGTACAATTACCCCGCTAGATGAGGGATTATAAAAATCGGGTCGGGAGCTCAGTCTTTAAGCCGCCATCCAGGTGTGTGATGTCACTTCCTCCCTGTTGGTTTATTTTCTACAAAAGTACTGCAGCAAAATTAGCATTCTTCTTCATCCCTATCCCGATACAGGAAAAAACAAGTTAAATTGGCACATTTGAAACTTATGAGCAGGAATGGCAATTGTTTACACATGTACTTCCTCACCCCCCGTATTCTGTTTCCCACTTTACACACAGAGAGACCTATAGCAGCTTTCAGCACCCTTCCTTAAATTACTGGGATTGTTTTTGCCCTCTTTAGCAAAACTTACTTCATCATTGATTTTAGCTTGCTTGCTTACTCTTACACTTCTTGCTGCATGTTTTATAAGGTTTCCTCTGGACTTTAATCTTCGATTTATTTTAAAGACCCTCCATTTTCAAGTATCTTTTCATTGATGTCTCCTTTGAGCCCCATGGGATTTACCATTTTGCTTTTAATATTTGTTTTCCATGGGCATACATACTTTTTGCCAGTGAGTGCAGTGCTAGTTGCACACATTACATAAACAAAATTGACTTGATATCTGCAGCTATAAAAGTACTTTTGTTTATCACAATTTGCTTGTGACATTCTCTCCAGATTCTGTGCCTAAACCCATAAACTAGGGTCAGCAGAGCACAGATTTGTCCATTAGGGTATCAGTCAATGATTAGCCTGGGAGGACAGATGGCTGATGGGATTGTGCTTATCAAGGTTCTCAATAGTTGCTCTAAGAAGAGACTTTGATCAGTGAAAAAAGTTTGGTGTTAGGAAGATTAAAAAAAATGCAGAGAGAAAGTAGCTGTAAAACAGATTGGATCCCTGCTTACTATTATGGGTTAAGCCGCAGTTTAACATAAAGTGCCTTGACCGTTTGCTAACTAAACACTTACTGAAAAATGGTTGAGTAACTACAAGTGTGAAACTTACGAGAAGTAGCACCAAAACAATAGAATCTGGGGCCTCCTGATTTCCCATAATGGCCTGGCAAAGGCTACAGATTTAGTAAGCTGTTGTCATAATGGAAAATTGGCACCTACCCATCTGACTCTTCTAATGTTGGCTAATGCTGCCTCCCCATCCAGTCTTCTATCATTTCTCCTCCCTCAGATCTTTTAGTGAAGCAACTTTCTGCTTCACCTCCAATCTCTCATGCACTGAATCTGCTACAATCCCTAACCTTTCACTAAAACCTATTTCCTGTGAAGCTCTTGACTGACAGCTGCTTCTTGCCATACTGGCCGCATGGAAATGTATTTATTTTTATTTAATTTAAACTCTTTTTTGAGTGTAATAATCATTTGAAAAGATAGCGGTGGGGGGAGCACACGTGCTACATCAGAGGACAGTAGGGGTGGATGACTGGAGGAGAAAGAGGTGTAGAGATAGACAGGAAAGAGGGAAGGGAGGGAGTCTTGGAAAAGTGAAGAGGTGCTGAAAGAGAAGGATTGAAACAGGTGAGGAGAAGGAAAGGAGATTATTGTGGGGAGGGAGGATGCTCGAGGGAGGGAAGAGAGCAGAAGAGGGATGGGAGACTGGAGGGTGAAGTTAGGTAGACTCCAGGAGGGAGGTGGGAAGGAAGAAAAAGAGAAAGATATAACGAAAACAAGAGGAATAAAGACTTAAATAGAGAAAGAAAAGAAATAAGAATAAAAGGATACAGATTTTTTTTTCAAAAGGAATATATTTAAAAATTAACATTTTTCAATAAATGTCTATTAAATAATCTGGAACAACATGCAAAGTTATACAAAAGTGCTGAAAAATGACCATGTAATCTAGACACAAAAAGGTATTTAAATTAGCACAAGTTTGAAACTTATGAGTAATAGTGCTGATTGTCAAGGCTTCAACCCAGCCTACTGTCCATTTGTGCATATTTCACATATTGTGGGAAAAATCCCCAAAATGAGAAGCTCACAGGTCTACTCTTGAGTAACAGGGAAGAGGTTTTACAGAGTGTAGACAAGCCAAGGAGAAAGAAATGGAAGGCCAAGAGCACAAATGCTCATAATCTAAGCAACAAAATTCCTGATCTGCAAGTTCTCGTGGAGAAGGAGAAGACCTTGACATTATTGCTTTCATGGAGTTGTAGTGCAATTGAGTCTCATGAATGGGCCAATCTGTTGAGGAAGATCTGTAGAAAAGTGGGAGGAGTAGCTTTTTATGTTAGAATTTTTTGTTTTTATCTGTATTTATCTATACCTATCTATCCATATATATATATATATATATCTAAAGTAGAAACACTATCTAAATTGTATATCCATAGTATAATAGAGAACACTTTGACATTACGGTAATTTATTAAATCTTATACAAATATATTGCACATGCCATTAGACCAGCACCTTTTAAAAACCATTCACACCACACACTTCCCATTCATACTGCATCCAGCATTAAAAATCAACATGTCCACACCTCATAGTTGCAACGATATAGTTCCAATTCATCACACTTAACTCTTTCTGATAGTGTCCTTAAGGCACTGCGAACATTTTCTTGTGTACACTTAATATTTCTAGGTATTCTAGGGTCCATCGCAGCATAGGCTTAAGTTTCAACTCATTAAGGCTTCATCAGGGGACTATTATAAAGAGTTATATGTGCTTGCTATTTGTTGGGAATGCTTGTATCCTTTATGAAAAAATAAGTTTTAGCTTATTTTGCTTGTACAAAAATACTCCTGCCAGTGTTCTTGCTCAATGCACCTATCTTCTGAGCTGTTATACGTCCATTATTGAAGTTATCAATTCAGAGCATAGCATTTTCCACAGGAAGTATCCACTGACAATTGTGCTTGTTTGAGCTGGTCACACGTTAAACCGCATGTTGCCTCTTACAAATAAGGGATACTCATTTTACAAACGCACCCCTCTCTAACATGGCACAGCTCGCCGGAACAACCAGTGACAAAAAGTCAGCAGTGATGATACTGTCAAACAAGTAGTGTGAATTCGATAACTAACCAAAAAGACACTACTGTCACGAAAAATTATTGAAACAATAGTTTCCCCTCTATAAAAACCTCCTGCTTATTTTGTGATATTTTTAATAAATCATATTAGAAAATTGAGAAAAAAGATTCATGGAAAAAATTCATAGAAAAAATGAAATAATGACATTTGGGGAAAAGAACCAATTCATAACTTACTACAAAAGTAGCAAGCTAACCTGTCTGTCACATCCTGTGCCAACAGGCCTCAAGCCGCTGTAATCAATACTGGCAAAAAAAAAAAAAATCAAATTGAATTAAATGTATCTCCAAACAGCAATGCATAGAAAATATTTTTTTAAATGTTATAGTAAGTACTAAACAGTATGGAACGTCTTCATTCTTTCTTTTCTTATTTCAAATCACTATGTTAACCGAAAGCACCACAAGTATATATGGTATTACAGCTCAATGTTGTTGAACCATTAAATGGGTACATTTACTTCCATACTGTTTAGTACTTACTATAAAAGCACCGACTTTGATACAAGTGGAAGAACAAGGCACTGGCAAGGTGGGAGTAGGTAGCTGAAGTAAGTGGAAGAGCAGTGGGCTAAACTTAAAGGAACTATAGCAAGGGTGACAAATCTTTATATCAAGAAAGTGAATACAAATAAAGGGAAAAGAAAGCTGATATAGTTTTCCAAAGAGATGGCTGGGAAAGTAAGGGCAAAAGGATCAGCATTCAAAAAGTACAAAGGATCACAAAGAGAGCTCAGGATATCTGGTAAAGAAGCAGGAACAGAAGAAAAGATAGAAAAGGGGTTAGAGCAAGGCTTTTTAGGTAAGTCAATGAAAGAAGAAAGGCAAGAGGTAGGAATATAAAACTGAGAGGAGATGAAGAGTAATGGTGTGGAGAGAGATGGGGGGGGGGGGGGGAAGAAATGCTAAATACTTCTGTTTTGGTTTTCATTTAAGAAGGACCACTGATAATTTGCCAAGGGTACATAAGGGAGCAGGTTAGACACAGCACCATTTATGAAAGAGAGTGTTTATGGGCAACTAGCAAAAACAAAAGTGGACAAAGTCATGGGGCTGGATGGAATACTAAGGGAGCTCAGCGAGGTTCTGGCAAGTCCGCTGAAGGGCCTGCTGAACAGATCTTAGAGACAAGTGTGGTTCTGTGGGACTGGAGAAGGGCAGGTGTGTTCCCTATTCATAAAAGTGGTAACAGAGAGGAGGTGGAGGCTGGTTAGCCTTACCACCATGATGGAAAAATTGATGGAGACTTGGCAAAATGAAAGGATATAGGACTATCTGAAATGCAGTTTATTGCAGGATCCAAGGCAGTATAGTTTTACCTGAGGCAGGCTGTGTCAAACTTAATTGATTTCTTCAGTTGGATGACTGGCGAATCAAATCACACCCATGCGCTGGATACAGTTTATTTTGATTTCGGCAAAGCTTTTGATAATGACCTGCATAGGAAGCTCATTAGCGCAGCTTGAACGGGTGTCTCAGGGTGGTGTATTGTTTTAGAAACTGGTTGAGCGTTAGATGACGGAGGATAGTGGTAAATGTAAATCACTCTAGGGAGAGAGGTGTTTAGTGGAGGGCCTCAGGGATTGATCCTGGGGCTGGGTCTGTTCAATATCTGTGTAGCTGATATTGCAAAGGAATTAGAGAGAAACATTTGCCTTTTTGTGGATAATGCAAAGATAATGCAGCAGAGTGGACACCCCCAAGGGAGACAGAATGAGAAATGATCTAAGAAAGCTGAGAAGTGGTCAAATTCATGGCAGTTATGATTCAATGCCAAATATTGCAGTCATGTACTTTAGGTGTAGAACTCAACAGGAGCAGTATGTAATAGTAACTAATGAAGAGCTGATGTGCATTGAATAGGAGGGAGACCTTGGAGGGATTGATGTCTGATGATCTCAAGGTAACAAAATAGTTTGATAAGGGAGTGGCCAGAGCTGGAGGGATACTGAGGTGCATAGGGTGTTGCAGTCTGGGAAGCTGCGGTTCGAGAGTGGACCCTTGAGCCGAACCACCCTGGGTAGAGTAGCTCGGGAGGCAGAGCCACAGGCACAGATCTTCACCCGGGAACCAGGAACCCCCCAGGAGGAGCCCGTAGGGTCCTGGAGCCTTGGGACTTAGGAGACACACGTAGGACCTTCACCCGGGAACTGGGAACCCCCCAGGAGGAGCCCGTAGGGTCCCAGAACCTTGGGACTTGGGAGTGCTGATAAGCTCTTCACCCGGGAACCGGGACCCCCCAGGAGGAGCCCGTAGGGTCCCAGTCCCTTGGGACTTATGCACAGTGTCAGTCTCTCTAGGAAGGCCCGGGCAAGGAGTAGCACAGAGTCCAGCAGCAAGAGCCAATAGGCCAGGGAGCACAGAGCAAGCGGGAGCAGGGTCAGAGTCAGTAATGTCCTGAATGGAACTTGCAGGGTGCAGTAGGAGAGCCAGCAGCGAGTAGGCCAGAGCCTGGTAGGAAGTAGAAGGTATCAGGACCCAAGACAGTCTGGCAGTAGTTCCAGCCCAGGCCTGCGTAGGGCGCTGTCCGGAGGACAGGGGCGCAGCAGCTGCGGCTGAAGAGCCGTGGACTGAGGCAGACGGCAGGCGGCGGCAGAGTCAGGAACGAGCAGAGGTCGGTGGCTGGCGGCAGGCAAAAGCAGAGTCAGGAACGAGCAGAGGTCGGTGGCTGGTGGCAGGCAGAAGCAGAGTCAGGAACAAGCAGAGGTCGGTGGCTGGTGGCAGGCAGAAGCAGAGTCAGGAACGAGCAGAGGTCGGTGGCTGGCGGCAGGCAGAAGCAGAGTCAGGAACAAGCAGAGGTCGGTAGCTGAAGCAGAACAACGGAAGTGCAACTAAGAACTACACACTGTAGCGACCCTCGTTGCAAGGCAATGAGAGGACTGAGGAACGCCGGTTATATCGGGCTTGGGGCGTGGCATGGCCAGCACAGGCGGGGTCAGGCTTCCGGTGAGCGTACGTCCATAACGCACATCCCCGCATGCGCGCGGGGCGGCAGCGAGACGGCCCAGCAATGGCGGACGCCCTGAATCCTCAGCAGAGCTGCAGAGGCGGCGTTCCCGGCCTCGGAGGTGAGCCCTGATTACAGCTAGTAAGGGGAAAGCGGTGGAGACCGCAACATAGGGAGAGACATAACCAATAGAAAGGCCTTACCTTGAGTACTGTGTTTAGATCTGGAGATCTCAGTAAGAAAGGATATAGAGAGGCTAGAGATAATCCAGAGAAAGGCAATCACAATGGTGCAGGGTCTCTACCAAAACCCCTCCGACAGACTGAAGGACTTCAATATATGTACCCTAGAAGAGAGGCAAAAGGGGGAGAAAGGATACAGACCTATAAATACCTGAAAGAAACTAATGCACAAGAAGCAAAGCTTTTACAGTGGAAAGGAAGTTGTAGAAGCGCAGGGGTCATGATATGAAGCGCTGAGGTGGTAGACTCAGGAAATATTTTTTTCACAGAGAGTAATGCCTTTCTGGAGGAGATGAGGAGTCAGAAACAGTATGGAATTCAAAAAAAGCATACGATAAACATGGGTGATCCTTACTGGCAAGAGAATGACAATGAAGCACTAAGGTAATTCGTATGGAGCAGAAGTTACAATCCTAAAAGATGGAGGGATGGGAGAGTGGGTTCCATATGTTACTGGGCAAACTGGATGGGCCATTTTGGTTTTTATCTGCCTTCATTTATTATGTTGCTGTGTTCTAAAATTATAAAAAGGAAATAATTTTTTGAATAAGCCTTATCCAATTACTCCAGTGATCTATTTTGTGCCAAAAATAAATGTCATTAATTACTTTGCCTGGGCACCCAACAGTAGCTGGTATTGGATCTCTTTTGGAACCATTGTCCATTTATATGGACAAATTCCTTCAACCTTTGATTCAGTTTTTTATTATTGCTACTGATTTTCAGACTGGTGGGCATTTAGCCACATTGGACAATAGTTCTCTCTCTCTATATGAACATTCCTCAGGAAGAAGCTGTTTGAACAGCCGTTTCTGCTATGTCTGTGTATGATTTTTCAGCGAAAAATATGTCTTTTGGGGGTAATTAACTGAATTAACATTAAAAAGGAATTGTATTTTCTCTTCCAAGACCAGCAGGTGAAAGGCACAGCTATGGATGCCATTATTTACAAGTTTTTGTATACCGTCATTTGGTGGGCTCCATCATAAAGGTTTACAACATTTGCATAAACTTCTAATACATTTTCAATTCCTAAAATCATACGTAAAGGGCACTGTTGGTTGCTGGTCTTTACATAGCACAGTTCGAACAAAGTTATGTATATACCACACCTTTTTGGAGTTTCATAAGAAAAGGAAGTGCTACATAGATGATATTTTTATTATCTGGAAAGACTTGGAGTATATGTTTCAAGAGTTTGTGTGGTTTAATCACTGTAATCCCCATTTACAATTTACAGCACATACTAGTTTGATGAACATATCTTTTTTTGGATATTTTGGTTTACAAACATCTATTTCAAAAGGATACTGACAGGAACAACTTTTTGTGATACCCAAGTCACTACCTTAGAAATATAACATCCCAGTGGGATTTTTAATCTCAGATGTCTGTAGTCTTCTATGATACAATTTAAGAGTTGTGCTCGAGAAATATTTGTCAGATTTCTTGAACATGGCTATCCATATTGAGTTATCAAATGGGCCTTTAAAAGGGCTATGTATATACTAATTGTGACTTAATTCTGACATCCAGCATAAGTATGGATTCTCTATCAGTAGTATGTGTTTTGCCTTATTCTAATAAATCATATTTATCGGATAATTTTAAGACACTGGCATTGCCTTTCGCATTATGGATTTTTCCCATATATCCCTTGGTTTGCTTTCTCATGAGGAAGACATTTACATGATTGTTTGGTACACTCTACTTCTACTACTTCTTTGACTGTTCAGCCATCTGTAACGGTTCATTTTGAGTGTGGCAGCTGCTCAGTTTGTAGATTTGCTTGGGTAATCCAGAATGTTCAATATTCTGAATCAACAAAACTATATCTGCTTAAAATTTATACAGATTGCAATACTGTGCAAACGGTTTATGTAATCAAATGTCCCTGCAATCTTTTCTACATCAGCAATTCCAAGAGAAGAATTAAAATGGGAATTATTGGGCATTTGCATTGTATCCGGAGCTCTCATTTGGAAGCTTCTCTTGTAGAACGTTGGCGGAAACCATGGCATAATGTGGAAGATCTTTGTTTTTTTTTGGATTTGCAATCTCTCTGCGGTGTCCTCCAAGCGGAGGGCATCATTTGAAGAGAACATTGATGGAAGATGTCTGTATTCCAGGTCTCCGCTCTCTGAGCTTGGCCCAGACTGAGGCCTTGGCGTCAGGCCCTGGCCCCAGAGCCTGAGCCTAGGCTGGAATTTCCCAGCCAGTGAGTTGTGGCTGATGGCAGATGTGCTGCAGCTGCAGTCTTCATTTTTTTGGTTTCCAGCCTGGCCTGCAGGATATCCTCCTGCCAGCAGAGAGGAGTCTGAGAGCAGCACACCTGCTGCTCCTGCTTTCCCCCTTCTGTTGGCTTAGAACATAAGAACATGCCATACTGGGTCAGACCAAGGGACCAACAAACCCAGTATCCTGTTTCCAACAGTGGCCAATCCAAGTCGCAACTATCTGGCAAGTATCCAAGCATTAGATCGATCACAAGTTACTATTGCTTATTAATTACTGTAATTGCAGTTTATGGATTTTTCCTCTAGGAACTTATCCAAACCTTTTTTAAACCCAGTTACACTTAAGTGCTATAACCACATCCTCTGGCAATGAATTCCAGAGCTTAACTATGCGCTGAGTGAAAAATAATTTTCTTCAATTTGTTTTAAATGAACTACTTGCTAACTTCATGGAGTGCCCCCTGGTCCTTCTATTATCTGAGAGAGTAAATAACCGATTCAGTTAACTTGCTCTGCTAGAGAAACTGCATGGGCCCTGTAGTTTTGCCAGGCCTGCAGTTAGAATGCAGAGGGAAGCTGGCAAAGGGGGAAGATGCCACAACAGATAAGTACTGACTAGACTTCTACTGGTTCCAGGATAAGATGGGAAAAGGGACAGCTGAATTTTCCATAGGGTATGGGAGGAGAGGGAAAGGAAGGTGATGATGCCAGGGAGATGGGGGGGACAGGGGAGGAAAGCTGAGGATGCAAGAGGGGTGGGAGAAAAGGAAGATGTGATGGTGAGGTGGAGGGAGAGGAAAAAGGATGATGATGCTAGGGGGAATGAGAAGGGAAGAAGGTGATGATGCTAGCAGGGTGGGATTAGAGGGAAAAGAAGAGAAAGTGATGATGAGCCACAATGAAGTGAACTCTGTGCCGGGTGTGCCGCAACTCAAAAAAGGTTGGGAACCACTGGCCTAGGCCCCAGTGTTTGGCCTGGGCCTGGGCTGTGGCCTCTGCATGGACAGCCTCTGTCATATGATGGGGCAAAGGCCCAGCCAGTGCCATTTTGGAAAATGGCAGCTACTGGGTCCCAGTAGGATTGCTCTGGGCCTCCATTAGGCCACCAGGGCAGATTTGGTAAGTCTGGGGGGAGTTGAGAGGCTGGGCAATGGAGGGAAGGCCTGCAACAGGGGAGGGCTATTTCATAACAAAAGAGATGGGTTGGGGGTTTGGGGAAGAGAATTGTGACTGGGTTTTAGTCCTACTATAATCTTTTCTGGGAGAGCTTCAGCCACCTCCAGGGGAAGCAGTGGAGTAGGACATAGGGTCTCTGGAGACCTCCAAATTAGGATGTTTGTTAGAGGAATTGGGGCACACTATTTGCAAATAGTGCACACAAAAAAGAAAATAAATGGAAAGGAGACTCTAGAACAAGGGTTCATTCAATGAGGTGGAAAGGGAGTAGACTCGGGAGTAATCTTAGGAAATATTTCAATACAGAGTAGGTAGTGAATGCATGGAATGGTGGTGGAGGCAAAAATGGTATCCAAATTAACTAAATCATGGGATAGATGCAGGGGATCTCTGAGGGAATGATGGGAATTGTAAGGGCTTATATACATTAGAGAGTTGCATAGACTGGATGGACCATATGGTCTTTTTCTGCTATCATATTTCTATCGTTTAGTTTTAAAAACAACATGAAATGAATGCATATCCCTAGTTTAAGTACTCCACAATGAATATGCATGAGAGATATGTGCATATTCATTGTGGATATCCTGAAAATCAGGCCTGTTCTTGGCCTTTGAAGACCAGGATTGCCCACCACTGCTATAGAGTAATATTTCCCAAACCTGTCCTGGAGGCATTGTTATGGTTGTCTAGATATATGTAATAAATATGTATAGAATTTATTTACATACTTTGGAGACCCAATGTACACAGACACATTCATTACGGATTCCTGAAAACTGGACCTGATGTGCCCCAGGACTGGGTTGGGAAACGCTGCTCTAGAGAGTCTAGACTCGAGATTCTCTAAGAACAAAGTTTGGTAGCTTTTTGTCGCCTTGTACCAGGCATTGTTTTCTGTGCATGTACTTTCTTGAAAAAATGATTCTGGATTAACAGTTTCAGTGGAGTTTAATTTCTCTGCACACCACGTCTCCTCTTAGTTTAACTATAAAAGTGATTATGTATCATTTATTTATGATTCTCCACACCCTCTATATCAGCAGGGTGTGGAGTATCTTCTCGATTTTTTTGTATCTTACTTCCGTGTGAGAAGCAGATAGCAACACAGGCTGAAATTCCTATTAACTATGAGCCCATTGCAAGCTGAGCCTGGTTCATGGCAAAAACTGGTGGCCCAGATGCAAAATATTCATTTCTCTGCTGTCCCTAGCATAGCACCATGCTAGTTCTCATCTAAGAGTGACTTTTCCATTCTTGGGGTCCTTATATCCTTTCCAAGTTTAACCTGTTATTGATTTCTGTGATTCTTCTTCAGGACATGCTCGATATTTAGGGTATGTCAGTATTTATCCCATTTACCCAGTTTGTGTTGTTTCTCATGATGTGACCCTTGCCCTCAGAGTTGCTGGGGAATGCTGGCTAACCAGACAAGTGACCCTTCAGTTTTCACTGATCTGACTTAAAATTTACTGACTCCAGGCCTGCGGGCCACTATTAACTTAGCTGACTGCTCCTACTGTACATGTTATATGTATGAACACATAGTATATGACTGTAGGTAGGCATGTGTTTATTTGCGTAGTCATTCAGTGCTGGTACACTGAATGCCAAAGCGTTATTCTGATACTAAAGTAATGCTTTTGTTGGCACTGTGTCTGGGAGTTTGCACCTTCGCATACCCCAATGTATATCTTAATCTCTCGTCCCCCTCTTATTTTTCCTCCTCCAAGTTATACATCCTTGTTATAATGTAACTTTACTCTCCTTCAAATTGTATTTACTGTTTGGTTGGTTATAGTTCCTAATTGTTTGATGTAAACCGAGCTGATTTGATTTGTATCAAGAAATTCGGTATAGAAAAGCCTTTAATAAATAAATAATAAATATACATATTCAGTAGTTTAATAGTCCCAGCTGTAAAAGTCTTCCACACATTTTGATCCCAGCTGTTACTCCTGGGGGAATTCTGCATTGTGAGGAATTTGTGTCGAATTCCCCCTCCTGCTCAGGATTCTGCATCTGTCCCACAGAATTAAGCGTAGGGACTAGGAAGCAGCAGCAGCAATGGAGGCCTGCATGGGCTAGAAGAGAGGAAGGAGTAGCGTCCATGTTGGCTGGAAGTGAGAAAGGAGCAGGCTGGCCTATATGAACCAGAGGCCCACACAGGCTGGAAATGACGAGACTGCAGCATCAGCCTTGGCCTGCACAAAGGAAGGAAGGCAGGCAGTGGCGGTCAGGTGGAGTCTGAACAAGCGACGTAGACCAGCTTGGGGGAATGTAGGAGAGAACTGGGGGGGCCTGCTAAATGGGAGGGGGCAAAAAGAGAGAAAGCGAGGGGATTTTGCTGGAGTGAGGGGAGAGAAGTGGGGAGCTTTGTTTGCTCCCTCTCTCCCAGGAGTTAAGAGAAGGAGAAAGTTGAGGGGATTGCTGAAGGGGAAGCAGAGAGAAAGCTAAGGGGTCTTGCTGGGAAGGGGTTCAAGCCTTGTAGAGAGTTTCCTGGGAGGAGGGGTGGGAACAGGGGCAGGGGTTAAGCTGTGGGGCAGAGAGAAAAAGTTGGTGGAGGGAAAGGGATGGGAGAGGGGTCAACCCTAGGGGGGTAGTGAGTAACCAGGGAGATTGATAATCAATTGTAAATAATTGCTCTTCTGTTAAATTCCTCTCGCCTTTTTCTCCTTCTCCCAGTTTTAAACATCCCTGTTTTATTGTAACTTCAGAGTTTCTCCTCACTTGTTACAGTTCTGTGTTATTTTCATTTTACACCCCTTGTTAAATGTAAACCAGCATGATGTGAACTTTTCTCACGAATGCCGGTATATAAAAACACTAACTAACTAAATAAATAAATTGACCCAAAAGGGAGAAATGATCAAGCATGGGGAAGAGGGTTCAAGCTTTAAGGGGGAGAGAGCTGAAAAGGATCATTAAGCCTGAAGGAGGGGGGAGAAATCTGGAGGGGTTAGGCCTTATGATGGAAAACGTCTGCACAAAAAATGTAAATATTCTTCATCTTTAAGTAATTTTTTTCTATATTGTATTATAAATTATTACTCAAAGATCGTGATTATATTGGTTTATCTGAAAGGTCTGTAAAGTTTTAAAATATTGTATTCAGAATTTCTAATTTTTTTTGTGCAAATGTTTTTTACTTTTTTTTTTGCACCAAATTCCCCCAGAAGTACAGATGTTCACTTGTCACTAGTGCAGTTTTACTGAGGAAGCCAATGTCTGTCTCTTTCCTTATACGTTTATTAAACTTATTAGACACATTGGTTTCCCCCTCAGCACCCAGATTCTTTTTGTTCCCCTTCCATTATGCTCCCTTAATACTTCCCCTGCACCAGCCTTTTACTATACAGTTCTTTATAGCTTTGAACACCGCATATAGTGTACTCGTAAGCTCAGTCTGACTCTGCACTGACCTGATAAAGGGAGTGGAGCCCTCCAAAGCCAGTCACAAATACATTGGTAATCCAATAAAAAGGTCTTGCCTACAACTGCTTGGTTTTTCTTTTTCTACATAAAATAGAAAAATAAAAACTGTACAAAAGCCATCACCTGGTTCTTGTCCTCTCATCTTTCTATTTCCTGCTTCCCTCCCTAGTCTCACCTTTCCTCACTATCTCCCTCTGCACTACCACTTTCCCCACTGGAGAGGTTGTGATTCCCTAGATCTCAAAGTGGTCCTTCCAGAGGATAGCACAGGAGCACTGGACGCATCATTTCCCCCTTCCCACCTCTTCTTCTTTTTTTTTTTTAATAGAAACGGTTTCTCCCCTGAAGGTCCAGGTAGCACCTTGGTCCACAGAAAATCTTCCCTATTTATTCCGCTACTGGGATAGAATTGGCCGGCGAGAGTACAGATTGTTTTCCCCGGCTCTGGTGATGAAGCAGTTAAAGCTGAAATGGGAGTGCATCAAGAAATTGAATAAACTGGAGGCAGTGCTGTGGTCACATGGGGAACAGGTTAAGTCTCCAGGTCAGCTGCACAGGTTTTCAGTCTGCTCTAATGTGATTGCAGGATTTGTTTTCTGGCCTGTGACTGCACATTGGTGGGGGCTGCAGGTGAAGTTCAGAGGCTTTGAGGTTGAGCGCTAAAACCACAACTTTAACTTGATTACGGTAAGTAGATCTCTTACAGCTGGGATTAAAACCACAAGTGTATGTATTAAGTGGGAAGTACAGCCTGTCCACATGAAGGTGTGTGAGAGAGAGGGAACTGCAATCTATTTTTAGAGCTTAAGAACAAACTGGCAGTGTGGAGTCGCTTCCCAGGTTTATTCTGTGGGTTCTCCGGATCTGTTGTTCACTGGCTAGACATATGAAGCTTCTGCGCAGCTAAACAGAAAGAATTGGGGTTGCCACATTTAATCCACTCCTATGTAGAAATGAGGCTCTCAAAGGTTCGTCCCAGATGTATTAAATTAGTCCAACAAAAAGGTCTCACCTACAGTTTGTTTGTTGGCCTCTTTTCCTACAGAAAAGGAAGCTGAGAGAGCTCCCAGTGGGAACCCTCTTGTATACCAGTGTTCTTGGGGTACTGTGTTGGTTTTAGCCCACTCCATCCCAAGGGGGTGATAGGTAGCGTGTATTGGTTCTATTTCAGCCCATCTTGGAGAGGAGCTAGCGTATGTCGGTTCTCACTCACTCCATCCCCGGAGGGGGGACAGTGTGTGTGGGTTCTAGCCAGCCCATCCCGGAGGGGGGGACAGGTAGCTTGTGTCATTGGTAGTCCAGTCCATCCCGGAGGGGGGACAGTGTGTGTGGGTTCTAGCCAGCCCATCCCGGAGGGGGGGACAGGTAGCTTGTGTCATTTGTAGTCCAGTCCATCCCGGAGGGGGGACAGTGTGTGTGGGTTCTAGCCAGCCCATCCCGGAGGGGGGGACAGGTAGCTTGTGTCATTGGTAGTCCAGTCCATCCCGGAGGGGGGACAGTGTGTGTGGGTTCTAGCCAGCCCATCCCGGAGGGGGGGACAGGTAGCTTGTGTCATTTGTAGTCCAGTCCATCCCGGAGGGGGGGAACAGTGTGTGTGGGTTCTAGCCAGCCCATCCCGGAGGGAGGGCAGGTAGCTTGTGTCATTGGTAGTCCAGTCCATCCCGGAGGTGGGGGACAGTTAGTGTGTGTCCGTTCTAGCCCGCTTCATCCTGGGGGGGGGGGGGAGAGTTAGTGTGTGTTGGTTCTATTCTGGCCATTTCATTGGGAAGTTGAGGCATGGTTGTGTTTTGCTCAAAGAATGACCCTGACCTGGTACTATACAGGTTACTGTACTAGGGTAACTAGTTTGTTGATTTTTTTGTTTACTCATTTTAAAACTGAATAGTTGGATAGCAGGAATGTTTTTAAAAGGCTAACAGAAGATGCAGGCTTAAGGCTAGGAAGGTCCCTTTCTGAGGCAATGACATAGCTTAAGGATGGGAGCTTAGTAGTATATTTAACAAAGTGATATTTGTGGCATGTTTTATAAAATAAAGCAGTATTTGTTTTTGCTGTGTCCATTACGACACTAGCATCATAGGTGGGGAGTAGCAGCAGACAAACAGAAAACATAAATGCCGGTGGGGGAGCCCCTGCCTGTCAGGGTTCTTCAGGTCCCATCAGCCGAAGAAGAGGCTGAATCAATAGCGGCTGGAGCAACAGGGCTAGTGATCCATCACCTGCTTCTGATGCTTCAAAATCTTTACATAGTGCAAAGTACATGTCTTTATTGTTCAAATTGTCTCCTATATGCTATCCATGAAATAATGGTGCTCTCAAATTAATTGACACCAGTTTGAATGGTTGGAAGAATGCAGGTACCAGTGTGGGCTGTTAAAGACCAGGCACGATCCATAGTTATGCATAACAGACAGCTGGATAGGTTCCAGTGGGCAGAATGCTTACTACCATCTTATTTGCAGGCATTGATTGGTTCTCCTGCCACATAGCTGTGAATGTGAGGTGGGGGGTGAACTTTTATTTTATCCTATAGCCTTTTTTTTTTTTTTTTTTTAACACTAGAGTGACTAATCTCCCAACAAAATACTAAGAGCAGTGCTCTGGAGCAACTCATTACTTTTTCGATGAAGGACAGGAATGGGTCACCGAGGGCCAAATTTTAAGTACAGGAGAATAGTAGGGCATAGAAAATGCACAAAGCTTGCAAAAAGGTCAGGGCTTGCACAATTTTGAAATATGTTTTGCATAAGGCTTTACATTTCCTGCAAACTTCCTGTAGGGATAAAATTCCAAAGAGAAAAGCATGGGAACAAAAGCTTGTGCAAAAGTGCTGCATGCTGGACCAGCCCTGCAGACTCTGCCTCCAGCTGCTGTCTTAGGTACGCTGCAGAGAACTGCATTGAAATCTGGATAGGGAGAAACCAGGACTTTGCCACCTTAGGGGCCCTTCCGGCCACAGAGCAGTGTTTCCCAACCAGTGTGCCTCCAGACCTGCTCAGATATGAGGCCAGTGGCAACAAGAGACACTAGCGCCGCCTCTTAAACATGTAGAAGCACCTTTCTGAGAGCAGGTAATCGTGCATGCCTCCTCTTCCCAGCCACAGCATGAACCCTGCAGTGTGGCAGTTAATGGGCAGCATGCAGGTTATGGATAGCAGGGAACTGCTTAATGCATCACACCTTGCGCACAGCACGAGCCTTCTCCTTTGAGTCCGGGAGAATATGCACTGATCACTGGATGTGCCAGTGTCAGGATAGCAACAGTAAAGGAACTCTTTCAGCCATATGCTGCAGCCAAAGTAACTGAGCCGGCTGCCTGCACCTACTTACCCTTATCCTGCACTTGTATATAGAGGGAAGTAGTCCATAAGGATGGGTTCATGCGGGTCTCTGGCACACACACCTTTGTTTAAAAATTTGAAAGAGGAACTAGTGAGGCTTTCAGTGCTTCTCTAACTCTTCTTTTGTTCTTTTGGCCTGCTCCGTAGAGCTTGGTATGCCACACAGCATTTTTGTTAAGGCAGGTGTGCCTTTGCTTTGAAAAGGTTGGGAAGACACTGGGGGATAGTCCCTCCAGGTCTCAAGGCTGAGGTGAGGAGGTTTAAAAGAATGAGGAGAAACAAATGAAAAAGTGCTGCAGACCTTTGACTAGATCCTTACATGCTGCCCTTGGGAAATAAAATCCCACTTTTTTTTTTTGTTTGTTTGTTTGTTGTTGGTGGTTTTTTTTTTTTTTTCACTTCCAGGAATATGGGCAAATGATGCAGAGTTTCAAAATCATGCAGGCAAACTGACTTTCAGGCTTTTCCCCTTCTTTAATCCAATCTCTAAATTGGACTCAAAGAGTAACTGCTATTTTGTTAAAGATGTTAGCTGAAATCTGTCTTGTTCAAGAGGCTGCGGACTTCAAGGGACCTTCTTCCCTGTGTGGTGGGAATATCTGGAAGGACCCAGGGAACCACCAAGGAAGGACGAGGAGGAGCCACCTCCCCTCTCTGCCCATACACACCAGTATTCTTAACTGCTGGGCATTCCCACTAGATAGGGAAGGTCCCTCCGAGCCCGAAGGTCTCGTAAGGGCTGAACATAAGAATCCGGTCAAAGTTCTGCACCACTTTAATTTTTCATTGTTTTAATTCTTCGTTCTTTTAAATGTACTCACCTCAGATGGCATGCTTGGTCCCAAGAACTGGAGGGGGCCATGTCCCAGCATTGGTCTGTGGCTGGCAGGACCACCAGAATGCTGGAAGCCCTCATCCCTCCCTTCCCAGATTTGAGGGCATCTCTGCTGCACTATTCCCAAGACAATGGCTGAAATTAGAGTCTGCAGGGCTAACCCAGCATTTTTTTGTACAAGCTTTTGCTCCCATGCTTTTCTCTTTGGAGCTTTATACTGTCGGGAAGTTTGCAAGAGATTTAAAACCTTGTATAAAAGATGTGTTTCAGGATTGTGCAAGCCCTGACTTTGCTTGCAGGCTTTGGGGCCGATGCAATAAATGAGCAGGGAAAATGGGCGCTCAGTTTTGAGGGCCTTTCCTAATGTGTGCCTAGGCCCTTTCTCTTGGGTGGATGATTCAATTTTTAAATGAAGGGTCGCACTGCCTAGCGCCTCCTTGGAAGCAGGCGCCCAGGAGAGGTGGCTGTCTGGGTTAGGAAAACAGACACTCAATTTTCCGAGCGTCTGTTTCCCTAACCTGACCACTGGCACTTTTTTTTTTTTTTTTTTATTATTATTTTTTTTAATCTTTTGGTTCCTCCAACTTAATATCGCCACGATATTTAGTCAGAGGATGTATAGAAATGCAGTATTTTCTGCTTTTCTGTACACTTTTTGGGCTGCTCAGAAATGTGTGGGTCTGGCGAACATTATATTTTTTTTTTTTAGATTTGGGAAGAATAACTAATAGCCTCATCAAAATGCATTTGCATGTGATGAGCGCTATTAGTTTCGTGGGGAGTTGGATGCGTGTTTTGGACGCACTAATCCCCTTATAGCATAAGGGGCTGTGGTTGCATGTCCAACGCACTGTTTTGCATTGGTCCCTTTGTGTGTTTGCGTTGCCCTACTGTTGTCCTGTCCTTCCACCTGGCCCTTAGCCAGATAAAAAATAATCCATTCCCGACCTTCGTTATTCAGAAAAGTGAAGTTTTGCTCCAGAGCACTGCTCTTAATGAAACATTGCATCTTGTTGTGGGATTAGTCACACTAGTAAAAAGCTGTAGAATAAAATAGGATTAAAACCCACCATGTGCACATGTAAACCAGACAAGAGGGCCAAGTAGAAGTAGATAACTCTATTGGATTAACAATTCTGCATGTGTTGCCAATCAAAGGGTAAGAAAAGAAGGAGAAAGTTACAACATAAGTCACATAGATTATAGAAAGTACAGTATCAAGAATTTCATTTCTGGCTTATTGGCAGGATACCATATATTTTGCTGCCTACTGGAACCTAAACAGCAGCATATCATGCATGCCTATGGACTAACTGTGCCTGATCCCTAACAGGTCAGACTGGTATCTGCGTTCTTCTGACACGTCATATTGGCGTCAGTTAACAGAGCACCATTGTTTCACAGATAAAGTGAAAAAAGACTGATTTAACATATAGATGTTTATTTTCAGTTTTTATTTTATTTGTTCCTTGATTTGTCAGTGTTTGTTAGAATGAACAAAAATTGGAGAACTTTAGTGGAAGAAGTCATTTTTTTGCACTAATTTTCTCCCGTTTTTTGTTTGTTATAATAAACACTAATAAATTCCAGGGAAAAATAAAATAAACATTGAAAACAACGCTTTGCTGTACATATCAGACAATTTTAGCTGTAAACACATGCACTTTTGCATTTTGAAAGCTGCTTCATTTACCAAGCGTTAGCTCACCACAGGATACTCTCCACCAGTCCTGTCTTTTAGTGGGATTTTTTTTAAATCTTCCCTTTGAATCCTCCCCTATTGCCAAATCTTTCTGGGATTTGCACTCCTAGTGCTTTTTGTTGCACCAATCTGCAAAGCACAATTTGAAATGGTAAAGCGAAACAGGATTGGTGGAAAAACCGATGGTTTGTAGATAATTTATTTTGAACTAAGTGTTCTACAAGCTGTGAGCTTTTTTATTGAAAAAAGAATTCTGGAGTTCAGTGATCTAAAGATCTTCAAGGTTTGCTCTGCTTAAAAGATGTATTTTCCAAATGCCTATGCTTGTTTGCTGAAATATTTGCCTGAGCTGCTAAGCTGTTCATATGTGACAATATGCTGTAATATAGCATACACAGGACAAACACTGGCTTGTACCTTCTTTGCTTGCCATGAGAGTTTGTGTGAGGAAGCCATGATAGCATTCTTTCTGTAAAAACTGACAAGCTTATCTAAATTCCAAAACTTCTTGTTAATACTTATGCACCAGAATATTTTACTTCTAAATATGATCCCTAAGATGTGTATTTTTTCTTTTCTGATATCCTCTTTGTCCAATATTGGGGCCTATTCAATAATGCTTAATGTACTCAGTAAGGACTTTTTATGCACGCTAAAACAAGCGTGCCTTGCAATAAAGCCCGGGAGGTTAACTTTCAAATAAATGCATGCAGCGGCATATATGTCTGTATATATAGCATAAGTAGATCTATCCAAGTATTTTGTAACATGCACATATGAATTACATGCATTTTATAAAATACATATATCTTTACCCCACAACATATGCATGCATATGTAGGCTAACATGTGAATACATGCAATACATTGAAACCACGTATATCAGTGCATTGAGTGCATGTACTTTTTACATATTTAAAAAATGTGTGCAAGTTGGCCAATTTTAAAACATGCAAATTAAATTAACAGTTTACTAATTAGTCCACCAATTCAGCCAGTCCTTCTCCATGTCGTCTAGACCTTCCTGATTCTTCAGTCTGAACTCCTCCTAGTTCATCCAGATCTCCCATCCAGTTAATACTACACAAATACATTTAATATCAAATACTAAAGATTTTAGAAAAGCTCTTAAAACATATTTTGCTCCATTGCCTATAAGATCACATAGTTAGTTTTATGACTTTTATATATCTCATTAATTTGTTTTAACTTTTTTAATCAGTCGTTGTACATTGTTTTATCTTGAATTTAATTGTTTTATTTTGTAATTTTATGTATGTAACCAAACTGATCAATTACCCAATTGTATAAGTGGTATATAAGATCTCTTAAATAAATAAATAATATCACTTCTGCCAGGTAATTAGCAGGTGTACAACTGTGCAAGTAAGTTGGAAATGTCCGTGTGTGTCTTTTGAAATAGTAACTTGTGTGCATGTTGGCCCCAGCCAGAAATGCCCCTAGACGACCCTTTTTTTATTTATTTATGTAAAATTATGTATGAATTGCCCTTTCAAGATTTAAAAAATTGCTCAGCGATTTACAGAAGTAACACATAAGGAGAAAATGTATATTGTTTACTTCCATAAAATATGGAATATGCGAGTTGATGCTGCTTTTGCACAGATATGCTAATTTTTATGCACATAACGTTTTGAAAATTCACATCTTAATGTGCATGGTACAATGCTTCCCCCAATACATTAATGTGCTAGTGCTAAAATTAGCATTTACCCACATGTAAACAAAGGAGCATCACACTCTCACGGCAGAAACAAGTATGTACTGTTCCGGAAGGGGCTGGGTTTTCATAAACAGGAAAGATGTCAGAATACTGTTCATACTGTTGCCACATTGAAGGATGCTGCTGCAAATACTTGACTCCTGTCACGTGGACAATAAACTTTTTTGTGTTAATACCAAGACCACAATACTGAGGGGAAGCTGACTCTGCCCTTGGTGGAAAACAAAATGTGTTTGCATAGCACATTTTAATGTACATGTAAAATTTTACTGTGAGCTTTATTACATGGGACCCAAAGTAGGCAGCACAGCAATTTCTCATAGCCAAGGGAGACAAGAGGTAGCTGCCTCCAGTGTCATCCCCAGGGTTGTTCCTGAGTCTGCTAGCAGATGTCAACATCATAGCTGGTCTTGGGATTGTCTCCTTCCATGGATGGGGCCACAGTGGAGAACCCCAAAGCAGGAAAGGAGCCTTGTGCTCCTGTATAGTGAGAATTATATATGGAGAGATGCATTCTTATCATGAGTGTATCACAAATACCATTTTTCCTCTCAGGACTCTCTTCAGCTATTTAAAATGCATTCATACTTTGGTATGAACCTGTTGATTCAGGTTGCTGATGATAAACAGAACAGGATCCTGACTTCACAGGTGAAGCTTTATAAAATAACAAATACTTTATTGACCTTAGGGAATGAAATTGAAATTTGATGGGGTCTTGATTCTTTTCTTTTGTTGTCAAATGCGGCATTTATAATATATAACTTTAAAAAGCACTGCTAGACACACTAGGTACCCTGTATCTTTGCTGCATTATATTTCTAATGCTCCACTCTTTTTTTTTCTTTTTTTTTTTTATGTTATCACATGTTTGGAAAAATGTGTATACCCTTTTATTAAAGCCACATGCATAGAAACGGAGAACGTGACAGCGCTGATGAGGACTGTACTGGTTGATCTAATCTGTCCTATTTGCTTCCTTTCGTGGTGCCATAGGCCACGATAGACCTCTGGCTTTCCTTCCACCACTTCACAAATAATAATCCTCTGGGCTCTTCACCAGGGTTTCTTAAATTCTTTTACTATTTTTGCCTCCAGCATCTCTCCTGGGATACTGTTCGATTTATCCATGACCTTTTCTGTCAAGAAATATTTCCTGATGTTACTCTTAAGTCGCCTCTTGGTATAGAACAGGGGTTGGTAAACCCAAGTAAGCGTGCCACATAGTGACAAACAAAAACATTCCACTGGGTACACCACACCAACTGAGCTACAGCAGTGCCACCACTGCAGTCATTTTCAAAAATTGCAGGCCAAGAGGTCAGCCAGTTTTGAAATGCAGTGGCTGCATTGCAGTTCAGCCAAAGGGGTGTACTGGGTGGGTGGAGGCAGGATTCATATGGGGAGAGGGGAGCCCTCCCTGGGGTTGATTTAATTCAGGGGGGAAGCCCTCTACACTCTTCCTGGCGGCAGAAGCCATCTGGCTGGCCCCCTCACCAACACAATCAACATGCCCAGCCCCCTGTTCTAGAAACATTTCCTTTCCAGTGCTCAATTCGTGTGTATTACGGATAGCTTGAAGTATCTGAATGTCTCCCATGCCATATTCTCTGCAAATTTAGCCATTCTCAAATTTAGTCTTCAGCTGTCCATGCTATATTCATAATTTACATGTATCACGGCGATGCTTGCACAAGGTTCTGATGAAGATCCGCTTTTCAGCTGCCCGTGCCGAACTCGTGCTTTTCATGTATTTGTGTGATGTCTATATGGGGTTCTTATATAATGGGCACTGCAGCACAGCAAAGTTTATTTGGATTCATAACAGTTAACAGTGGCTAAAAACTAAGAGGATAATTTTCAAAAGGATTTGCATGCTTAAAACTGGGTTTTACACATGTAAATGGGCTTTTGAAACTTGCAACAGTATATGTCATTGAATTGTCAATAGGTTTTACACATGTAAGTGCACTTTAAGCACGTAAATGGGCTTTTGAAAAATGCTACGATAATGTGTTATTTACATGTGTAACTCCTTTGAAAATTACCTCCTAAATATTTATCCTAAACTTTAAGCACTAGTGTATCCTTAGGTCTGAAGTAAAAAGACAGTTCAGGGATTTTAAATTAACATTAACAGATTTATCTTAAAGCTATCTTTGCTAGTACTGTTGCTTTAACTGGTGAGGTTCTGATCCTGCTGGTAACAGGAGCTACTAAAAGTAGACACCAGTCTCTACAAGAAAACATTTCAAGTACCCTCTTGAGCTCTCTTGGCACATGTTTTATTCTCTGAATTCAGCCAGGAAAGAAGTTCAGTATGAAGAAAAATAGTACTGACCTCTGATAGCAAAGTGTTCACCTCAAGCCCTACCTACCCTAGCAAGCAGGGGAACCTAAAGCAGAAAAGCCAACATAAGATAGTTTTTTTCTTTTGTTTTTTTATTTATTGTTTATTGCATTTTTATACATAGTCAATATCTGTAAAACATCAATATTAACATCATGTGATCTGTATATAACAATACATATCATGAAAATGAAATACAATTACAGTATTCATAACAGGGAGTCTGTCATAAGATAGTGTTTGACTTTCCACTTGTGGGATACTGTTTGAAATAAAGTTACTGTTCTAGTAGGAGTGCTCTGACTTTGCTCAGGGCTGAGGTGTTCCCTTGAATCTGGGCCATTAGTGTTTGTCCTTGAACTCTGGAGTTGGAGCACATTCTGTGGACAGCAGAATAATGTGCTATTTGGCACACACAGGAAGAATCCCAGAGCACGATGGTGACATCTAAGGTTCCCGGTTGGACTTTCGGTGCAATAGCTGGGCTAGATGGGAAGGATTAAAAATGAGGTAAACACCTTGAGTAATTAACAGTGAAGGCTTATGGTATCGTAGCCCCAATAAAGATCAGTTCAGTTGGAGCTAGAAACCCCCAAAAGCAGAGAAAAATTGCCAGGCCAAAAAAAAAAAAAAGAATTGCTGTAATAATAATAAAAGCTCAAAATAAGGAAGCCTTTCTGTATTATGTCACATACTACTGAACGAGTGATGGGAGGTGTTTGTGAAGAGGAGGGTGTCATGTAACTCCTCAGTGCTACCCCTGATATCCACTCAGGGTTAACCCTGTGGCCACTTGGAGGGTCCTGCCAAGCATGGCCCAGGTCTGTCTGCACCTGTGCACATGCTTCTACATTGGCAACCTCCCACCCGCCAACTGGTTTCCAACTTGCCTCTGAGCAAGTTTCCCCACCTGTAAGCTATCCCCTGGTGGTTTCTAGGGACACTGGGACCCTACACAACCCAAGGGTCACACAGTTCCTAGAAATACTGGGATCATTAATCAGACCAAGACAGGCAGTGCTAATAAACTAATAAGCTTATTAACAAAAAATAAGAACAGTAAACGAAAAAAGATGTAATTGGCAAACAGATAAAATAAAGATTAAACAGAAAAAGTTAACTAAACACTTCCACTACTTAACTAATGCCTGGGGAAGACAGGAAAAAGGCTGTCCAGTGTCCACATGAGCTGAACAAGGACATCAGCACATAAATCTGCTCCCTCTGTATTCCTAGCAGAGTCCAGCAAGTTCTAGCACCTTGAGGGTTAGTTCTGTCTGAAAGGTCAATCAGGGCACAAAGTACTAACAATAGCATTCTCACCAATGGGCTTGTGACTGGTAACAGTTTTCTGGCCAATGGCACTGCAGGATGTTTCAGACATATTTCCCCCAGGGATGCTGGGATATGTATATTGTTCAAGCTTTTTTCTGAATCAAGGTAGCATCCAAAGCTGATGGTGTTTGAACTACAGTGCAGAGGTCAAACACCACCTGCAGGCCAGCGCAGAGGAAATGAGCTCTCTGGGGAAAAGTGTCACAGGGTAGAACAACAAACCACAAAGCATGCAAAACCCCCTATTCTGAGAGAGAGCTGGCTGCTGTGGTACATGTGAGCACCAATGACATAGGACGGTGTGAGAGGGAGATTCTGGAAGCCAATTTTAGGATTTAGGTAGAAAGTTGAAATCCAAAAACTTCCAGGGTAGAAATTTTTTAAATGTTTCCTGTTTCGCATGCATGACCCCAGAGGCAGGCAGAGCTCCGGAGTCTCAATATGTGGATGAGACAATGGTTCAGGGAAGAAGGATTCAGTTTTGTAAGGAAAATCTTTTTAGGACAAGGGAGTCTTCCAAAAAGATAGGTTCCACCTTAACCAGGATAGAACCAGGCTGCTGGCACTAACCTTTAAAAAGGAGATAGAATAGTTTTTAAACTAGAACAAGGGAAAAAGGCAACAGTCACTTAGCAGTGCATGGTTCAGAGGGAAGTATTTTCACAAGATAGTAATGAAACAGGTGAGTTAGGGTATCCCAACAGAAAGGTTCCAGTAAAAGCAAAAGTACTCCATGTACCTATAAGTGAAGAACCACCTAAGTTAAAAGATGCCAAATTATCCCTGTCAACTGATAAGCAGGTTGTTAATACAAAAACAAAATACTTTGAAATGTCTGTATGCCAATACTAGAAGTCTAAGAATTAAAATGGGAGAGTTAGTGTGTATAGCACTGAATGAAGAGGTAGATATAGTTATCATTTTAAAGATCTAGTGGAAGGAGGATAACCAATGGGACAGTGCTATACCAGGGTACAAATTATATCACAATTACTGTTCTAGGAGTGCTCTGACTTTGCTCAGGGCTGAGGTGTTCCCTTGAATCTGGGCCATTAGTATTTGTCCTTGAACTCTGGCATTGGAGCACATTCTGTGGAAAGCAGAATAATGTGCTATTTGGCACATACAGGAAGAATCCCAGAGCACGATGGTGACATCTAAGGTTCCCGGTTGGACTTTCGGTGCAGATGGGAAGGATTAAAAATGAGGTAAACACCTTGAGTAATTAACAGTGAAGGCTTATGGTATCGTAGCCCCAATAAAGATCAGTTCAGTTGGAGCTAGAAACCCCCAAAAGCAGAGAAAAATTGCCAGGCCAAAAAAAAAAGAATTGCTGTAATAATAATAAAAGCTCAAAATAAGGAAGCCTTTCTGTATTATGTCACATACTACTGAACGAGTGATGGGAGGTGTTTGTGAAGAGGAGGGTGTCATGTAACTCCTCAGTGCTACCCCTGATATCCACTTGCATCAACTTGCTAGGGGTGTGGAATCTTATGTTCGGGATAGCATAGAGTCCAAAAGGATAAAGATCCTTCAGGAGACTAAATGAACAGTAGAATCATTATGGGTAGAAATCCCATGTGTGTTGGGGAACAGTATAGTGATAGGGATACATTACCTTCTCCGAGGACAAGCAGGGTGACTGTCCTCACACGTGGATGACATCATCTGATGGAGCCCGGCACAGACATGTTTCTAGACCTTTGACTGAGCCTCAGTGAGTATGCTCAAGCATCTATGTGGGGTCCCCTCATTCTCTTATTTTCTGTGGAGCCTTGCATTTCACAGTTGGGTGATCTTCAAGTTTTTTAATTTTTACGAGTATTCTCTTTGCAGTCATTTGTTGCCTTTTTGCTTGCATGGTTGATGTGGGGGTCCCTCCTGGTTCTCCCGCTAGCATCGTAGACAGATTTCTTGACATTTTTGGGTAAGTTTATTTTTGTTGTTGATTCCCTGGGGCAGTGGCGTGCTCGGTGCCTGCCAGCCATCGACGACCACCACCACCATTGATTTC
Organism: Rhinatrema bivittatum; assembly: GCF_901001135.1. Lineage (NCBI taxonomy): Eukaryota > Metazoa > Chordata > Amphibia > Gymnophiona > Rhinatrematidae > Rhinatrema > Rhinatrema bivittatum. The sequence goes on from NC_042622.1 coordinate 141,465,723, forward strand.
AATCTCGCGTCCCTTTTGTTTCGTGATGGCATGTCCCTGAGGCTGGACTGCAGATTCATCTCTGGCACCGGATGTTTTGCTAGAACTGGGCCTTGGGCACAGGGCATCTTGCTGGGACTGGGACCTTTGGCACAGGGCGTCTAGCTGGAGCTGGGCCTTTGGTACAGGGCATCTTAGTGGCTCAGCCACTGGATCAAGGCATCTGGATAGCGGAATCACTGGCTCAGGGTTATACAAGGAATGGACCACTGGCTCAGGGTTACTTGAGGACTGGGTAGCCTAGCTAGCACCTTTCTGGTGCTATATGGTGTCACTCGGGCATTGGATGACCAGCTCAGGATCTCTCTGAGGCTGGCATCTAGAACAGCACCTCCCTCTGGGCACTCAGTGTGTGGAGCAGTGCCCCCTCTGGATGCTCAGTGTGTGGAACAGTGCATGGAGCCAGTGCCTCCTTCCTTGTCACCTGGCATCTCAAGCAGCACCACCCTTCTGGTGCTTGGTATCTTGAACAGCATTTCCCTGTGGGTGCTGAGTATCTGGAGCAGGGCCTTCTTCCAGGTGCTTGGCATCTGGCACAGTGCCTCCTTGTGGGTGCTGAGTATCCAGAACAGTGCCTCTTTCCTGGTGCTTGGCACCTGAAACAGTGCCTCCCTTTTGGCACTTGGCATCTGGAACAGAGTTTCCCTGTGGGTGCTGAGTATCTGAAGCAGTGCTTTTTTTTTCCAGATGCTTGGCATCTAACACAGCACTTCCTTGTTGGCACTGTCATCTGGTGCTGGGGATCTGGAAAAGTGCCTCCCTGTGGGCGCTGATCATCTGGAAAAGTGCCTTCTTTCTGGCACTTGACATCTGAAACAGCACCTCCCAGTGGACACAGAGTGTCTGGAATAGTGTCTCCCTCTGGGCACTCTGTTAGAGGACTTAAGTTCTTGCAGGTAAGATTGGAGAGACAGACTCCCTATTAGGCAAGACTGTCGCCGCAGGCTCTTCCAGAAATGGACAGAGTCCCTCTTGAAGGGGAATAAGTGGACTGGGTTTCCTCTGGAGCCGAGGCACAGCTGGTTTGGAGTCTCTTAGTAAAAGCTCTGTGAAGCTGCTTTTCTCATAGAATGGAGTAAAAGACATAAATTCTTCTTGGGACGTCCCGGACAACAGAACTGCGTCTGTGACAGGAACAAAGCTGGAGAGGATTCAGTGCTGCAGAAATGGAACTAATCAGTCAGGCTTGCTGCTGTAGGAGAGATTCAGGAGCAATGGAGCTGAGAAAGCTACATGCACCGCCACGTGTTAGGAAAATAGATGCTCGTTAATTGTGCATCCCTTTTCCTTATCTTACCGCTGGCAGAACTTTTTTTTTTTTTTTTTTTTAAACATTCTTGTCTTTGTTCCACCGACTTAATATCGCCATGATATTAAGTCAGAGGAAGTACAGAAAAACAGTATTTTCTGCTATTTTGACAAGCATGTGTCGAATCATGCTCGACAAAATATTGACCCATGAAATTTGGTGAGAGTTTCATATTAAAATGATGTGGACTGAGTGATAACTGATTTCTACCATTGTTCAAACATAGACCCTGATGAAGCAATGAAACATGACTGGTGTCAGGTTAACGTTTTCTTGACAAAAAAGTTTTTGCTCAGCGGATTATCCACAAAGATAAGTGCTATTTATTTTAGAATCTCTTTTAGATGCACAAAAAAACTTTGAAAGGGGACCTATGATAAAGTTTTGAGTGATTCATCATTTGGGTGGTTTAAATAATGTCTGTTTCCCACTATTAGGTGAGATTTCACATGCTCTCTATTTATGATGGCCGCAAATAATTTTTTGTACTATTATCTTGAGGTTCCTATTAGTATTTATATTTGACTGTCTGCTACCCTATGTTGCGACCGTCGCTGCCCGACATCTCCACTCCTCCCATCTTACCTCTTTGGCGACTCCCTTGTTGGTCGATGGAAGTTTGGCTGCCGTGGCGTCATCTTGCCAACCTCCTCCGGTGTTCCCAGACCGGCTAGACGCTGCCTTCCGCCATGTTCTCCTGAGGCCTAAGGGCGCGCGCGCAGCACGGCCCCAACTCAAGTACCAGCTGTGGCGCGAACCTCAGGGGCGTCCCCCTGAGATGACATCATCATCACCAGATATTTAAGGTCTCTTGTTTTGCTAGCTAATCGAGTTAGCAAAGGGTTTCCTACCTAGCTGCCTCCAGGTATTGCTGCGGATGGTATTCGCTCTCTGCTTACCTTGCTACTCTGCCTCCTCGGACTTTACCAGGGGTACCCGCTCCTCGGGGGCCTCGCTCTCTCTCTTGCTTTTCAGGTCGCAGTCTGGAACCGGTACTCGCTCCTCGAGGGCCCACGTTCCCGGACCTGCTACTGAATATAACTTCTGCCAGGAAGTCACCGCTGCCTACAACACCAGTGAGTTACCATCTCTCTCTCAGAGCTTTCCCTGGAACCAGGTACTCGCTCCTTAAGGGCCTACTTCATTCCAGCTCCGGGGCTGTTCCAAGAGACTATGGTGTGAGTGTTACCATCAAGGTTCTGTTCCTGAACTCTGCATACTCTGCCTACTCACTATCTCAGTTTCTCTACAGCTCTGCCATCCTGGGATCGCCGTTCCAGTGCCTGAAGGACTACAGCTCAGCTGGGCTCTTCCAGCTCTCTACTGCCACCTCTGGTAGTTCTCTAAAACAGTTTAATAAAAGAACTAGTGTGTGTCTGTCTCCCAACTCTGAGCCTGACTGGTGGTCCCTCTCGGGATCTTCCCCCGTGGGCGTGGTCATCTGCCCAAGGATCCACCCACAATTATCACAAATAATAACACCCTACAGTATTGATATTTATTGCCACAGAGGTTTTAGGGCTTTTGTCTTATATTGGTTTTTACTTACTGACACATGTTGTCTCTCTCTTAGCTGTGGCTGTAATGGAGTTAGCTACCCTTTCCAGGGAGACCATGTTGGATAGTTTTAAAGAGGCAGCTCCCGTGTTAACAGAATCGAGAATTTTTATGGAGAGCACCGGTTTAGCAGCTGTGGGTTTCAGAAAACCTGGACTGGATCTGGGAGCAGGCTGGCCCCTATGGAGAGAACTTTAGAATTTGGTTGGCTGCATTTTCTTATGTCTGGGTGCTGCATGAATTTCCTGGGAACTGGCTTGGATGCAGCACAAATTGACAGGCTCTACCTGGAGGCATTTACCCAGGGGTATACTGATATTCCCATCAGCTTGGGTTAGTGAAGCCCCACCCCAAACATTCATGAAATAGTAGAGCATTTTTTGCCATGCATTTGCTGCATTCCCAATATGCTGGGGTCTGAGGAGCAAAGACCGGATTTTTAATGGCCCGCGCGTGTAAAACACGGGTTACGCGCGCGGCCAGCCTTGCACACGCCGCGCACGTTTAAAAAGGGGCCCGGTCGCGCATATAACCCCTGTTATGCGCACAAGAGCCAGGCCTCGGCATTGGGGCGATCTGGGGGGGCGGGGCGGGGCTAGAGGCTCCTGCTCCTTTGCAGGAGCAAAAAATAAGTTAAAAAAATGGGGGGGGGGGGTCTGGGTTAGGGGGCGGGTAGGATAGGGGAAGGGAGGTTAGGGTAGGGAACTGGGGAAGCCTGACGATGCATCGCCGCATGAATTTGCTAAATTATACCCCCCCTTGCACGCGCTGACTGGGATTTTATAAGATGCGTGTGCGCCAGCACGCGCATGTTATAAAATCGCGTGTCCATGTGTTCACGCCAGGTAGCGCTCACACATGGACGTGCACGCGTTCTTTTTAAAAATCTACCCCAAAGCGTATTATCAAGCAAAGGTATCCTTAATTTGGGATCAGGTTGGGGATCAGCTACTACAAGTATTAGCAGAGGCAGGATTAATAGCCCAACACTTTGAATAGTCCCATAGTTTAAAGTTGGGAAAGTGGCAAGCTGTGCATTCTAAGTAGTGTAATGGGTTCAAAACCTGCAAATGGTACAGATGAAACATTGTGCAGGGTCAGGGGTGCGTTGGGATACAAAGGCAGAAAGGGAATATCCATAGAAAAATAATTAGAATCTATACTTGATCCTGTATCTTGTCAAGGAGCCCTGCCTCCACTCCTGTGGAACTTTGTAGCCTCTTCATTCTGACATGGGGTGCCTGGCTGGGGTTAGGATACACCCTCCATAGGTGTAGTACAGGACTGCAGGGCTGGACAAGGGTTGGTCTTCTACCTAGCTAGCTACCTCCCCTGCAGGTTGAACCCTTGGGTTCTGGGGGCCAATAGGGCTTGACTTAGGTGGCAGAACATCATGGCTGGTCACAGCTGGAAATTGGGCTGGTCTTCTGCCTAGCCAGCCCTTTCTCCCTCAGGTTGAGCCCTTGCATTCTGGGAACTGGTAGGGCTTAGCTGGACAAGGTGGAACAGGCTAGGCTAGACAAGACAGGGCAGATACAAGTTGGAACTGAGGTCTGCCACGGGCTGGACATTGTAGGCAGAGATAGACTGAAAGCAGAAGTCTGGGAATGGAACAGGCAGAGAGTTGAAAATTGGATATTAGAACAGGCTGGATAAGACTGGACAGGCTACTAAGCAGGGACTGGGACTAGATATGGACACAGGTTTGGGCAAGATACTGAGCAGAGATTGGGACTGGATATAGACTGAGGCAAAGCAATAGCAAGGTAGGAAATGAATACTAGGCAGGGCATGGCTAGACAAGACAGACCAGGACAGGACCAGCAAGGACTAGACAAGGTAACACAGAACAAAGAACACTGAGGCCCGAAGGCAGCAATATAGAAGCCCTGTAGGTTACTTAACTTAAGGCCTAGGGGAAGAGAGGCCTGAGTAAGCCATAGAGTAAGGTATAAGGTAAGTGCAGGTCCAGAGGCCACAAGACAAGGTAAGGCCTGAGTAGGCCATAAAGCAAGGTAGAAGGAGATTGAAGGCCTGGAGGCTACAAGGCACAGTAAGGCCCAAATATACACCAAAGACACACATGGAAAATTCACAAAACGCAAATTTCTACATCTCAGAGACTTCTCCATATTCTCCCCTTTGTTAAAAAGAAATATATTATCTTTAAGCAAACTTTCTTGCATACTTTTAACATGAGTCATATTGATTTGGACTTCAGATATCTGTGTAGCCATTAAATCCTTGGAATTCTCTAAGAACAAGATACAAGATTCCAAATATGTATTCTGTTGTAAAGGTAAAACCTGAGAGAGAATCAGTCTCCAGACCCTCTATGGCTTCCCAGTTGGATTCAAGAGTAAATAAATTAGGCCTCATCAATCTGAAACTCTCCTATACAGAAATCTGACCGACTGCGGGAGAAGAGCCATCAGTACTTCCAACATTCTCCTCATATGCCACTGAGTCAGGGCACAGGATTAAACTGACCAGCATATTGGTCATTTCAGCAGCACTGTACCTCAGCACCCGGTTGAGTCGTGGTAACATCATCGGTCAGCGACTCCTCCAGCTGCGAAGAAAGGAGCCTAGCAGCCGCTGCGATGATTGAAGGCATTCTAACCGCCAGACTAAGAGATGCCATCAAGCCTGGGGGGGGAGATAGGAGCAAACTTTCCCTCCCGGAGCTTGTCAACGGCTCTACACCCTGGGTAGCATGAGCATCCATAGGCGGGTAGAGGCACTTGGAGCAGCAGGGGATGTCATTGTTTTGCCTTTTCTTTTCTGACTCATAACAAACCAAAAGTAAAAATATACTGTAGGATCAAGAGCTCAGCTTCCTAGTTGCCTGTTGCCATCTTGAATTTTCTTATCCATCTTGTATTTTATAGTAGTTCCTGGCCCCACAGCCCTTCAATCTCATCACCCTCAAATTGGACTCATTTTTGTTTATCCATAGGAGCAGTTAGTGGTCTGTTACTAGCGTGAACTGCCATCCTAGCAGGTAATAGCACAAGGCCTCTAAAGCCCATTTTACTGCCAAGGCTTCCTGCTCGACCACTGAATAATGTCTGTCTTATGGCATCAGCTTCCAAATGTATGCCAAAGGATGTCCTTGGCCATCCTTCTCTTGAACTAAAATTGCTCTTAAGACTACTTCTGAGACATCGGTCTGCAATGTGAAGGGTTTGGTTAAGTCCGTATTTATCAGGATTGATTCGGAGCATAATGCATCTTTCAGAGCCTGGAAGGCCTCTTCTGCTTCAGTTGACCACTGGACCTTCTCTGGTGCTTTCTTCAACAACAGCCCTTTGAGAGGCTCTGCCTTCTCTGAGTAATTGGGGACAAACCTTCTATAGTATCCCATGGGGCCTAGGAGCATTCTCACTTTTGCTTTTATTTGTGGGACTGGCACCAGGTGATCGCCTCGATCTTCTAGGTCTGCGGATGAACCTTGTCCTTTCCCAGATTATATCCAAAATACTGGACTTCTTACCCTCCTAGCAAACACTTCTTAGGGTTGACTGTTGATCCTAATTTCCTTAGACTGGTTAGCATGGCCTGGATTTGGCTTAGATGTCTATTACAATCTGTGCTATAGACCACGAAGTCATCCAAGTAGTGCGGCTGCATACCCTTGATGTGGGTAGATCAGGTGGTCAACCAAGTGCCGAAACATTGCAGGGGTGCCATGGAGTCCAAAAGGGGGAGTACAGTGAACTGGAAAGGTCCCCCAGGTATCTAGAATGCAGTCTTCTCCTTTACCACTGGAATGAAAGGCTCCTGCCAATACCCTTTAGTGAGGGCCAGCTCATCCAATCGAGGCATCGGGTATGTGTTAGGTTTTGAAACCTCGTTGACTTTTAAAAGTCAATGCAGAACATTATGTTCCCATCTGGCTTCAGCACCACCATTATGGGTGAGGACCAATCACTGTTAGTCTCCTCTATAACTCCGAGCTGGAGCATCTCCTTCACTTCGGTCTCAATGATGTGGTGCCTGGCCTCGGGAATTCAATAAGTCAGAGCCGCACAACTGCTCCAGGAGGTGGTAGGTTTGTGAAGATTTCCTTGTTTTACTACATCAGCTGTATGTACAGTGGACAGCTGCTCTCTGAAAGTCATCTGGGTTTGGTCCACTTCAGGTCTTAACTCTGGACCAAACTCTAGTCCTTGTGCCACTCCACACACCTGTGGAACCCACTTCTTCAGAAGGTCTATGTTGTAGATATGAATTTTCTTTCATCTGGCTGGACTATTTTGAAATCCATGGGCCCTGTTTCATTCAAAACTTCATAGGGTCCCTTGTCATTGGTCTAACAGCTTGCTTTCCGAAGAGGGGAGGAGGACAAGAATGTGATCCCCCAGCTGGAGTACTCTTTGAACCGTGTGGCAATGGTAAGCTCAGGCTTGGATAGCCTCAGTTTTCTCTAGGCATAGGTGGGCCATCTCCCCAGCCCTTTTCTACTCCTGGGGGAATTCTGCGCAAAAAAATTAAAAATTCTGCAACAAAAATATTGAAAATTCTGCACACACATTTTCTAAATTCTGCAAAATTCTGCACATTTATTTTTCAAAATAACACAATATTCTTTGCAAATTATTCTGCATTTCAGTGCAATGAGTGTCCCTGGCAACTTGGCTCATCTGCCAGCAGTTTCAATTGCTGCTGCTGGCAGATGAGCCAAGCTGGCAGGGACTGCTGCAGTTGTTGCTAACCTCTCCACCTGAGTATCCATGCTCACTGTCTCTCTTACTTATCAGACATATGCTTTCTCTCACATGCCATCTGTCACACACATGTTCTGTCTCCTCACATACAACTCTCCCTCACATATACACACACACACACACACTCCCAAGTAAACACCTACATACTGGCTCACAACAAACACAAGGGCTCAAACATACACTCTCAGGGCCAAGGCCTCTTCTTTAGCCCCTCTCTTTTTCCCTCCCCCCTTCTTTCTCTCTTTCTTCCTTCTCTTTCTCTGTCCAGTTCCCCTCTGTTTCCCTCCCTTCTCTCTCTCCCTCTTCTCCTCCTTGCTTGCTTACCTCGAGCCGCTGGTGCCGTGCTGCGATGCCTCCACTCTCCGTGCGCCACCTGACTTCCCCTCTTCTCCTCCTCTCTTCTCCTCCTCTCTTTTTCCCCCTTCATTCTCTCTTTCCCCCTTCTCTCTTTCTCTTTCCCCCTTCTCTCTTTCTCCCTCCCCTCTGTTCCCCTCCCTTCTCTCTCTCCCTCTTCTCCTTCTTGCTCCTCGAGCCGCCGCGATGCGATGCCCCCACTCCCAATGCGCCACCTGACGTCGCTGTCCCGGATTGGCCGCTGTCCGTGCACGGCATGCTTCCGTTTTTGTTTTGGTTTTTTATCCTTTTCCGGCATGGGAGGAAATCGCAAGGGCAGCGAGGGAGGAAATCTGCGCAGCGACAATGAAATCTGCACGAACTGCGACGAGGGAAGAAATCTGCAAGGTGAGGGAGGAATTCTGCGCAAATTCTGCATTCCACAGTAGCGCAGGATTCCCCCAGGAGTAAAACTTCAGGTGATCCTGTACTCAGAGAATGTAGCCAACGAAGGTCTTCCCAGGGTTCCCTTCATCATCCCAAGTTTCCCAAGCTATATTAAGATTCCTTTCTGCCTTCTCCCATACAGTAATTCAAAAGGGGAAAACTCCATTGAGTTCTGGGGCACTTTGTAGATTGTGAACATCCCCTAGGGCAGCAAGGAGTCCCAGTTCTTACCATCTTAACTCACAAATGTCCTCAACATTTACATGGCTGCGGGTGATACACCGAGGTGCACAGTTTTCATCTTAAGCAAGGTGCAGAGTTGTTTTTATTATCTTAGACACAAAGTGAGTCCCCTGATCCGCCCATACAACGGCAAGCTTTGTGAGTTGGCAGATAGGGCAGGACCGGCAATACAACTGGATCTGTTTATGTAGGCCCAGCCAATAGAACTGTGCCAATATTTTCTCTTGGGTCTTTTCCTCCCCCAGTTGACCCCCTTCCACACTTCGCTTTGTGACTGTAAAGTAGATCCCAATTCATTACAAAATGAGGAGGACTAGGATCTGTAACCTGCTCTCCAGGGACTCGCTTTCCATCCACTCTTTGTATATGCTCCTAGGCCCACTTAAAGGACTCATCCTCCCCTTGGGTCCACCTGAAAGTCCCCGAGTTTCTCCCATTTTCCCACTCAAAGGGGCTAGATATGATATTCTGGGCGGGTTGGTGCTCTTCCCCTGACTTCAGTACTTCCTCCCCAGTTGCCTCTAAATTTGCAGCATAACTGTATTTGTCCTGTCAGCGCTGCCTCTGGGACTTAGGATTCTTAGAGTCTTTATGCTACAAGTCTGGCTCTTCTAAGGGAAAGAGTTCTGGAAACTCCAATTCTTCATTGTTGTAGCTGTACGAACCCGTTGTGAGCTGGTTCAACAGGCTTTCAAATTTTGGACAGTCCTGACCTATTACCACAGGGTAAGATAGCCAAGGATCATAAGAACTTGCCATACTGGGTTAGACCAAAGGTCCATCAAGCCCAGCATCCTGTTTCCAACAGTGGCCAATCCAGGCTACAAGTCCCTGGCAAGTGTCCAAAAATGAAGTATATCCTAAGCTACTGATGCTAGTAATAACAGTGGCTATTTTTAAGTCAAGTTGATTAATAGTAGGTAATGGACTTCTCCAAGAACTTATAAAAACCTTTTTTAAACCCAGCTACACTAACTGCATTAATCACATCCCCTGGCAACAAATTCCAGAGTTTAGTTGTGCTTTGAGTGAAAAAGAATTTTCTCTGATTAGTTTTAAATGTGCTACATGCTAACTTCATGGAGTGCCCTCTAGACCTTCTAGTGTCTGAAAGAGTAAATAATCAATTCACATTTACCTGTTCTAGACCTCTCATGATTTTAAAGACCTCTATCATATCCCCCTCAGCGGTCTCTTCTCCAAGCTGAACAGCCCTAACCTCTTTAGTCTTTCCTCATAGGGGAGCTGTTCCATCCCCTTTATCATTTTGGTCGCCCTGCTCTGTACCTTCTCCATCACAACTATATCTTTCTTGATATGCGGCGACTAGAATTGTACACGGTACTCAAAATGCGGTCTCACCATGGAGCAATACAGAGGCATTATGACATCCTCCGTTTTATTCACCATTCCCTTCCTAATAATTCCTAACATTCTGTTTGCTTTTTTGACTGCCACATCACTGAGCTGACGATTTCAAAGTATTATCCACTATGACGCCTAGATCTCTTTCCTGGGCGGTAGCTCCTAATATGGAACCTAACATCATGTAACTACAGCATGGGTTATTTTTTCCTATAAGCATCACCTTGCACTTATCCACATTAAATTTCATCTGCCATTTGAATGCCCAATTTTCCAGTCTCACAAGGTCCTCCTGCAATTTTTCACAATCTACTTGTGATTTAACTACTCTGAATAATTTTGTATCATCTGCCAATTTGATTACCTCACTTGTCGTATTCCTTTTCAGATCATTTATAAATATATTGAAAAGCACGGGTCCTAGTACAGATCCTTGAGGCACTCCACTGTATAACCTTTTCCACTGAGAAAATTGTCCATTTAATCCTACTCTCTGTTTCCTGTCTTTTAACCAGTTTGTAAGCCACGAAAGGACATCGCCACCTATCCCATGATACTGCCGTTGGTCCCTGTGGATGATTGCCAGAGTCACTACTCTGTTGTAGTCAAGCTGGATCTGTTTCACTAACTCTCTTCGGACAAGCGTCTTCATACTCCCAGAGTCCACAAATGTCCTGGGTTGGAATGCCATCTAAAATCAAGCAAAGAATGCAGCTCACCTTAAGTTCAGGTAGCACAGACATCAAACATAGCAGGTCTTTGCATAGACTGGGTTCCTGCCTGCTCCTCAGTGCCTATCTAATCCTTCTAGGCTCTGAGTTCTTATTCTCTGGTAAGGGACTCTTCCCTTCACCTAGGATTCCTTGTGGGTCTAGATCTTAAAGAGAACCGGGCAAAACAGCTGAGCCCAGTCCCTGAAGGTAGTCTGAGGGAGTTTCCTATAGATTCCCTCACACATGAGAGAACTAGAACAGGTAAATGTGAATCGATTATTTAGTCTTTCAGTTAATACAAGGTCTAGGGACACTCCATGAAGATAGCAAGTAGCACATTTAAAACAAATCAAAGAATTTTATTTTTTTTTTCACTTCATGCACAATAAACTCTGGAATTCATTGCCAGAGGATGTGGTTAAGGCAGTTAGCATAGCTAGGTTCAAAAAAGGTTTGGACAAGTTCCTGGAGGAGAAGTCCATAAACTGCTATTAATCAAGTTGGCTTGGGGAATAGTCTCTACTTATTACCAGCATTAGTAGCATGGGACTTATTTACTGTTTGGATACTTGCCAGGTACCTGTAACCTGGATTGACCACTGTTGGAAACAGGATGCTGGGGTTGATGGACCCTCAGTCTGACTCAGGGTTCAGAATGTTCTTAAGTAATCTAACAATGTTAACAATCATAAGATTGACCAGGGGCCATATTAGCTGTTTCTGGGGAGGGGAGAGGGGCCCTCTGAGTCTAATGACTGGAAGGGAGAAACCCGATTAGTGATTAGCTGTTTCAAGGGTTGGGACAAAGGGGCAAGAAACTGCAAAGAAATGCTTAACTAAAGGTGATTTTTAACAGTTCTTAAAGGCCTCTGGAATGGAGAATCACTCTCGGAAAACTGTTTAATAATTGGTCACCTCAAAAGTCCATTTTTAGGAGCAGTTGAAAAACAGTCAAAATTGAAATGTTACACCTAAAAATGTATAAAGTTCATAAAGCACATCGGTCTTTTTTTAAAAGTGTTGGAAGTGTTCTCAGATGAGAAGCAGGATGGTGGTCCTCACATGGGTGACATCATCCGATGGAGACTGGCACAGAACTTGGATCTCAAAGATTCTAAAGGTGACCACAGCTACACAGGCGCAGTAGAGCATTTTGAAAGCTCTAGAATCTTTGAGATCAAAATTCTGTGCCTGGCTCTGTCAAATGAAATCACCCATATAAGAGGACTGACATCCTGCTGTCCTTCAGAGAATGCCTGTTACAGTAACCTCCTTATTTCCTTTGACATTTAGAAGGAAGTGGAATCAAGAGCTCCAAAGTTGAGCATCCTAAAGTATTTTAATTTACTTAAAGATATCGTGGTAGTTCCAGTCAATCAAATCGTAAAGGTTCTCCAAATGAAGATTTGGAAGACACTTACTCACTGCCCTTCCTGTAGGTAAGAAAGTGGGTTTAAAATACCAGGTACATGTAGCCCCTGGATTTGAGAAGTCTCTGTTTACTTATCATTCAGTAGTAGTAAAGTCAGCTCAAAATAAATAGAAAAAAAATAGAAAAAAAGGTCTCATGCATCAGTTATGCTAGTAGAGAATCCACAGACTTTGGACCTATTTGACAGGAAACTATTTCAAAACATCATGCTCTCTACTCACATATCTTTGTTCTTACCAACTTTGAATGGTGCAATATATGCACACTATCATGAAGGAGTTAAAAAAAAATCTTGTACTTTCTCCCTACAGATGAACAAGAGGGCTTCCTCAGTTTAGTATCTGCAGGGGATGAATGTGCATAAACCTCTTTTAAGATCTGCTTAGGATAATTTCAGTACAGCAGCAAGAATTTCAGCCTTGTCCAAAGGAATGTGTAGAATTGATCTGGTTCTGAACATCAGGCCAAAGGTAGGCAAATATCCCCTGCAAAGGAGGAAAATTCTTTGATAGTAAAGTGAAGGAGACAATGGAGCTCATAAAAGGCCACTGCTCCACATTGCAGATACTACTTACTACTACTGCAGACTCTCCACCATGCATGCGGTTCTGATCATCCCATTTCAATAAAGACAAAGCAGAACTATAGAGAAGGGCAACAAAAATGATAAAGGGGATGTAATGAAGAAAGGCTAAACAGGTTAGGGCTCTTCAGTTTGGTAAAAAGATGACTGAGAGGGGTTATGCTAGAGGTTTATAAAATCGTGAGGGGGTGGAACAGGTAAATAAGGAACAATTATTCTACCCTTGACAATAATACTAAAATGAGGGAGACACTATATTAAACTACCAACCAGCAAATTTAAAACTAATCACAAACAATTTTTTCACTCAGCTTATAATCAAACTATGGAATTTGTTGCCAAAGGAAATGGTCAAGACAATTAGTATTACTCCTGGCAGAATTCCGCGCTACTGCAGAGCGCAGAATTTCCATTTTCTGTGCAAAATTGTTGCAACCATCCTTTCCCGACGGCTTCACTCCGCCTACCTTTCTTTCTTTGCACCTCCTCTCGCTATGGATGGACGCCTGGCTGCCGTGGCGTCTGCCTGCCATCCTCTCCGGCGTCCCCGGACCGGCTTGGGCGCTGCTTCCTGCCATGCTCCGCTGGTACCTTAGGGCGCGCACGCTGCGCGGCCCTCACTCTTATTTCCTACTTGGCTCGAACCTCAGGGGTGTCCCCCTGTGATGACGTCACGCTGCCTGGATATTTAAAGCCTACGATGTTTGCTAGCCTTTGAGTTAGCAAGGGATATCTTACGGATGGGATTCACTCTCCGTACCCAGCTACTCTGCCTCTCCAATTTCCATTGGACTCAACGCTAATGGGGTACCCGCTCCTCGGGGGCCTCACTTGCTTTTCAGGTCGCTATCAGGAAACCGGTACTCGCTCCTCGAGCGCCCATGTTCCCTGACTCGCTGCCTGCTCCTACCTTCTCTTCTGCCTGGAAGGATTCTCTATCTTCAACATGGCGATGTCCTTTCGTGGATTGCAAACTGGCTAAAAGACAGGAAACAGAGAGTAGGATTAAATGGACAATTTTCTCAGTGGAAAGGAGTGGACAGTGGAGTGCCTCAGGGATCTGTATTGGGACCCTTACTGTTCAATATATTTATAAATGATCTGGAAAGAAATACGACGAGTGAGATAATCAAATTTGCAGATGACACAAAATTGTGCAGAGTAGTTAAATCACAAGCAGATTGTGATAAATTGCAGGAAGAACTTGTGAGACTGGAAAATTGGGCATTCAAATGGCAGATGAAATTTAATGTGGATAAGTGCAAGGTGATGCATATAGGGAAAAATAACCCATGCTATAATTACACGATGTTGGGTTCCATATTAGGTGCTACAACCCAAGAAAGAGATCTAGGTGTCATAGTGGATAACACATTGAAATCGTCGGTTCAGTGTGCTGCGGCAGTCAAAAAAGCAAACAGAATGTTGGGAATTATTAGAAAAGGAATGATGAATAAAACGGAAAATGTCATAATGCCTCTGTATCGCTCCATGGTGAGACCGCACCTTGAATACTGTGTACAATTCTGGTCGCCACATCTCAAAAAAGATATAATTGCGATGGAGAAGGTACAGAGAAGGGCTACCAAAATGATAAGGGGAATGGAACAACTCCCCTATGAGGAAAGACTAAAGAGATTAGGACTTTTCAGCTTGGAGAAGAGACGACTGAGGGGGATATGATAGAGGTGTTTAAAATCATGAGGGGTCTAGAACGGGTAGATGTGAATCGGTTATTTACTCTTTCAGATAGTAGAAGGACTAGGGGACACTCCATGAAGTTAGCATGGGGCACATTTAAAACTAATCGGAGAAAGTTCTTTTTTACTCAACGCACAATTAAACTCTGGAATTTGTTGCCAGAGAATGTGGTTCGTGCAGGTAGTATAGCTGTGTTTAAAAAAGGATTGGATAAGTTCTTGGAGGAGAAGTCCATTACCTGCTATTAGGTTCACTTAGAGAATAGCCACTGCCATTAGCAATGGTTACATGGAATAGACTTAGTTTTTGGGTACTTGCCAGGTTCTTATGGCCTGGATTGGCCACTGTTGGAAACAGGATGCTGGGCTTGATGGACCCTTGGTCTGACCCAGTATGGCATTTTCTTATGTTCTTATGTTCTTATGTTCTTAAGGGAGGGCAAGGTAAGGGGAGGGCAAAAGAAAGTTCCCTCCGAGGCCGCTCTGATTTCGGAGCGGCCTCGGAGGGAACGGGGGTAGGCTGCGCGGCTCGGCGCGCGCCGGCTATACGAAATCGATAGCCTTGCGCGCGCCGATCCCGGATTTCAGCGGATACGCGCGGCTCCGCGCGTATCCGCTGAAATCCAGCGTACTTTTGTTTGCGCCTGGAGCGCCAACAAAAGTACGCCTATTCACGGATTTTGAAAATCTACCCCTTAGAGAATAGCCACTGCCATTAGCAATGGTAACATGGAATAGACTTAGTTTTTGGGTACTTGCCAGGTTCTTATGGCCTGGATTGGCCACTGTTGGAAACAGGATGCTGGGCTTGATGGACCCTTGGTCTGACCCAGTATGGCATATTCTTATGTTCTTAACATCAGTGAGTACTACCATCTTCACCTCAGAGCTGTTCCCTTGAACCATGTACTCGCTCCTCGAGGGCCTGCCTCCATTCCAGCCCTAGTGCCATCTCCTACGTGGAACCGCTGTGTGAGTACATCTCCTACAAGCCTCTCAGGGATCAGGTACTTGCTCCTCGAGGGCCTGCTCTCCCTATCCTGGGGTTCTCCATTCTGGGGCTTTGTGCATATTCCACTGTACTCATTATTCTCAGTTCTTTCCACCACAGCACTGCTATCGGAGGAGTCGCTGTTCCAGCGCCTGAAGGATACTAACTAGCCCAGTCGGGCTACTTCTACTGCTCACTACTGCCACCTCTGGTGGCTTCATCACATTGTCTAATAAAAGATTAATCTCTGTGTTTGTGTGTCCCAAGCTGAGCCTGACCTGTGGCCCCTCACGGGACTCCCCCCTGTGGGCATGGTCAGCTGCCACAGTGTCCAAGGGTCCACCCAAACCTCACTAATTATAACAAGAATTTGGAGCAGGTCCAGCATGCCACAAGCAGAACCCATCCCACTCTCAGCAAAGATGGAGTAGGCCCTGGTGAGAGTGAGACTCTGTGTAGAACTTTTTTGAGAGACTGAGAAGCTGTATAGGGGTGTGTGTGTACGATTGCAAGCCTGTGTATAGGGATGTGTGTATGAGAGAGAAAGAGAGAGAGCATGTGTGAGGGTGTGTGTGTGTGCGCCAGAGACATGGAGTCTATGTGAGGAGATTGTGGAGGAGTATATATGGGTGTGTGAGAGAGTGGGAGCTGGTATGCATGATAAAGGGATTGTGTGTATGTGAGGGTGCTTGTTTGTTTGTGAGAGAAGGAACCTGTGTGAAGGGATGTGTATACATGTATGAGAGAGAGGGAGCCTGTGTGAAAGGATGTGTGAGTGTGAAGGAGCCTGTATGTAGGGGAGTGTGTGTGTGCGTGTGAGAGAGAGAGGGAGCCAATGTGCAGAGGTGTGTGAGAGAGAGATAGATAATCTGTGTGAGGATGTATGCATGAGAAAGAAAGTGAGCCTCTTTTGGGGGTGTGTGCAAGAGAGAGATGGATCCTGTGCGAGTGACAGAGAGGGAACCTGTATGAGGGGATGTGTATGTTCATGAGAGAGAGGAAGCACGTGCGCTCGTGTAAAAGAGAGAGGCAGAGGGATCCTGTGTGAGGGGCAGTAATGAAAGAGGGGTCAAGCTTTGGGAGTGGAGATAGAATGGAAGGGGGTTAAGCCTAGCGGGAAAGGGGAGAGAAAGTGGAGAGTGGAGGAGTTGGGGGGTGGGCGGGGGGCCTGAGAAGGCAAAGTGAAAGGAGATTGGCCAGGGGAGTAGGGAGAGAGGGTGGAAGGGACACTCATACAGTGAACTTCTAGGGAAATTCTGCTCAAACTATTTAAAACTTTGCATCTTTAAGTAATAACTTTTTTCTGCACTACATTTTAAATTAATTACTTAGAGACTGTCATGTACATTGTGTTAATTTAACCAATATAAATAATGCAGAATTTTGCAGAATTTTCCATTTTTGCGTGCAGAATTTTCCTTTTTTTTTGTGCACAATTCCCCTAGGAGTACTGGGATAGGGGTTTTAACAAGTTCCTGGAGGAAAAGTTTATAAACAGTTATTGGTTTACCACAAAAGGCATTAGGCCCTAGACATGATCTTGCCCTCCTTGCTATTTGAATAGAAAACAAGGAGAAATGTATACTTGCCTGATAATTTCCCTTCCTTTATTTCTGCTACAGCAGTCCAGAAAAGTTGATGGAGACCAGAGAATATGCTTTTTATTGTTTTAAATCTGTGACATCACTACTACATCCATTGAGCACAGACTGGCGGGGGCCAGTATTCCTCTGACAAAGCATACTGAAAACTATGGAAAAGTCCATATACTCTAAATAGAAACAACTTTTTTTTTTTAAGGAAGTAGTAGATCTTCTTTGAAAATTTTGAAGACTTTAATTAATTTTTTAAAATAAAGTTTCTCTCTCCCTGAGTGGGTTTCTGGAATGATGTAGCAGAAATATAGGAAAGGAAATTATGAGTAAGTATACATTTCTCCTTCCTTTTTTTTTTCTGCTATACCAGTCCAGAATGATTGGGAAGTACTAAAGCCTAATTATTCTAAGTGGGAGGATATTAAATCTGCTTTTATAAAGCTTGCTTTATAATCAGTATTTTTTTGTTCACGAGAACGTTCAGTCTGTAATGTTTTGAAAATGAATGTGATGTGGACCATATGGCCACTTTACAAATCTTTGCAGGATGTATATTACTACCAAGAAGATGATTGTACTGAATTCTGATTACTTTACAGCCTGATTTTCTTTTAACTTAAATTGCTGTACTTACCTTCTCTTTGCTTTTGGCCATCCTGCTATGATTGGTTTGGATGTCACCTAAACTGTTTATGCTTCTCCAAATAATATGAACAATTTGTCTGATTTTTGTGAAAAAGAATTTGTGGCTTCTAAATATCTCAGTAAAATTGTGTTTACTTTCAAGTACCTTAAGGATTTAATCTTTCTCACACATTCTGCTTTAAAAATTTGAGTAAACATTTGTCTGAGTGAAAAGAAAAGTAGAGATCACTTCTGGCTAATAAAAAGAAACTGGATTAATTGTATCTGTCTTAGCAAATTAATTTAAAAACGGGATTCCTTAGCGTTCGGGTAGGTCACTCCCAATGAGTGGGTTATGCACCTCTGCCAGCAGATGGAGACGGTGCAAAAGCTGATGTCATGGCCATATAGTCCCTTTCTGATGAGAGCCCGCCAGTATTCTCTGTCTCCAGCAGATGGTGAATATGTATTTCCCTTCGGGAGAGTGCCTGTGAGTAAAAAAAAAAAAAAGAATAAAAGAAGGAATCGATAGGAGATGATAGAAAGATAAGAGCACCACTTGCTTCCTGAGGTAATACCATTTGGTCTCTCCTTTGGTAGAGTGCCCTCAGTCCAGTAGCCTTGACTGCCATGGACCAGAAATTCCAGTCGTGGTTGCAAGCTGAGAGAGGCTCATCGGTGAAGGTTATAGTTCTCTCCCCTGTAGCCGGGACCTGTTTTCCAGAGAGGCTCGGCAGTGAAGGCTTTAGCTCTCTGCCCCCACCCCCCATAGCTGGGACCTGTTTCTGCGCTCAGCCAGGGAAGACTGAGCTCAGGTAAAAGTTTTTTGCTATATAACAAAAAAAAAAAAAAAGTACAGCAGAGAGAGGACAGCAGGAGACAAGGTCTGTTACCTCGGTGTTTGCCTGTCCCGCTCACATCTCTGAGGAGTTCAGTGAGTTGAGAAAGTAGTACAGGCAATGACAGGTTGAACAGCCATTTGGCTAGGCCCCACTTCTGAGCTTTTTCCTTTACTACGTGATAGGGCATGAGGTGATTTCATGCCTTTTTTCTGCTGCGGGCCATCGACATGCTCCTGTGCGCCCAGTTGTGCACACAATTTCAATGTCTTTTCTTTTTGGGGATGAAACGGCTGTATAGCACTGCTTGCCTCCTGAGGGATTCCATGTGGTCTCTCCCTCAGTAGAGTGCTTCAATCCAGTAGCCTTGAGGGACCTGGCCCTAACGTGCAATTAGCGGTTGTAGGCTGAGAGAGGCTCGGTGCTGGCCTCTCTCCCCCCTTAACTGGGTCCCATTCCTGCTCTCAGCTATGAAAGGCTGAGCTCAAGTGAAGGTTTTTCTTATTTAAAAAAAAAAAAAAAAAAAAGGGGCAAAAAATCATAGTCCACTCACATCTCTGGGGAGTTCTGTGAGCTGAGGAAGCAGTGCAGGTTGAACAGCCATTTGGCTAGGCCCTGCTCACAGGCTTCTCACTTCTTGAGCGTGTGGAAGGCCACAAGGTGTTTGCGTGTGTTTTCATACTATGTGGACTGCTTGGCACCTGCTTATGCGTCCTGCTTAGGCGCCTTGGTGTACTGGGTGCCCAGATTGTGCGTCTATTTGGGTGTGCAGCCTAGGCATGTATACTTGCACATATACGTGTGCACACACCTTTTGGGCACCCATTTTAGGCATGGGTTTTTATGTGCGCGTATTCCAGGCGAGAGTTTGACCTATCTGCATGCTTACAACTATGACACCCGTAGTGAGGAAGCCTAAGCGTTTATCTATTTATGCTGCATGTCATTCAGGGTCATTCAGCTGCAGCTTTCTTTAAGCTTGCATCATCATTGCCTGGATGCTTGGGACGATTTCCCCCTGTCTGATTTTGTCGGCGATGGTCCATCTCTTCGGTCTGTAGGATTGGGATCGATAGCGACATGATGAGGGTATCCCCTCCCTTGATTGATCCACGGGCTGAATTGTCACGAGCCACTAGTTCTCAGGACGTCAGGTATGAGCCTATAGGGCCTGGAATGGACCCTTCTTCCAGGGCCATTCTTCTGTATTGGCAGTGCCTACTAAGGTTGGTCCGTGCGTTCCAAGTCCTCCCCCGCCTGGTTCTGCGGCCAGGTGCCATGACACAATATGACCTGACTAAGCTCGAATGCAGGTGGTAAATCAAAATGATATCAATGATGTTGATGGTGATGGGAAATATTTCCACACCTTTGAAGCCAAATCGAACTCTTCTCCGTTTCTTTCATAGAAATAAGTTGCCGGGTTTGGTCTCTCAGGCATTGAAGACCTTCAGAGTAGCTGGGACTGGCTCCTTGGGAATTCAGAAGAAAACTCCTATTTTGGTACCCTATGCAAGGCTTCTTGTTTCTTCCCCCTCCAGGATGCATTCCAGGAGTTGACAGATCTGGAATAGAGTGTGCCAGGGATGTCCTGGTGGGTTTATGCCCTTTGGATCTGCAGTCCAAAGAGTAGTTGCGTTTCCCTAGGGTGTATGCCCTGTTGTGTTCTCTATCACGAACTGTATCACCATCCTGGTAGAGGGAGGTGCAGCACTGAAGGATGCTCAGGATAGGAGAATTGAGGCTATCCTAAAGCAAAGCCTTTGAGGCATTTTTGGCCTTATAGGAGAGGTTCTTCCCAGAGGTCCCATCCCTTCCGCAGATCTCAGTCCTTTCCTCAAAAGGATACGGACTCCTTGGCCTTCCAGTGAAGGTGTTCAAGCGATAGGTGGAGTCTCTTCCGTTAACACAGGTGGGTCCAGATTACTTTGGATCAATGTGTTCTGGAAGCTTTTTAGGATGAGTATGCTCTAGAATTTCTTTGCATTTCTCTGGATGTCTTCATGGTCTCTCTAACTCCCCTTCAGCAGAGGGTAGAATTGGAATCAATATTAAAACGGATGTTGAACTTGAAAGTGGTGATTCCTGTTCCCAAATCGCAGAGATATACATCCTGTTATTCCAATTATTTGGATATGCCTAAGAAAGAAGGGTTGTTATGGCTCATACAGGATGCATATTCCCATCCGTCGGGAACATCAGTTTGCTTTTGCTATTCTGAATTATCTTTACCAGTTTCAGGTCTTGCCTTCAGGCTAGCCATGGTGCCTGGGACCTTTTTCCTAGGTCATGGTGGTGGTGGCAGTGGCTCTCTACAAGGAGCACATTCTAGTTCTCCCCTATCTGGGTGACTGGTTGATTTGTACCAAAACTGTGGAAGAGAGTCTTCCCGCTTACTGCACGGTGGTTCCTTGCTACAGGAACTAGGTTTGGTGGTGAATCTGGCCTAGAGTGATTTGCAGCCATCTCAGACCCTGGAGTATCTCGAGGTTCGGTACGATATAAGGCAAGGCAGAGTATTCCTGCCACAATCTTGGATCCACACCTTGATGCTGTGACTTCGATCCTTGCAGAATCCTATTTGTCCAACCGTTGGGTCTTATCTGCAGGTCTGGGGTTGATGGCTGCTGCATTAGAAGTGGTTCCATTGGAGAGGACACATACATGCCCTTTTCAGCGCTCATTGATCTCCTGATGGAGTCCACAGTCGAAGATCTATGCGGTGAGGCTGATCCTCCCATTAAAGGTGAGATCTCAGTTGGACTGGTGATTACAGGCAGATCATCTTAGGAAAGAATTTCCCTGACGACAACGGATTGGTTGGTATTCATGACAGATGTGAGTCTCAGGGATTGGGGGTCTCACTATCAGAAGTTGGTGGTGCAAGGGCACTGGAATGCAGCAGAACAGCAGTGGAACATCAACAAACTGGAAGCACAAGCGACTCAGTTGATGTGCCGGCGATTTGCCAAGTGGCTAGAGCAGCTTCTCCTAAGCATATCAGCCTTTCTTATGGCCGAAAAGAACAACATCATAGCCGATTTCCTCATCAAGTGAAACTTGGACCTAAGAGAATGGGAGCTGGCAGACAAAGCCTTCTGCTCATGGGGCTGGATTTTAAAAGGGTTACGCGCGTAACCTATTTAAATTCCCCCTGCTCGCGCCAAGCCTATTTTGCATAGGCTCGGCGGTGCGCACAAGCCCCGGGACACGCATAAGTCCCGGGGCTTGCAAAAAGGGACGGTCGAGGGCGTGGTTTAGGATCAGGGGCATGTTCAGGGGCGTGTGGGCGGTCCAGGGGCGTGGCCGAGTGCCCCGACACAGCGGCCTGTGTTGGGGCCTGCCACGCCAGCGCGCGCAAGTTACTACTGCCCGGAGGCAGTAGTAACTTTTTAAGATAAAGGTAGGGAGGGGGTTTAGATAGAGTCGGGGAGCTGGATTAGGTAGGGGAAGGGAGGGGAAGGTGCGGGGGGGTGAATGGAAAGTTCCCTCCGAGGCCGCTCCGATTTCGAAGCGGCCTCGGAGGGAACGGGCAGCGCGCGCAGGGCTCGGCGGGCGCAAGGTGCACAAATGTGCACCCCCTTGCGCGTGCCGACCCCGATTTTATAAGATACGCGCGGCTACACGCGTATCTTATAAAATCCCGCATACTTTTGTTCGCTCGCGCGTAGATTTGTAAAATCTACCCCATGGTGAACTGCTGGGATCTATCTGATCTCGGCCTGTTGACAAACTTCAACAAAGCGAAGGTTACACACTTCTTCAGTCACAGGCGGGACCCAAAAGTGATGGGCATCTGTGCTCTTCTTCATGAGTGGCCATGCGGCGCACTACTGAATGTGTTTCCCCCTGGCCTCTGATAGACAAGCTGGTCCAGAAGATTTACAGGTCAAACCAACACTGTCCTTTTTCTGGCTTCGGATTGAGTTTGAAGGCTGTGGTACACCAGTCCCCTCAGGCCACTGTCTTGGATGGATCTTTTACATCAGGGGCTCATTCTGCAAGAGGATTTGGGTCTATTCTATCTTATAGTTTGGCCATTGAAAGGGCTTTGTTGTTCTTGCCTGCTATAATTTACACTCTTCTTCGGGCCTGAAAATTTTATACTTCTCTAGCCTGTGTTAGAGTTTGGAGGGTCTTTGAGGCATGGTGTTCTGAGCGAAGTACTCAACTGCTCAAGCTGGATATTCCTTTGATTTTGGAATTTTTACAGGATGGCTTGCTTAAGGGTTGGCCCTTAGCACCTTGAAGGTTCAAGTTGCAGCCCTGGCTTGTTATAAGGGAAGACTCATTGGAGGTCCTTTGTCTTCCCATCTGGATGTGTCCCATTTCTTGCAGGGAGTTAAATATCTTTGCCCCCCGTTGCGGCTTCTGGTGCCTCTGTGCCAAATCTGTATCACTAAGAACAGATTTTTTTTATTAAAGTATGTCCCTTCAAGGGGTCATGGAGAGGAAAACATATACATCAAATTCCATTTTGGCCAAGTCTATATTAATGCAACTGTCCATTTGAATGCCTCAATCCTTCTGTGGAAAACTGTATCATATTTACATTTTGCAAATTGTGATTAAAACTGATTTAACATACTCGACTGGATTGAGAAAATTTTGGCTTCAGAAACTGAAGTGTAAATGTTTTACTTCCTTTAGTATGAAATGCAGGAAATAATGATTTGTGGCCTCAGATATCCCTAGACACTTGCATTGTAGCATAGAAATCTCTGTGCCTTACCTTACAGTTCATTGTGTGAAACTTCTCTGGAAGGAATGACACATTTGAGGAGATAAGGATAGGAGATGAGATTTTCATCTGTTAGGTACTCAGTTGTTTCTTATACTGTTTCCAAATAAATTTACTGACAAGCAAAAAGTTAGCTTTTTTTTTTAATTATTCATTTTGTAAATGAGCTTTTGTTTTTTATTTTAGCTCTGATGGTTTAATTCAAACAATTCTTTGAATGAGACTGCTGTAGCTGCTGATTTGGAATTAATATAGATGAAAATAGTCCTATGCTATGCACAGTTTCTTCCCTGATATGTTTGATTATCATCCTCCTATAATGAGATCATATCCATGATATAGGAATTGTTAATTGGAGTATTATGTCTTTTTAACAACATTCTGGTATCTTTCCCTGGTGGAGCTGATGTTTATTTAATTTAATTTTAATTAATTTATTTATCTTTTTTTACTTTTGATGTTTTAGAAAAACAATTTTAAGTACAATTTAATACATATGTCCAAAAACAGCACAATAATGATCCACTTTTATAGTTTATTTAAATGATAAAACTTAGTCCTAATCCTTTCATTAAATAACACACTCTTGCAGGCTGCACTATTTATTTTTATGTATTTATTTAGAATATTTATATCCCACATATCCAAAATTCTATGCGGTTTAACATAAATACATTCATAATAAACTCTTTAAAAAGACAGAAAACAAAAATAAAAAACATTAAAATAATATAAGCACCATAATAACATTCATTAAATTTACATTTACTCAGCAATTTAGCTTAGATCCCGAACCTGAAACCCAGCTTATTTGTGTTAGATGTTTGTTTGTTTTTTAATCTGGATAATTATTTATTCTCCTATATTAATATTATATCTGGAGATGGTTCTACCTGGTCAGACAAAGCAGATAATCCAGAATTCTGGAAACCAACACACCTCTCCCATTACTAAAACCATGAACCAATAACCTTTTGGGGGAGGGGGGGCATATAAAACCAGTGACCTGAGAAATTATTTCTGAATAGAATAGAGTTGCTTTGGCAGGAGACGATCTGAGGTGATGAGAGGAGCCTGTAGTCCATGGCAGCAACCTCTAGAGGAAGGAAAGATATAGTGGTAGTACAAATCATAGCACCTATTTAATAAGGATGGGCATTGTATCAGTGTCACTGCTAGCCTCATTCAGGAAGCAGATTCACCTTCCATGGCCATAAGGTGGAATAGAAAAGTGTTTTCTTTCTTTTAGATCATTGATTGCTAATGTGGAGTAAAATCTGTACTTCTGAACTCTTAGTTCTGGTTAATGACCTTTTTCTGCGCCCCCCCCCCCCCCCCCCCTCCCGATGTCACACTTCTGCGCTGCTCCTCTGGCCAGTATGTCTGCACCAAGTGTTCAGTGCCAGTGTGGCTACTGTGCCTTGCCCTCAGTGCCAGTATAATTACTGTGCTGTGCCTTTGGTGCCAATAGAGCTACTGGGCCATTCTTTTGGCACTAATAACTGATTATGTGCCAGCCTGCGTTACAGTGCCATCCTTGTGACATGCTTCAGGCATGAATTGTGTCTGCACCAATGTGGCTGGAATCTGCTCTGATGTCCTGTGCCATATTTTGGCTTTAATGGACTTATGCCAAGTTTTGGCAGACATCATATTTAGCAAAGAGCTCCTGGCTCTCAGGGAACAAGTCTGATCTCTGGAGACTAGAATAGCAGACTTGGAGGAGCTGAGGGAGACAGAGAGGTACATTGAAGAGTAGCCAAGTCCCAAATCTATTCTGGCAGCCCCAGTGCTGCCTTGGATCAGAAAGATCTCCCAGTAGGAGAATATCACCCTGGTGTAGGAGGAAGTGATCCTGTAGCAAGGACCTGCTCTCCAGGTGATGTATTGTCCTCTCGCACTGAGGACAAATCTCCCAGGGCTACTGCCCAGGAGGGAAGGGTTAGGCCGGCCATCATAGTTAGTGATTCGATTATTAGAAATGTAGATAGCAGGGTGGCTGGTGAACGTGAGGAACGCTTGGTAACTTGCCTGCCTGGTGCGATGATACAAAATTATTCAGAGTAGTTAAATCACAAGCAGACTGTGATACATTACAGGAGGACCTTGCAAGACTGGAAGATTGGGCATCCAAATGGCAGATGAAATTTAATGTGGACAAGTGCAAGTTGTTGCATATAGGGAAAAATAACCCTTGCTGTAGTTACACGATGTTAGGCTCCATATTAGGAGCTACCACCCAGGAAAATGATCTAGGCATCATATTGGATAATACTTTAAAATCGTCGGCTCAGTGTGCGCAGCAGTCAAAAAAGCAAATAGATTGTTAGGAATTATTAGGAAGGGAATGGTTAATAGAACGGAAAATGTCATAATGCCTCTATATCGCTCCATGGTGAGACCGCACCTTGAATACTGTGTACAATTCTGGTCGCCGCATCTCAAAAAAGATATAGTTGCGATGGAGAAGGTACAGAGAAGGGCAACCAAAATGATAAAGGGGATGGAACAGCTCCCCTATGAAGAAAGGCTGAAGAGGTTAGGGCTGTTCAGCTTGGAGAAGAGACGGCTGAGGGGGGATATGATAGAGGTCTTTAAGATCATGAGAGGTCTTGAACGAGTAGATGTGACTCGGTTATTTACACTTTCGAATAATAGAAGGACTAGGGGGCATTCCATGAAGTTAGCAAGTAGTACATTTAAGACTAATCGGAGGAAATTCTTTTTCACTCAACGCACAATAAAGCTCTGGAATTTGTTGCCAGAGGATGTGGTTAGTGCAGTTAGTGTAGCTGGGTTCAAAAAAGGTTTGGATAAGTTCTTGGTGGAGAAGTCCATTAGTGGCTATTAATCAATTTTACTTAGGGAATAGCCACTGTTATTAATTGCATCAGTAGCATGGGATCTTCTTAGTGTTTGGGTAATTGCCAGGTTCTTGTGGCCTGGTTTTGGCCTCTGTTGGAAACAGGATGCTGGGCTTGATGGGCCCTTGGTCTGACCCAGCTTGGCAATTTCTTATGTTCTTATGCACTCTCACTTCCCCTTTTATCTGATTATACCAGGCATTTGTGCTCTTTAGAATTGTATTAGAGTGAAAACAATAGGAATCGGATGATCACACGAAGCCCTTTATTATGTGCCCGACTCTGGCCGAGTTTCGCTCGTAGAGCTGCCTCAGGGGCAATTCAGTTGGCAGGATTTTAACAATGCCTGCTGGGCTGCTGTCACATGTACACTGTCACAAAATCACGTACAGAAATATATTAATTCCATACAATTTACAAATGAACGCCAAACCCATACATCATCCGATTCCTATTGTTTTCACTCTAATACAGCCAACTGGATCGGTTTCCGATTTGTTTCTTGGGTCCATCCCTTTAGAATTGTATGCCTCCTTCACCAGTGGTACTTCAGCATCACATATCTTGCACACATATTAAACTCTGTTGCTGCTTTAACATTTTGAGTTAGTTTGCTCTTTTTTTTTTTTTTTTTTAAATAATCCAATCTTAGCTGGCGGATCAAAATGGGCACAAATAACACTCTGTTTTGCTTACAGTTTTAACAGAATTAAAGTACTTTACCTTTTTTAGATGAATTTTCTTATTGTGACTCCATTTTCTTTAATTGCATTTGAACTAAACTGTTTACTAAATTGACTTTCTTTGTAAATTTGATTTATTTTAAGTAGGTATAAAACTAAAGTATTTTGTAATGACAAAATGTTGACAGACAAATATCCAACTATTTGTGAAACAGGTAACAGGGTTCTCTTTTTAATACATTCTTTTTTTAATGCATCCTCAGTATTTGATTAGCCACGATTTCATGTAGTGCACGCTACGTTGTCTGCTGTGGCTGTTTTATTGATGCTGCAGGGAGCACAATGACCATAATGGTCTGACATAAGGAGGGCTTAAAACAGCCTTATAATCTCTGAGATGAAGGCTAGCATAGTTTTTAAACAATTAGAAACTCACTGGTTCCATGACCTTAAGTCTTATCTTTTGATGTTCAGGAGTCCTTTCTTTTCCTTCCCCCCCCCCCCCCCCCCCCCAAGTAAAGAAAGGCAGTGAAAATGTAAAAGTCTCTTACAGCAAGGCTTCCCAAACTGTGGATCAGGAACCCAAATGGGGTCCCAAAACCTTCAGCTGGGGTCCCAATGCCTCAAATGGCATTAGTAGTGGAAAGCAGCATGCAGGGGCAATTCTATAATGAGGCAGCCACTTCAGGTGGCAAACTTTGGAAGCGGCAAAAACTGCACCCCGAACTATTCTAACAACTGCCTCACCCTGTCACCAAAACAACAAAGAACCCGCGGGCCTCTGGTGGATAGGCCTGGTGGAATCTGCGCTACTGCGAAGCCTGGGGGAGATTGCAGTGGGGCTTGAAAAAACAATGGTGTCCCAACCACTTTCCACCGAGGTCTTCATTACGGCTTCAATGAAAAAAGACTTAGTCTGGTGGCTTAAACCGAAAGTCCTGACAGAAGGAGCACCCTTATGACCTCAGTTCTCACCACGGATACCTTTACCACAGGTTGGGGAGCACATGTTCTCCAATACCAGACGCAAGACCTGTGGGCAACCACAGAAGCTTCATATAAGATGAACTGCTGGAGCTCAAGGCGATCCTCAATACCTTAGTAGTATTTGAACATTTCCTAAAGGGAAGGGGGTCATGGGTCATACAATCAAGTGGCCATATTTTTCATAAACAAACAAGGAGGAACAGGTTCCATGAACCTATGCCTGGAAGTGATTCTGATATGGAAGTGGGCAGCCCAATGGTTCATCTCATTGAAAGTGAAATATCTGCCAAGTATAGTGAATATTCAAGCAGACAAACTCAGCAGAGTGTTTCACCCACATGAATGGACTCTAGACCATATTCGCCAAGAGGGGCAAACCCCACACAGATCTCTTTGCAACTCAATACAATGCAAAACTGCAAAGATTTTGCTTCTTCTACACAGTCCCAAAAGAGTCACAAGATACATTCCTTCTCTCATGGTCAAAGGGCCTACTCTACACCTTTCATCCATTTTCACTCTTAACTCGAACGATACAAAAGTCTGTCCAGGATCAGTAGAGATGATTCTCATAGTTCCAATGTGGCCAAGATAGCCATGATACATATTTCTTGTGCAACTTTCAACACAACCACTGAGGCTCCTAGTAAACCAACTGAACCTATTGACGCAGGAGAATGGGTCCCTCCTCCATCCTCTCCTCTCCTCAATCCACCTCACAGCTTGGATGTTGAGTGCCAGGTCTTAAAATGGTTACACCTTGATACGGCATGATTTGCATTTAATGCAAGAATGTCGGTATATAAAAGTTAAAAAATAAAAATAAATAAATAAATACACCTCCCTCAGCCAATCCAGGATGTTCTCTCCTCAAGGAAACCCTCCACTCGCCGTAATTACTACTTCAAATGGATTTGTTACGTACGCAGGTGTCATTCACAGTCAATTGACCCATTCAGCTGTCCTCCAGAACTCCTACTCAACTACCTTTGCCATTTGTCCAAAACAGGCCTTCAAATGTCATCAGTAAGAGTGTATTTGTGCACAATTGCAGCTTACTACTATGGGGTAGATGGGCTATCTATCTCAACACATCTGCTGATATGTCACTTTATGAAGGGCCTCCTACACATGCTTCTGCTAATATGAAAACCACCCGTACCTTGGGACATTAACACAGTACTAACAGCTCTCACACAAGCCCCTTTGAACATTTAGTGGCAGTGCCACTGAAATACTTTACTTGGAAGGTTCTATTCTTGGTAGCGGTTACGTCAACCAGGAAGATCAGTGAACTACAAGCCCTAGTTCACATCTCTTCTTATCTGCAATTCTTCCACAACAAGTTAGTACTGCACCCACAACCAAAATTCTTGCTGAAAGTGTCTGCCTTTCATCTGAAAGAATTAATCTCCCTGCCAATGTATTTCCTAAACGCGCTTAAAAATGATAGAAAATAAGTTTTACATACTCTGGATTGTAAATGGGTACTAGCTTATTACAAACAAAGGACACAGAGCCACAGGAAATCCCAACAGCTGTTAGTCTCCTATAACCCCCAACAAGCTTGGAGTTGCGGTCTCTAAAAGGACTGTAGTTAACTGGTTGACAGCTTGTATTCATCACTGTTACATCTCAGCTATCATAACTCTCTCTGAAACAGTCAAGGCACATCAGATTCGAGCGACCGCATCTTCCTTAGCACATCTTAACAACGTGCCCATAGCTGATATCTGCAAAGCCGCAACATGGTCTTCGGCCCACAGTTTCACATCTCACTATTGGCTGGACAGGCTTTCCGAGTCAGATGCACTGGGCAGAGCGGTATTATCTGCTGTAGGAGGTCACTAGAGACTGCCACCTAGGTGATCAGGGTTGCAAATAGTTATATTAAGGTCAATAATTTAAAAGATATAGAAAGGGCTAACTAAATTTCCCCCTCGGAAATCAGCAATCCTCAGCTTGGGACTCCCCAAGACAGCATGGCTATTTCACTCAGCTTATCAAAGGAAAAAAGCAAGTTTGCTTACCATAAATGATGTTTTCCATAGCTAACAGAGTGTATTAGCCATGCGAACCCACCCACTTCCCTGGCAGCCTCTAGATTTGTTTGGGCTGGACACAGTCCTGAAGCTTTAATACCAACTGAAAAACTGATAACTGAGATAATCGTACGGGAACGTCCTCACGTGGCAGAGTGTCAAGCTCTGCTATACTGAGAAGGTTCCGAATCGTGCACCACCGGATGACATTGCGCCCCAAGACAGCATGGCTAATTCACTCCTTGTCCCCTGCTAGAATCTTTCCAGTTGGGTGCCAGTCCATAAGTTTTTGGTACCTGGGTGACCTGTTGCCAGGCAGATTTCTAGCCCTGGAAGGAGATATATAAAAAGGCAAGAGATTTTTAATAGTGTGTACATTATTTCCAAAGTACAAGCAGGAAAATAGATTGGGATAAAAAAAAAAGGAAAGTCGCAAACCCTTCTGAAAGTATCCCTGTCTTTATCCACTAGAACTGTCCTCTTAAATTGCCCCATAGATACCATTTCGAAGCAGCAGTATCTTTTTATTAAGGCTGTTATGCAGGCAGTGAGGGAATGAGGAACACTATGGCCCCCTTATTTGATAGTGTTCTTCGTCGCCTGCATTGGATTTATTATATGGAAAAACTGACTGCATTTAAAAAGGATAAGCTTTGTAGATTTGAGGAATCATGGCATTATTATTGGCACTGGCAAAGCACACGCACACTGGTGTACTCAAGTTAATTCTTGATTTTCCCTGGGATCCCTTTTCTTTGATGCTAGGTTACTGTGGGCGCCTCTTGGATATTTGAATGGGATTATGTTATATATCCATGGACGCTTTTCCCGCTGGCTGTGTGAAATGTTTCTTTTGGCTGAGTGAATCTCTCTTGCATTGTGTGAAGGTGGTCATTATGCTTCCTTTCTCAGATGGGGGGAGGGGGGTTTCGGGGGAATATATACCAAACATTTAATGCTGTACATAGTTGATAAGGGGAACATACTGGATCTTTCCTACGTATGTACAAGGGATAACCATGTTCATTTATGATGTTGATTTTCTTTCTATTCTTTACATGACTATCACCGTGATCCCGTGTAATATGTTGTACTTGATATGTGCTGCATGAATAAAAACGTTATTTACAAAAAAAAAGAAAAGTCAAGAAGCAGACATGCTGATGTTTTGAAGAATCTCAGTATGGTTAAATTAACACTGATGTGGGAGTACTATTTCCTGTCCATAAACCTGGAGGAAACCACGTTATACTGGAGTCTTCAGATGTCATGAATAATTCACAACATCTTATCTAAGTAAGCTGGAAGTGAGAGGAACATTTGCAGGAGGTCTGCAGGACATGTTGCTGTCCCAACATGGATACATGGCATTTTGGTCCCTCCAGATGCAATGATTATTTTCCATGAAAAAATACAGGTTTGATACAAACAGTTATAACTTGTTTTTGTTGGCCTAAGCTTTGAAGAGCACAATTTATAAAATAAGATAGTAGATTGCACTACTTTATAGAATTAAGTTTACCCTTATGTGATTTACTGCCTTGTGGGAATAATTATTGACAATATTAATTAGTGGTCCAAAGATCACTCATCTAGGAATAGGGAAGATGTCATATGAAGGTGACTTTTTTTTTTTTATTAGTTTTGTGTAACCTGATTAGGTGGAACTTCGCCTGTAGCGCTGTGCACTCTTATCTCCCAGAGCCCTGTCAGTGGGATGTGATTACAGAGGGGGCTGGTGGGGGCCTGAGTTGGAGCCATTAGTGGTGCCTAAGGCAGCCTTAGACCTTTCCTCCTGCAATAATTCTCGAACCATGTTAATATGAGCCTGGACATTTGCTGCCAATTAGGGGAATTTAAGAATAATAGAAGCCTTCAGGGAGATGAGATTTAGCTATTTCGAAATCATTTTGGGAACAATTAGAGGCTATACTGATGCCTGTCCAGCATGAGCCTGCAAATGTCTTGTTTTGCACTTTGGCTTGGTGAATTTGTTGTATTCTTTGTGTGGATGGGGGAAGGAAGTTGGATCCTAGCACCTTTGGTTCAGTGAAAATTCTTGTACCCAGATCTCAGAAGCAGTTACTCAGCCTGGTGGAATGGAAAGAAGATAGTTAAAGGTTCCCTGTACGTACCAGGATCAGTCCAGACTGCTGGGTCATGCCTCCCCTCCAGCAGATGGAGTCGGAGAAAAGCTGAAAAGCACCCCTTAGATATACCGGTGTTTCCCCAGCACCTTGTTGTTGCTGGGGCTGGCAGGAAGTAGCCCTAGTGTGTGCTGATCACATAGTAGCGATGACAGAAAATGACCAAATGGTCCATCCAGTCTGCCCAGCAAGTTTCCAATGGTAATAACCGCCACTCTGTGCAGGTTACCCCTATGTCTCTGTTTAGGGTAGTATCAGCCACTCTGTAATGGCTACAATATTTACAGACAGACATGCTGCTTGAACATGCTTTGCTTTTGGTTTTGGCTGTAGAAGCAGACCTGTGCTTTTTCCCTGATGTCTGCGTATCAGTACCCGGACCGTAAAAGTTGAGGCCCAGTTTTGGCTGTCATCTGAATCCAATTTTCCCCATCCTGCTGAAGCTGAGAGTGATGTTAGAGTTGCACCAAAAGCATCAAGGCTAATTGGTTAATGGTAGCAATCCCATGCCTTCTGATTAAGGGTAGTGACTGCCGCTCCATGCAAGTTAGCCCCATGAACCCTTTTCTTCATTTCCAATCTCTAACCTTTTAGGGGTCCACAATGTTCATCCTAAGCCCATTAAATTTATTTACTGTTTTCATAACATAAGATATGCCATACTGGGTCAGATCAAGGGTCTATCAAGCCCAGTATCCTGTTTCCAACAGTGGCCAATCCAAGTCACAAGTACCTGGCAAGTACCCAAACATTAGATAGATCACAAGCTACTATAGCTTATTAATTACCGTCATAGCAATTATGGATTTATTCTCTAGGAACTTATCCAAACCTTTTTTAAACCCAGTTACAATAACTACTGTAATCACATCCTCTGGCAATGAATTCCGGAGTTTAACTATGCGCTGAGTGAAAAAGAATTTTCTCCAGAAAGGCATTCTAGGCATCCACCATCCTCTCTGTGAAGAAATATTTCTTGACGTTGGATCTGAGTCATCCCCCCCCGGAGATTCATTTCATGACCCCTAGTTCTACTGGAGTCACAAATGAAACTCTAGGGAGGACAACATAGTAAAGGTTAGCAGAAAAATATCCAAGTGGCCCATTTGGTCTGCTCACCCATGTTTTTATTTATTTTAGGGTAATAACTGTCGCTGAGTAGGTTACTCCCATGCCCTCTGTTACGGGTAGTTACTGCTGCTCAATGTAGCTTACCCCAGTTAACATAGGTTACCCCTTTTCTTCATTTCCATCCTTTAGCCACTAGGAATCTTCTGTGTTTATCCCATGCCCTTTTGAATTCAGTGACCTTTTTTGTCTTCACTACTTCTTCAGGAGGGTATTCCATGCATCCACCACCCTTTCCATGAAGAAATATTTCCTGATATTGTTCCAAGTCTACCTCCTTGGAGTTTCATATCATGACCCCCTAACCTGACAGCTTTCTTTCTATTGGAAAAGGTTTGATTCCTATGCATTGTTAATTCCATTCATGTGTTTAAAAGCCTGTATGTATCACATCTCCCTGCCTCCTCTTCTCCAGGGTATGCATATTCAGGTCCTTCAGTCTCATCTCATATGGCTTTTAATGCAGACCCCACATCATTTTGGTCGCCTTTCTCTGGACTGCTTCCATCCTGTCTCTATCCTTTTTGAGATTTGGTCTCTAAAACTGAACGCAGTACTCCAGGTGAGGCCTCACCAAAGACCTGTCCAAGGGTATTATCTCCTCCTTTTTACTGCTGGTTATGCCTCTCTCTCTGCAGCCCAGCATCCATCTGGCCTTAGCATCATCTTATCACATTGCTTCACTGCCTTCTCACCGTTAGACATAATCACTCCATGCACTGCCAGATTTAAGATATTGATGCCCGAAGACACAGTGGCACACCTTTGATGCTGTGCCAGGACATGGACATGAAGCAAGCAGAAGCTGTCTCCTCTGTGGCCTGGATATTTGGTGCCTTAGGCAATTGCCTATTGCTAAATCCAGGCCTGACCCTGAGGTCTCTTTCCCTGTTCATGCATATCAATCTTTTGCTACCCATCGTATACACCCCAAATGCATGACTGCACTTCTTAGTAATGAATCCAAGGTGCCAAACTTTCAACCACTCCTTGAGTTTTCTTAAATCTCTTTTTATTCTCTCTACTCCTTCAAGTACGTTTATTCTGTTGCAGATCTTAGTGTCAAATGAAGTTCACCTGACGTGCAAAGTGAGAAAGATTGTGAATCGTGGGCAACAGCACCTGCAACAGAGCCTCCCAATGACTGACATGTGATGGGGCTTCATTAACTCTGTTTCTTAATGTGATCAATATTATTTAAACTAAGTGCTTGCATGCAAACTAGATTTGGTTATAAAAAATGCTTATGTTAAGGGAAACAACTAATGCTCATGACTTCAGATTGTAAAATCCAGCACTAATTATTAAGGATGCTTAAAGATGTATTTTATAGTTGCTTTATTTTCTTGTTCTCTTTGTAGTTCCTGTCTCCATCCATTGTACCAAGAGCTCTAATTTCTTACTCTAGCTGAGAGCTTGAGCCCTAACTAACATTAAGCCCCTGTGGCCAGAATGTGTCTCTCTGTCTCTGATGCATCCAAATCCCTCTAACCTATCATTACATGACAGTGTCACAGCTCTATCACCACACCTCAGGGCTGGCCTGCAGAAAGCTGGAACGTGTTAGACTGGGATTTTTGTTTGACAGTTGTGCTATCTGCAGGCTTTCGGTGAGATCCATCTTTCCACTGTCAACATTCTTATGTTTTGGGGAGGAACAAGTTATAAAGCAATATTTTTGGCACCTTACATGCACTTAAGGAACTTTTACAGAAATGAGGGTCTGCTGTATGAACTGAGAACATATCTGAATAGTTTGATGCCTCCTTCTGTCAACTAGTTTTAACTTCCTGTTTTTGCTTTTTTCTAAAGTATCTACAAGAGCGTGACTGGCTGCTCCCTTCCCTCCAGCGATGGATCACCATAACCATGACATGACCAATGCCATGGATACAACTACAGATCCACATGCAGACCATCAGCATCATACCACAGCAAAGCCAGGCCATGACCACAACAGCATGAACATGATGGTAAATTAAGCCCAGAACAACCGCATACATGAAACAAATTGTTTCTTTTTATTGATGTATTCACAGATACACATATAGCTGAGCCAATCTTGCAGATACAAACAGAAATAGCCACAGTTTGCCATTCCAGGCACCCTGGCTGGCTAGTTTTGCCTAATCATAGCTTTGTGTCAAAACAGTACATTTTAGTTTGATAACACATCGAATTACAAATCGTGCCCAAATCTGGGATCGCGATCAGCCAAAATCATCAGAGACTTGGCATACAGATTGTGAATTGTGAAGTTTTTGGCCCACCTGTTTTTTTCTTGTATATTTTTTCATGATTCCTTCAGCTTTTCTGGTCATCCTCTGCTTTCATTTCCTTCTTTGTGGGATGAACTGATGTGCAGTGTCAGTTTAAAGGAAGAGATTAGATCAGAGACATGCACTCAGTATAATTTTGCCCTTAGGCATTCTGAAAAATTGATTTTTGTGGTTTTCAATGTAGATGGAAGTAAAAAATCATAGCACATTTAGCTAGAATAATTTTTCTGGCTTTTTTTGATCTTTAGTTAAAAAATGGCTGAGAATTATATAGCTAGTCTATTAGAACTTCTAAAGCTTTTGGTATTTTACAGTTTCTAAGCTTGGTGTGGATTTAAGACAGTTCTGAGCATGCCAGATAGTGTTAAAATGCAGAATAATTTGGAACATAGACACAGTATTAGTATGGACAGCAGTTGTTTGCTATTCTTCCAGTCCTCAATGGGCATGGGTAACGATAGCTGAAATAGCATGGCAGAGCCATATGGATCCAATTAGAGGTGCCCACAATCTGACACTATGCACATGAGTATCAAGGGTATGATAGTCACATGTTACCTGTAAAGAAGGGGTTCATGGCTTTTTATGGTCTCTGTGAACATTGGGCAGTAAGGGTTTTTGGCCGGTTTGGTATCACCATGGATACTGATATCAGTTGAGATGGTCACGCAGAAGAGCATGATGTTGGTTTTCCCTGCCTTCTCTTGTCTGGAGGAGCTGAACCTGTGTAAGACTTTTAAAGGCTATTCAGAAAAAAAGATTCTAGAAGAACAAACACTATCCTATATAATTTTTACATTATAGTGATTTTAGGATCAATGCAAGTTTGTGAATGTTAATGTTTTGCTTTTTTGCAGCGTATGACTTTCTACTTTGGGTATCAGCATGTGGAGTTACTCTTTTCTGGATTAATGATCAACACACCTGGAGGTTAGAATTATTTTATTAAGTTCATCTACATTTATATAGTAGAAAGAGGGAATGACCGTGAAGCCCATTTCATCTGCCTGTTCTGCAATACCAATGACCTTACTTGATCTCTAGCTTTACCCTAATTTCCTGATAACCAAGGATTATCTGAGCTTGCCGCAGGCTTTTTTGAATTCTTTTGAATGCTTTTGCTGGTTCTAGAGTACCCTAAGCCAGTTCAGTTTTCAAGATATTCATACTGAATTGTTCACAAGATGTATTTGCATGCACTGCTTCTACTTTTTGAAAATACATCTCATGCATATTCATTGTGGACCAGAGTTGCCTACCCCTGCTCTACCATCTCGATTGGGATGCTATTGCATATATCCATTATCCTGTCTGTGAAGAAATATTTCCTTATACTTTTCTTGAGTCTACTCTCTTTCAACCTCCTATCATGATCGCTTGTTAGACAACTTTTATTCCACTGAAAAACACATAATAATGCTGCATTATGCATGCCTATACGGTACTTCAAGATTCCCCTCACCCTTTTCTCTTCCAGGATAGCCATAGGAAGGTTCTACAGGCTCAGTTATTAGGGCTTCTAGTGCAAATTTTGTCCCATTTTGCCTCTACTCTGTTTTTAAACCTCCAGATATAAATGTAATCCACTTTGAAGTGCCAAAGAGCAGAATATAAATCAGAAATGTAGCCATTACTCTAGGTGACTCACGAGCGATTTTGCAAAGAAATATTATCATATTCTTTATTTTTCTGTTAATTATACTGTACGCATTTTAGCTTTCTGCTGTTTCTCCCTACTGCCTTGTCCTGCTGTTTGTCAATCTTCAGATCATTACTTAGGATCAGCTTCAGATCACCAGAAACACAGCTATTCTATTACATGGCATGGGAAACAGGTGACAAAAATAATCAAATGTAATTTCTACTACATGTCTATCTTCCTTTTCCTCTTGATATTCTTGCTTAGTTAGAATCTCCTGAGCAGGCATTTCAGGACCATAAGCTTTAATCTGCTACTATCTCTGGGGTTTTAGTCATTTTTAACACTTCCTCCCTACCCCCATCACAATGACTATCCTTATGGGCCATAACTTCAGTACCCTCTGGTATGTGTATACCCTGAGCCTGACGAGTATCTGTTGCTGTTATGTATTGACTGGGAATCTCTACCAGCCCATGGAGCAGGAGATAGACTTAGGAATCAAATCTGGGTCTCAGCATTGCAGCTACCCTGACCTACTAATCCACCTCATTTAAAGTCATTTCTATTGATGACCTGGTAAAAACAGTCAATAGAAGGCCTTTTTTTTAACCATTTATTTGACTACTTATTTCTATAGAGTCCTATGATGACTGCTGCTTATTTTTAGAGCTATTAGACTTTTGCAGTATGGTACAGACACACATAAGAGATGGTCTCTGCTCAATGGTCTCTGCTCAACTCTCTCTCCTAACTCCCATCTAGAATTGCAGCTGTACCCCCTCGGATCAGCGTGCCAACTGATGTGCCCAACATTCTCTCTTAAGTTGCTATTGTATATATCCCCCTCTCCCTATCAAAGTTTTTCTCTCCCAATTCCCCATACGTTCAATTTGATCCACCAAATTCAATGTATCTCTTCGTTGCAAAGTTATACATGTTAAAGTTGCTACTTTGGTTGGTAATGTACTCATTGTTAAAATGTAAACCGGAGTGAAGGCCATTACCAATACTTCGGTATATAAAAGCCTATAAATAAAAATTAAATGGAGCTTACAGTCTAGTTAATACACAGACAGGACATATAAGAGGCTTTGAAAAATGTATTTTAGAAAAATGATTAAAATCAACAAGACTATGATCACGAACTCACTGTTATAAAACTTTCATTTCATTTCAGTTTTATTTATAAATTGCATTTCCATAAAATATAAAGTGATATACAAATGATCATAGTAGAACTGTTATATTACAACTTGGGGCAGGTCACTCAGAGGGAAGCAAGGGGGGAGGGATGGTTCCAGGGTGTGTTGCAGAGATCAGTCTATTTTCTTTTCTGTAAGTGCTTTTACTCTGTTGACAAGTAGGGCTGATTTAACCATAACATGTGGGTGAAGTCATCTGGTGGTACTAAACAGAACTCTCTCTCTTAGGGGCCGATGCAATACAGTGCATCTGTTTAACCCACGTCGGATGCAGAGTGAATGCAATAGCACTCATCACATGCAAATACTTGTGAATGAGGCTATTACTCATTCACTCCGCATGCAAAAAGAAAAGTGTGCCTGGAGCATGCGTTAATAGCTGAGCGCAGGTAAAAGAAGTACAGAAAAGCAAAAAAACCTGCTTTTCTGTACTTCTTTTCTTAAGTAAAAAAAAAACAAACCTCAGCAGACTGCCTAGTTCTGAAGACCGATTCCAGTAAACTCGGCGTCTGTTTTCATAACCGGCCATCTGCCAGTAATGAAAACGGACACCGAGTTTATCAGCGCTAATCCACCGAGTTTATCAGTGGCCGTTTTCATTACTGGCAGACGGCCGGTTATGAAAACCGTTGCCGAGTTTACCGGCGTTGGTCTTCATAACCAGCAGCCGCGGTGGGGTCGCATTAGCAAGGAGGCGCTAAGGTTGCGCAAGCGACCCTAGTGCTTCCTTGATAGCGCGACCCCCTAATTTGGGTATTGCATGATGCCTCCCTTGCGGGCACCATGCGCACATTAGGAAAGCGGGCGCTGACTTTTCAGTGCCCGCTTTCTGCGATTTTTATTGCATCGGCCCCTTAGCTAGTAGAGCTTTTGCGGGAGTTGCCTTTGTGTGCCTCTTTAATCTTTTTTCATCCAAGCACCAACATGGATGTGTACCTCTATCTTTCTAATGGGTTTATTTTTGAGAAAATGTTTATAACTTTTTCCAACATGTTGCCTTGATGCCTTAGGAGCCCCCAAACAATACTTTGTCAATGCTACTCTCAAAGAAAAAAAAGAAGATAAAGGAAAATTTTCCTCATAATATCTGGAAAGAAGAAGGCTACAATAAGTGGCATCAAAAACTGCATTTGCAGTAGGAGAATGTCCATAACTGATGGACATGGCTTGTGCTACTGATATCTAGGACCAGACTACGACCAGGCCGACTACGTTGATTGTGGACAGATGTTCCCACATACCCAAAGATTGAGACCCTGGAAAATGGAGGAACTGAGAAAGTCTCCTAGAAGCTGCAGTCGGTCCTCTTCCCGAAGTGCAGCCTCGTCTGCCTCCCTAGAAATGGAGTTCAGCAGGAGCTTCTCCAAAATATCTCCCCCCTTGGCGGAACAAGCCTGATCCTCTGGGTCTAGTACTCAGAAGAGGCATGAATCAAAGATAAAGAGGTGCCATTCCACGGTCCTGCCAGAACAGCAAGCACTGAGTGTTGGGTGCATTGGTGCTGTTGACGCACACCACTTGGCACATTGGTGCTATTGACACATTGTGCATCAGTACCATCAACACACAGGGCAAGTGCGCTATTGAAGCACATGGTTCCGGTGCCATCGCACATCTCCTTGATGCGCTCAATGCATCAAGCCTCGGAACATCAATCCTCTATAACTTTGGCTATTGACGGCAGTTCCATTATTGACACAGAGTTTCCCAAGCATCTGTATGTGAGCTTATTTCCAACTGTGTAAAGCACTGCAGTCTCATTTTCCTTATGGTAAATCACTGATTTGGAGGATTTCTTGACAGATCCAGAAGGACATAAGAAGTTCATTGCAATAACTTACAGAAGTATATTGTCCTTTAAATTTGAAAAAAAAATACTCCTCAACATTTTATTTCTAAGTGGAATGAAGAGCTGGGCACCTCCTAAGGGAAAGGACTGGAGGAGTATATGGAGTTTGTGCATATGGGGGTAATTTTAAAAAGAATTTATGTGTAAATGTAACTACTATTGTAGCAATTTTCAAAAGCCATTTGTGTGTGTAAAGTGCACTTGTGTGAGCAAATTAATGGACAATTCAGTGGCATATATTGCAGCAATTTTCAAAAGCCCACTTGCACTGCTGAAGTGCATTTTTACATATGTAAATGCCAGTTTTACACATGTAAATGCTTATCAAAATCAGGCCCATTGTGTCTATTTATTTGTGCAAAATGGGTGGAACTCATGATCAAGCTTTTACACAGAACCTATCATATCCCCTGTTCTCTGAGGGACAAGCAGGATGGTAATCCTCACACATGGGTGACATCATCAGTTGGAGTCCTGATGCGGAAGCTTTCGTCAGAGTTTTTAGAACTTTGACTAGATACACTGAGCATGCCCAGCATGCCCTACACAGCATATCCACATGGGGTCCCTCTTCAGTCTCTCTTCTTTTCTACGGAGCTGTAAGCCTCATGGTGTGATTGAGCTCACGTTGGCTGTTTTTAGCCTTGTGGAAAATGTTTTTGCTCTTGGCATGTTTGTGGTTTTTTCCCTTCGATTCCGTTGCCAGGTCCCTCTTGATGCCTTCCTGTAGTGTCTCTAGCCAGAGTTTTCAGCATTTTGGGTATGTTTTCTTTTCGCTGTTGATTCCCCCCCATGGTGGAGATGCCTCGGTACATGCTGGCCATTGTCGCCCGCCGCCATCTCTTTCGACTTTGTGATGCTTTTGTTTCGTCCTGTCATAGCCATGGCCGGCTTTCACCAATACCTCCAGTGCCCGAGGACCATGTCTATCGCTGATACTCATGAGGTATGAATCCTCTGCCTCACATCGTATGACATCTGGGGTTGCCATTTATGCGCCCAGATGAACCTGAAGGGACGTTAGCCAGTTGATTCGACAAGATGGATCAGCTTTTCAGGTCGAGGAAGTATGAGCCATGGGCATCAGTATCAAGGGACTTTGGAGCCGCACCAATGGACACCATTCCAGCGACATCGGCGGGACCGTCAGTTTCATCGATGCCACCAGTGGATAGAGGTGGCATAGGTGGATAGGGGTGGCATCTCCTCCAGGCTGAGGACGCCAATTTCGTCATCTTTGACCTCGGCACTAGGGAAAGACCAGCCCAAAAATCGAGGGAAGCCTAAGAAGCATTGTCACTGATCCCCATTGATGCACAGTGCCTGGCGCAGGGATGCACTGGCTTTTGCTGCGATGCCCCCAAAGTGACCTTGTAGCGAGGAGAGCCCATCCTGTATTGGTGCCAGTGGGTCTCCCACGATACTGGTGCCAGTCGCCTATCCCCCTCGCTGGTCCAAAGATCTGGCCACCCCTCCTTCCTCCCAGACAGTGTTGGCATCAGCAACGATTAAGGAGGAGCTGGATTGCCAAGTCCAGCTGGCGGAGAACCAATCAATCATCCTGCCAATATTCTTTCCCAAACCCCGTTCACAAAAAGGTGAACAAGCACTGCACAGTTTAAACTGCAAGTGAGACTTAGTCTTCTATCTGGAGCAGGCAGAGGTCCATAGACAGTTCTCCCAAATTTTTGTTTCTTTTGATTAAAAATAGGTTGGGCGTTGCCGTTGCCAAACAGAAAATATCCACCGGAAGACCTTTCTTACTCCAGATTTCTGGACAAATTTGGAAAAGCAATTGGAGTGAACATACATAAAGACAAAGATCCACATGCTAAGGTCTTTGGTCACCTCCAAATTCTGAATACACTAGCAGAACTAGTGGATATCCCAGTCCATGAAATGTTTAGGATAGTGCAATTACTCCATCAACAGTTGTTGTACAATCAGCTCTAAAAACAGCTAGACAACAAGGAAGAATCCCAGGTTATTGGACAATTTCAGTAAGAAAGTGTTTTAAAGCTCCATGCTTAATGCACAAATATCAGCTCACCAATTGTATATGGTTCAATACTTACATGATTGTTTACAGAACATAAAGCCTTTCCTTCACTCAGTGCAGGTGGAACTGCATGTGCCATCTTATCTGAGCCAATGATGAGATGTTTGATACCATGGCATGAACCTTGATATCTTCCATAAGAGTTTGCCACAAAACTTAAAATCCAGTGGCTTCCGATGACAACATCCATGACAAGTTGGCCGAAATCCCCTACCTGGATGGTCACCTCTTCGGAGAAAAGCTCAGTTGCTCAAATAAAGGAAAAGCATGTGGCAATCCAGTCCCCCCTCTATGGACAGGAACAACAGTCTTCTGCAAGGCGCCTTTACTATGCTTCTAAGAGGCCGCATTTCCAGAGATGCCCCTTCTGAGAATTCCAACGGAACTGGATGCCACCTTTACTTCTGCAATAGCAGAAACTTCTGACTTGCCTTCAAGAGTGCATGTGCTGTCATTGAAATCAATCCAAGTTCAGCCAAAGCCTGGACCAAGTTTTTGACCATCCTCCTAACCCAACAACCAGTAGGGGAGAGAATCCAGCACTACCTGGAGGAGTGACCCAAAATAAAAAAATCGTTGGAGTCTCAAGATTGTGGCGTCTGGATACCACTTTCATATTTCTCAGCTTCCTACACTTCTTCATTGCTTAGCCTTCAATCTGAATCTGTCTTACTTGAAACAACTCCACCTGGAGGTGGAATAGCTCCTCAAACAGCAGGGGATAGAACTGCTTCCTCTATCACCATGACCAAGGGTTCTACTCCTACTGCTACTTTATCTCCAAGAAATCTGGGGATTGAGACTTATTCTGGATTTAAGAAGCCTGAACAAGCATATACTCTGGGAGAAATTCAAAATTATTTTTCTCCACACAATCCTCCCCCTCATCCAGAAGGAGGAATGAATGTGTGCTCTGGATCTAAAGGATGCTTACACTCCTATTCTCAATGCATCCTTCTAACTGGCATTACCACCAAAGGTCTTCACCAAGTGCCTGGCTGTAACAGCAGCACATCTGTGGCATCAGAGCATTCAAGACTTCCCTTATCTTGGATGACCGGCTTGTGATGAGGAACTCCAGGGAAGGTGTATTAGC
Organism: Rhinatrema bivittatum; assembly: GCF_901001135.1. Lineage (NCBI taxonomy): Eukaryota > Metazoa > Chordata > Amphibia > Gymnophiona > Rhinatrematidae > Rhinatrema > Rhinatrema bivittatum. The sequence goes on from NC_042622.1 coordinate 141,508,942, forward strand.
AACCCTGCAAAAATCATTTCAGCTGCTACAATTGATAGGGTTCCTGGTGAATTTCAAGAAATCCTCTAATCCCCTCCCAGAAAATCAAATCAGTTGAATTATGGATTAATTCTCTACAGGAGAGAGCTTTCCTTCTGTCAGATCAGATGAATTGTAGCGGATATCTCTAAGGTCGGAGAACGTTGCAGTAGATTATCAGTCTGAACCGATACCTTAGAGAAGTTTTAACTTGAGGAACGAAGAGAGTACCTTGGTAAGCTCTTCTTTTAGGTCTTGTGGAGGTATTGGGGCGAATCTGGAAGGTGAGATCGATTGGAGCAAGTTTGTGGAGGGTTTTGTGCATGATGGTCAGCACTTTGTAGATGATTCTATATTTAATTGGGAGCCAGTGGAGGTTGTAGAGGATAGGTGTTATGTGATCCCTCTTATTAGTATTCGTTAAAATTCTGGCGGCTGAGTTCTGTAACATCTGAAGTGGCTTAATGGTGACAGCTGGGAGCCCAAGCAACAACGAGTTACAGTAATCTACTTTGGTGAGTATGATTGATTGCAGAACCAAACAGAAATCATTGAAGTACAAGAGGGGTTTAAGCTTTTTAAGTACTTGTAACTTGAAAAAGCACTCTTTTGTCGTATTGTTGACAAACCTTTTTAAGTTCAGCTGGTTGTCCAAGAAGGTGCCTAAGTCTCTGACGTAAGAGGTGTATTTGATGTTATCTGGCGTCGTTGAAGGGAAGATAGGCAGAGAATGGCTATTTACTTGAGACTGATTATTTGGGTAAGTAGTCTCCTTGGTAACGAAGTTTTCATCTTGAGAAATGATTAGGAATTCAGTCTTGTCTTTGTTGATGACAAGGTTAAGCTTGAAGAGGAGTGAGCTGATCTCTTGAAAGCAAATGTCCCAGAATGTAAGAGATTTTTGTAAAGACTCATTGATAGGGATTAGAATTTGGATATCATCCGCGTATATATAATGCTTGATTTTCAGCTTGGTGAGGAGGAGACAGAGAGGAAGCAGGTATATGTTGAAGAGGGTTGGTGAAAGGGCAGAACCTTGAGGAACACCCAAGTTGGATCTGATTAGGTGTGATTGTTTATTGTTGATTTTTACCTTGAATGATCTATTGGTTAGGAATGAACGGAACCAGTCCAAGGCTGATCCTGCGATGCCTATTTCCATGAGTCGGTCTAGTAGAATTGAATGATTGACCGTATCTTCTTGTCTCTTTAACTCAGAGTCTCTCTCGAATACCCAGTTCCATAGGGTTCCAGCGCTGGTCCAAATTGCTGTTGCCACCTCCTATAGCCACAGGACTGTTGGAATGCATATGCTGTCATATATACCTCAATGCATAGGCATATTCTCATGCTCATTAGAGTTCATTAGCAAGGGCAGGTTTTAGAACGATACCCACTTCATAGCTGGTTTTCAAGCTTACAACAACATTTCACCAAGGATGTTCTCAGTTCTGGTCCAAGGTTTCTTCCTCTCATTTGGGAGATGCTGACAAGTCTCTGCATTGCATGCAAATTTTATCTCATGCATATTAATTGTGGATATCCTGAAAACCTGACTGGCTGGGGGTCCCCCAGGACAGGTTTGACAACCACTGCCCTAGACTGTAAAAGATCCTTGGCTTACTACAAAAAGAGGACTCAGCCATATCATCAGGCTTTGCAACTATTTGTCTTACGATCCTAACAGACTGGGCATAGCAGTGGCCAAATGTACATTGTGCACTTCTGTACGTTAGCAGGTCTGCAAATTTACAGACACCATCAAGGCTCATTAAATCAGAGCCATGGCTGCATCAGTGGCTTATCTGCAAGCCATACTTCTCGACAGCTGCAATATGGTTATCAGAACACAGCTTTGCGTCAATCTCTGAGTGACAGTAAATTCGGACAAGTAGTTTTGTGTAGTCTGTTCATCCAGTACTCTTCACAGTGGGGTTCGGGATGCTAATTCAGGTTCAACTGTCAGCTTGGGACTCCTCACATCCTGGCTAATTCAGCCCTCCTTGTTGATGGAGAAAGCATTTGCTTACCTTAAACAATGTTCTCTGTAGATAGCAGGATGAATTAGCCATGATAAATACCATCTGCCTCCCTGGAGAGTTGACTAGCTAGAATTAGCTCTCAAATCAACTGAGGGGGCTCACAAGGCACTGTAGGGGCTGGAACTCTCACACATGCTCAATAGAGCAAAAGCTCTACTAGGTAAGAAAAAGCAGTCCATTCAGTGCCACCAGATGACATCACCCATGTTATGGCTAATTCATTCTGCTGTCTATGGAGAACACCGTTTACGGTAAGCAAATTTGCTTTACCACATTATTAATCAAGATGACCTTAAAATTGTTGTGCTCTCCTGTTTGAAGCAGTGTTGCTTCTGGATAACTTTATTTGCTGTATCCACATCAAATTATTCATTGCTTTCCTGTTTTTAAGGGAAAAAAAATGCAGTGGGGTTTCATTTTTGGCCCAGTAGTTTCTCCTTTCTCTTTTTTTTATCCTCCTTCCAGCACAACTGGAACCAGGTTCAAGATCTGACACTATGAATCTTCCCTCACAACTTCCTGGGAATTGTACTCCCACCTGCCCACTGTTCCTAGTCTGGTCACTGCAGCAACAGTCCTGAGACTGGGAGCTAAGCACCAGAGCTTCCTCTGGAACCCTGTATCATGGGCTCTAAATTTGGCCATCAGGTGTTGCCCTTCTCCCCACTCCTCCTCCCAGGGGCTGGGAACGCTGTCTCTGCAACATTCCTGGCCCTAGCTGAACCAGGATGCGGAAGAATTGATCAAGAATTTGAATTGATGATCCTCCACATGGCAGCGCACAGCACTGATACTGAACCACCAGACCATCCCAAAACGTTTAAGTTTTAATACTAATGAAGAGCGTATCATTGAGATGCTTAATTAAGAAATCTGATTAATTTATTAGAACATCTATTGCATGTTATGTAAGTGTATGAAATAATAAATAAGATCTACTAAAACATACAGACCTCTTAAGGAATCCTTAACTGAAACTGATACATTTTAGAGACCTTCATCATTCATGATTCCTCGTTCATAGACATTAGTCTCGTTTTTTGAATTTGCTTGCCAATAAAAACCACCAATAAAAAGTGCAATCAGTTTAAATATGAAAATGCTACTTATCTTCCTTGAACACCCTCCACTTAATACATTTGTCACTCTCCAATGTTTCAAGGACCCAAAACTGCCTGCACTTTATATTGGTGGGTTTACTTGCAAACAAATTTAAAAAATGAGACCTATGATTATAAAGGAGGCATCATGAATGTTGAAGGTTGTTGATTACAGTTATGAAGGTCTCTAAATGTATCAGATTCAGTTAAGGGTTCATTAACAGGTTTGTATGCTTTTGGAGATCTTATTATTTGAGAGATATTTCCACTAAATTGTGTTTCTGACCTTGAATACTGTAAATGTATCCCACATTTGTAGAGCAAAAGCTTATGGGCCACCTTTGTCCCATACAAGGCTGAGTGTTTACACTTATTGCGTATTTCCCATTCATGATCGGTGGTTTTTCATGCTCTCATTCCTCTAGAAATGGCTGGAGCCTTCGTAGCTGTTTTCTTATTAGCTGTGTTCTACGAGGGCCTCAAGATAGCCCGTGAGGGTTTACTCAGGAAGTCACAGGTCAGCATTCGCTACAACTCCATGCCTGTACCAGGACCAAATGGAACCACCTTGATGGAAACACACAAAACTGTTGGGTAAGAATCAGTGTGCGAGAGAAAGTTATGCTTGGGTCCACATCCAGGAATCCCCATTTGGAGCTCTTGATGTTTTGTCAGTATCAACAGAGAAATCCAGGTTTGAATGGGAAAAGAAACTGCCTTCCACATAGGAAAGTGTCACTCAATCATCATCTTTGGGAAACATCACTGAGAGGCATAGATTGCTCATTTATCTTGGATTGCTTCCCTGTTTGTAAGGGCATTGTCCTCAACCCTGGGACAGTGATGATTTGAAGGAATGGTATCTGCAGTCCATTCATTGTGGGAAGTAGAATTCCAAACCAAATTTATAAATACACCACTTCCTTGTACTCCCCTGGAAATTCTACACAATGCAGAATTTATGCAGAATTCCCCCCTCCACCCTCAAGGAATTATCTGACTGTGCAGAATTTGGAAGGAGCCAGCTCATGGAAGCGCTACAATGAAATGAGCTGATTCCGCAAACCGGCAGGAGGAAGGGCCTAAGTCAGTGCAATCTAATTGCACCACATGATGCTTCAAACTCCCACGCTGTTCTCTTGAAACTCTGAAAACAGCACCGGAGACAGTGTGAGCTGCGTGGTGGAAAAAGAAGCCATGTTTCAGTGGGTGCTTCCTACATACAAGTCGGAAGGTGAGGCAGGGGCAAAGAAGCAGATGAGAGAGACTGGGGGAATGAGTTGGAGGGGTCCATGCTGGGGGAGAGACAAGTTGAGGAGGGACCTGTTGGAAAGATGGGGTGAGGGAATGCATGGGAGGGTGATACCCCTACTTGTGTGGGGTGGGGGAGTCAGAGTTTGGAGGGAGGGAATGTGTGGGGAAGGTGTGTAGGAGAGTGGTATGTGGGGGAACTGGGATGGGGAGGAGTGTATGTTGGAGAGAAAAGCTAGGGGAATAGAGTGAGAATGGAGAGGTGGAGCAAGAGTGTATAGGGAGAGAGCAGTCTACTGCCTAACTGACAAATTAAAATACCTGAAAATGAGAAGCCTTAACAAGCTATGGCATCCAAGAGGAGCTGAAAACAGCACTGAATTTTTTAAACTGCTATCATTTGTAGCAACAGCAATGGACAATGCTGTGTTGCGACAAGTAGTGGCAGCTGGAAGAAGTTGGTGCTGCCTACAACTCAAAGCTCCCTTTAGATTGCTAAAGTAAAATTGCCGAAAACCAGAAGCCCTTATTATGATGTTCTATTACTGCACTCTTGTGGGGAATTCTGCACCAAAAGACTTAAAAAAAAAAAAACAAAAAAAAACAAAAAAAACCTTTCAGTTTTCAATTTTAAATTATTACTCAGTGATTATATTGCATTGTTCTAATAAATGTAGTATGCAGAATCTGATAGCTGAAGCTGAAGATGTAAAATTTATGTCAAATTTTCTAGAACTTTGACTGGGCCTCTCTGAGCATGCTCAGGTATGCATCATATCACGAGTCTATTCTGGCTCATCTCAAACACGGTTGAGTTTCCTTGTAATTTAAGGATATTTCCTGATGTTTTTTCGCTTTGTGGTACCATTTGTATTGTGCGAGTCAATGAGGGTCCCTCAGTTCTCCCCTCTATCTTTCCTAGGTAGGTTTTTTGACATTTATGGCTAACCTTCATTTCATTGTCTATCTCCATGGCGGCGGCACATTTGGTGTCCGACAGACACTGGAGTCTATTTCAATCTTGTATCCCTTTTGTTTTGCAATGCCATGTTCAGGGTTCCAGCGATATCCCCAATGTGGGAGGACTATTGCTATCACGGATCCCCATGATGTGTCTTCTGTCTGGGAGCATCATATGATGTCCGGGGTTGCCGCAAGTACACACAAATGGCCCCCTAAAGGATGCTGGGTCCTTTTGGAGAAGATGGAACAACTCTTCGGGCTTTGGAAGACCGAACCATTGGCTTTGGAGGCATTGACATCGAGGGATGTCTGAGCTGCACTGATGATCATTGAGCCATCGACGTTGGGGGTAGGGAGTCAATGGCTTCGTCCGTGTCTGCCAGAGACTTCAGAGATGCCAGGGACGTTAGGTTAATTGTCTTAGACTTCTGCACTGGGGCAGGACTGATCTGAGCAGCGAGGGAAGCCAAAGAAGCATTGGCATCAGTCTCCGTCGATGCACAGTGCCAGGCACGGGGATGCACCAGCCTCAGCTGTGATGCCCCTGAAGCGACCCCATGGTGAGAGGCACCAGTCTTCCATAGTTCCCAGGAGTTTGCCACGGCCTCCACTGGGCCAGATATCCACCACTAATTCTCCTCTTGGTCCCAGTCCGTTTTGACATTGGCAATCTTTGAGGAGGAGCTGGAGAAGTGAGTGCAGCAGGCTGTGGAGAAGGCATTGCAGGGACTCAGCATCATAGCACCAGTGGCACTGGGATTGGCACTGATTCTCCTTGAGCCACTGCTGTGCTCCATTCAGGTGCTTATTGATGCCTTACTGAAATTGCCATTGGTGTCCGTGCCTACGATAACATCAACACCTATCAGGGCATTGGAGTCGCCACTGACCAGTCTAGTGGTCGTCCATGGTTCCTTGGAGGAGGAAGCTCCCCAAAGACAGGGGCAGCCTTTGGATCCAGGCTTACCCAGCCAGTCGTTCCAATTCCCAAACCTCTGGTGAGGACCAAGCACCTTGGGATCCATCCCATGTCTATGACTGTGAGGAAGATCCCTTTGATCCCTGGCAGGAGGCTCCTCTGAGGCTTCAGAAGATGAGGCATTGGATGGCCTCCCCTCCAACCATTCTCCTCCTGTCAACAGAAGGAATTTTCCACCAGAATTCCTTACCTTTACAGATTTTGACCAGCTGATGGCTGAGGCCATCCTATTTACTTTATATAAGATGCCGGATATCCTATAGTACGTGGAGCCTCCTAAGGAGATCATGGCTGGCCCAGTGCCTGAGATCCTTATAGAGTTGCTGATGAGAATGTGGGAAAAAACCCCTCTAGGTGACTCCCATTAACAAGAAGATGGACGTGGTCTATCTCGTCCAAAAGGCTCCTGGATTTGATAAGCATCATCTGCCTCACCAATTGGTTGTAGTTGAATCTGCTCTCAAGAAGGCCAAGCACCTTGGTCACCATGGGGTGTGATCCAAGGGCCATGGATACTCTTGGGAGGAAGCTGTTTCAGGGACTATGCTATTTGCCTGCATAGTGGACTACTCAGCTCTTCATGGTCCAATACATGTAGGATATCCTGAATCAGATACAAGAGATGGCCGAGCAGCTGCCTCAGCAGCAAGACATCTTCCAATCACTGGTGCATAAGGGTCCAGAGTGTGGAAAATACAGGGTCTGCTCAACCTACGATGATTTTGAGGTGGCATTCAGAATCTCTGTCACAGAGATTAGTGCCTGCAGATTTGCCTGGCTGTAGGCCTCTGATCTCCATCAAGATGTGCCATGCAAGGGGGAAGATCTCTTCAGAGAGAAAGTGAAGGATACAGTAGTGCATATCTATGACCACGGTGCAGTGCTCCAGCAGCTCTCTACTGGCAATCAAGATCTGGCCTCATCTAGGGAGATCCTTGAGATCGGGCCTAAGGAAGTCTTTCTTCCGCCCAAGAAGAAACTGCTGTCAATAATAGCAGGCCTCTCGTAGCTTCTCCAGGCAACAGAGGGTCCCAGAGCCACAGACGACACCTTAGTGAACTACTGGGACGGAGATTTGACTGGATCGGACAGGGTGTAGCCAAGACCATTGTACCCATGGCAAAGGACCTTCTGATCAGGGGCAGACTGTGGTTCTGTGCAAGCCAGTGGCCCAATGTAACCTCAGACTAGTGGGTCCTCTCCATCAATCACAGAGGATACAAATTAAACCTATTGAGTGCTCCACCAAATCACCCTGAGAATCCATTTTGGGGACTGGTAGTACATGAGAAAGTGCTTCTGTCAGAACTCTCCTCCCTCTTAATGGCCACAGCAGTCGAGCCCATTCCACCAGGATAGAATGGCAGGGATTCTACTTCCAGTACTTCCTGATTCTAAAGAAAACTGGGGGACTATGTCCCTTACTAGACCTAAGGGCCTTGAACAAATTTCTAAAAAGAGAAAAGTTCAAGATAATTTCCCTGGGCACCTTGATCCCTTTTCTGCAAAAAGGGGATTGGCTATTCTCTCTCAATCTATAAAACACATACAATCTCATTGAAATTTTCCCTAGCCACTGGAAGTATCTCTGATCCGTGGTGGGAAACAACTATTCCAGTACCCGTTCTGCCATTTGGGCTAGTGTCTGCCCCATGGGTCTTTACTAAATGCTTGGCTGTGGTGGCGGCGCACTTTCGCAGACTGGGAATACACGGTTTCCCCTATCTGGACGACTGCCTGGTCAAGAGCACCTCTTGGGCAGTAACCAAGGAATCCATGTGCTCGACCATCCAGGTGCTGGAATCACTAGGGTTTGTTATTAACTACCCTATGCCCCATCTCAGCTTGTCACCTCAATTGGAGTTCGTTGGAGCCCTGCTATACACTGCTCGGACCAAGGCCTTCCTGCTGCGGCAACGGGCAATCACCGTTATGACCATCACAGTGGAGATTCAAGGGAGCCAGTAGGTATCAGCATGGCACATATTGACACTATTGGGCCACATGGCCGCAACCATACATGTTGTCCCCTTGGCACATCTGGATCCTAAGGTTCTAGTGGCTACAGGTCACTCAGGATCTGCAAGAATGCATCTGAGTCACTCTGCCTCTCTGGGACTCTTTGTCCTGGTAGTGGCAAATTTCCAATTTGTAACAGGGTTGTCCTTCCAAATTCCTCAGGTGAAAATTTTCCTAACAACGGATACGTCCACCCTGGGCTGGGGCACCTATGTAAATGGGCTCAGCACCCAGGGCCTCTGGTCTACCCAGGAATATGTCTGTCAAGTCAACTTTCTGGAGCTCCAGGTGATCAGGTACGTGCTGAATGCTTTCAGAGATCAGCTCTCCAACAAAATTGTGTTGATCCACACAGTCAACTAAGGGGTGATGTATTACATCAACAAACAATGAGGGACAGGCTCTTACCTCCTGTGTCAAGAGGCAGTCCAGATATGGTCATGGGCCCTCTCTCATAGGATGGTGCTCAGGGCCATGTTTTGACTGATCTGGAGAATGAGGTAGCAGACAGACTGAGTCAATCCTTCAGAACCCATAAATGGTCTCTGGACCAGGGGGTAGCAAACCGGATCTTCCGCCTCTGGCGAAGCATGGAGATGGATCTATTCATGGCCTCTTGGAACAGGAAGGCTCCTTGGTTCTGTTCCATGTGGGGGGCATATGGCAAACTAGCCTCCGAACGTCTTTGCCCTTCATTAGGGCCAGGGTCTCCTGCACACACATCTTACAGCTGTGCTGGTGCCAAAGTCTTTTTTGAAGTTCAGGGAGGACATGGGGGGCTATGATCCGAAGAAGGTCTGCTTTCTACTCCATTTGGAAACCGATCACACTGGGAACTTCCCCATATCTTATCACTCAGAATCGATATCCCAGCCTCCAGGCCCTGTTGCTCACAGCTTGGATGTTGAGTGATTGAGCCTGCAATCCCTCAATCTCTCAAATGATGTGACTTGTATCCTCCTAGATTCCAGAAAACCTTCCACCAGAAAGTCCTATGGACTAATGGGAGGAGATTTTTCCATGTGAGCCAAAGACCCTAAACACAAAAACTTCTTGACTACCTTTAAACATCTCTGATGCTGGTCTCAAGACCAACTCAGTTAGGGTTCATCTGAGTGCTACTGATGCATATCACCATGGTGTAGAGGGTAAGCCCATCACTGTACAACCTATAGTTGTATGTTTCAGTTAGAGTGTGCTTCACTTGAAGCTTGCCCTAAGGCCACCTGCCATGTACCGGGGCCTCAATGTGGTTATAGCTCAGCTGATGAAAGCTCCTCTAGAGCTACTATGCTCCTGTGACCCAAAGTACCTGACCTGGAAGGTCATATATTTGGTGGCAGTCACTTCAGCACGCAGGGTCAGTGAGCTCCAGGCCTTAGTGACTTATCTACCTTTAAACAACATTTTTTTCATGATAGGATGGCCTTGCCTATGCACCCTAAGTTCCTATCTAAAGTGGTATTAGACTTTCATCTTAATCATTCTATTATCCTACCAACATTTTTCCCAGACCTTATTCACACCAATATGAACAAGCCCTGCACAGTTTGGACTGAAAGAGAGCCTTGGCCTTCAATCTGGAGCAGACAGAAAACCTTAAACAGTCTATTCAACTCTTTGTTTCTTTTGATCAGAACAGGCTGGGGATTGCCATTGCCAAATGGATGCTATCTAACTGACTAGCTGACTGCATCTCCTTTTATTATGCCCAGGTAGGATTGCATCATGGGGTTGTCAATGTTTTCTCTTTCAAAGCCTTGTCAGTGGTCCTCTTACGAGCAGTCCCCATTGAGATCTGCAGTTCTGTGACGTGGAGTTCCATCCACTCATTCACATCACATAACTGTTTGGATTGGGATGGCTGACACAAAAGCAGATTTGGCCAATCTGTCCTTCGGAACTTGTTTGAGGGTTAAAACCTAATTCTGTTCCCGTCTAGAGCTCGTTATTTTTGTTTAGGCTGCCCCTCTCCTGTTATCACAAAATGCCCATCTTCACCTGTTTTGTTGGTCCCCTTTTTTGTTGGGGTCTGTCTATAGTTAGGGATTCACCCATGTGTGATAACTGCCACCCTGCTTGTCCTGATAGAAAGCAGACTTATTACCTGTAATAGTGTTCTCCAAAGACTTAAGGCTGTCAGTCCCATGAGACCCACCCACTTCCCCTTGGAAGCTGGATCTCCACTTCGTGGGTTGTTTTTTTTTAATTCTGTATTATAAAACTGAGGGGACTCCATGTGGCTGCATGGTATAATGCATGCCTGAACATGCTCAGAGAGCCTCAGTCAAAGTTTGTTTTCCATGCCGGGCTCCATCGGATGGTGTCAACCATGTGTGAGGACTGACATCCTGCTGTCCTTGGAGAACACCTATTACAGGTAAGCAACTCTGCTTTCCCTGGGTATGTTCAGTGTAGCTCGGTGGTTCTCAGCTTTTTTTCTATTGGAACTCACCTGACAGATCATGCTTACATGCATAACACACTGAACATTTGACCATCACGGGGCTAAATGTAAACATATACTCTTGCCTCACAAATCTGCTTCGCTTTTTTGAAGGAGTTAATAAATATGTAGATAAAGGTGAATCGGTAGATTTAGTATACTTGGATTTTCAGAAGGCGTTTGACAAAGTTCTTCAACAGAGGTTTCTAGGAAAAGTAAAAAGTCATGGGATAGGTGGCGATATCCTTTCGTGGATTACAAATTGGCTAAAAGACAGGAAACAGAGTAGGATTAAATGGACAATTTTCTCATGGAAGGGAGTGGGCAGTGGAGTACCTCAGGGATCTGTATTGGGACCCGTAATTTTCAATATATTTATAAATGATCTGGAAAGAAATACGACAAGTGAGATAATCAAATTTGCAGATGATACAAAATTGTTCAGAGTAGTTAAATCACAAGCAGATTGTGATAAATTGCAGGAAGGCCTTCTGAGACTGGAAAATTGGGCATCCAAATGGCAGATGAAATTTAATGTGGATAAGTGCAAGGTGATGCAATAGGGAAAAATAACCCATGCTATAGTTACACAATGTTAGGTTCCATATTAGGCTCAGTGTGTTGCGGCAGTCAAAAAAGCAAACAGAATGTTGGGAATTATTGAAAGGAAATGGTGAATAAAATGGAAAATGTCATAATGCCTCTGTATCGCTCCATGGTGAGACCGCACCTTGAATACTGTGTACAATTCTGGTCGCCACATCTCAAAAAAGATATAGTTGCGATGGAAAAGGTACAGAGAAGGGCGACCAAAATGATAAAGGGAATGGAACAGCTCCCCTATGAGGAAAGACTAAAGAAGTTAGGACTTTTCAACTTGGAGAAGAGATGGCTGAGGGGGGAGATATGATAGAGGTGTTTAAAATCATGAGAGGTCTAGAACAGGTTAATGTGAATCAGTTATTTACTCTTTCGGATAGTAGAAAGACTAGGGGGCACTCCATGAAGTTAGCATGTAGCACATTTAAAACTAATCGGAGAAAGTTTTTTCACTCAATGCACAATTAAACTCTGGAATTTGTTGCCAGAGGATGTGGTTAGTGAAGTTAGTGTGGCTAGGTTTAAAAAAGGATTGGATAAGTTCTTGGAGGAGAAGTCCATTACCTGCTATTAATTAAGTTGAAAATAGCCACTGCTATTACTAGCAACAGTAGCATGGAATAGACTTAGTTTTTGGGTAATTGCCAGGTTCTTATGGCCTGGATTGGCCACTGTTGGAAACAGGATGCTGGGCTTGATGGATCCTTGGTCTGACCCAGTAGGGCAGGTTCTTATGTTCTTAAGCATCCACAAGAACCCGAAACCCTCCCCCCCCCCCCCCCTTACAAACATTGATTGCAGAGCAGAACTAGGATTATTTCAAATACAACTCCTCACCATATGAAAAAAGATATTCTGATTCTGGTGCTATCTCAGTAACAGATACACAAATTCCCTTATTACAGACACATTGTAAAATACAAACCTGAAAAAGAAATAGTCAGCACATGTGTGGCATACCATAGCAAAACTAACTCCAAGAACTCAAACAGCAATAGCCTATCTTTGAAAAGACAAACAGTGCGCTACCAGTGTATGTCCTATTGAGAATGAGAAAACGCATCAAATAAGACTGATATAAATCCTAACATACTAGTAAAATATCTCACCTCAGTCACACATATATATCTGACCATCACCAAATACAGAATAAAAGACCACAAAATTACAAATGTGAAGACAAAAACTGGAATGGAAACCTCAAAAAGCCACTCTGCATGCAGTGCAAATCTGAAGAGCTAGAAACAGAAATACATATCCTCCTACACTAAGCAAAGTTCAACTAGAGAAGAAATGCACATTCCCCAAACTGAAATATTATGGCTCTTGCACTCCATCACTCCCCCTCCATGCCTCCATCATCCGCTCAAACTTACATCCTAGGCCAGCAGTCCTGACCCCCCCCCCCTATCATCTTCCCTGTGCTCCCCCTTTCTCATGCTTGACTTTCCCTACATTTACACTTCTATCTGCCCAGCATCCCCAACCTCCACAGGGTGAAGAGATCAGCAGCATCACTCCCAGACTCAGCAGGGGAAGATAACTTTTGTGTCCCATCAAGCCCAGATCAGCAGGAGCCAGCAATGTCTTGCTCTGATCTGGGTGAAGGAGGAAACAGCCTCCCACTGGGAGGGCAGAAGAAGATCAAATGGCCCATCCAGTCTGCCCAGCAAGCTTTCGCACTTCATTTTTTTTTTCTCATACTTATCTGTTTCTCTTGGCTCTTAGTAACCTTTTTTATTCTATTTCCCTTCCACCCCCGCAATTAATATAGAGAGCAGTGTTGGAACTGCATCTAAGTGAAATAGCTTAATTAGTTAAGGGTATTAACCACCGCAGTAAGCAAGCTACTTATCTGTTTATCCAGACTATGTAATTCAGTCCTTGTTGGTTGTTGCCTGAATATAGATCCAAGTTTCTTCATTCCCCCCTGCCGTTGAAGCAGAGAGCCATGCTGGCTATGCATTGAAAGTGAAGTATCAGTCTTGCTTCAACAAGTGAGAGTAGCCTCCCATCAGGCCCAATATAAGAGAAGTCAACCAACGGGGCTGATAAGGAGACAGCAGCCTTCTGCTGGCCCTGCGACACTCCTCCCAGGATCTCGTGACACACCAGTCTGTCCCAGCACACCTGTTGAGAACCACTGGTGTAGATGAATAAAGCATTTTCTCTTACCATATTTAAATGTAATATAGCACTGTAACGTGTGCCTTACTTTCCTTGTCTGTCTGCCTTGTTTAAAAGAAATGTAATTTCTTACATGTAACAATAAAATGATTGAAAGAGTGCCAGATTTAAACTTATTTCAATGGTTGCTACTGGTCACTCATGCACATTTCATGAAAATTCTTAATTCGATGACCTTTAAAAAAAAAGAATAAGAATAGAATTGTATGTTAACTGACCTCTTGCTTTCAACAGTGTTTGGGGCTATAAAAAAAAAAATAAATAAAGGAAGTTTAAAGATGACACTGGGGATTTTAAATATTGATGGGGAAGAGAAGCTTGCAGAAGGGAGCCCTGAAGTTAAACATGATGATGTCATTTTTAAAAAAGTGACTGAATTATAAACAACTATGAAAGATGCACAAATGAGCAGCACCAAAGGATGAATCCTTAAGTGGTGTTACTGTTCACAAGTTTGAAACTTGCAGCGATTTAGGAATTTTTCTGTTCGTTACCCTGTATTCAGTACATACCTATGTACTTGTCTGTATATTACACATTCAGAAACCGGATTCTTTACCAGTCATGACTACCTTTGATTGATGCAACTTGAGATGGGTACAAATACATCGTTGTACATGAGCATTTGAGATGACATAAGGTTGCATACCTGTCAAGGTATGCGCAAAACAAGCCCGAATGGAGAAATTGTCCCCACGAAGAAGAATTCCTACGAGTCTAAAAGTCACATACATTATCATCTTTGGATAATCTTCTGGTGTTTGAATCAAAGGCATGACAGCCTGCAAAGAATCCAATTTTTCCTCAACATCAATATGGCTTTAGAACACTGTGCTATAGATTTTTGAAAAAGGTTAATACTGGTTAACATCCTAAATGCTCTCTTTTCTTTTGATTCCCTCAGGCAGCAAATGCTGAGCTTGCCGCACGTGCTTCAGACTGTGCTGCACATAGTGCAGGTGGTCGTAAGTTACTTCCTCATGCTAATCTTCATGACGTACAATGGGTATCTTTGTATCGCCGTGGCCGCAGGCGCTGGAACTGGCTACTTCTTCTTCAGCTGGAAGAAAGCTGTGGTGGTGGACATCACTGAGCACTGTCACTAATGCTGGACACTGAACAGCGCCCTCTCCTTCCAGGTCTCCGCCACACCCCAGCCAGGGCCAGTGAGAATCGGACCCCTAGAGTCTCCTGTACTGATTTTTTTTCCCCCCCCCACCCCTGTAACTTGTATATTATCTGCACATAATTGCAGCCCAGTGCTCAGCCTCACTTTCTTTGCAGATCAGAGAACATCTTCAACTAATGAAACATGCTTATTTTCTTTTTTTTTTTTTTTTTTTTACAAATCAGATGATAATTCAAATTAGGAGACTTAAATTTTACTGCCCCCTCCCCCCTTTGGTAACAGAAGTGGTGTCAGGGTCTTCCTCCCCTTTTTGTACCTGACAGGGCCTTTATCTTAGAATTACAATTTTTCTTTTTAAAAATATATTTAAGATTTTTTTTTTATAATTTTAGAAAAAATAATGTGAGGAACTTAGCATATTGGAAATCTTACACAATTCCAAATGAAAGTGATGAAGGAGATGAATGAAATATTGAACATTTTAATAAACGATTGCTGTAGAAAACAAAGGTTTTGGTGTGAATAAATTCTGACCAGTTTAAACTGAAGGGGAGCTTCCTTTCAGTTTCATCAGGCTGTAGGTGCTGAGAATTTCAGAAGACTATAGATTTATAACTTAATGAATGAATACAGATCCATTCACTTAATGGAAGGCAACTTAGCTGTCAGAGCCTTTAAACCATTGAATTGTCTGCAAGTAAAATTGCTAAGATCCCCGTATTTTGTGTTCAGATTCTAATTTCATTCCTGAGTTGTTGGTGTATGAAGATTTTACAGACTTCTGTGACTAGCTGCTCACACTATTATGATTGTAAGAACTGAGGTGGTGCTTTGCTCATCACACTGGTACATAAAGTATGACAGATAAGGTATGGTGCTTAGGGAAGTAGAAGTGTTTAAATAGGGTGTATCCACAATAAAAGGTGCCCACATTTTATTCTTGAATAAAAAATTTGAGAGAGATTATGTAGCACCAAAAATGAAAGGAAGCCTAGGAATAAACTAAAAATGCAAGAATCAAACTAGTAGGTTGATGTTCTGAGCAGCCTTCTATTCCCGCTATAGGTAGATCAGACTGAATTTTGCTACTGTACTATGGTGCTGTTAGTTCACTGTGAATTGTATTATAACAATACACAATCCAACCTAAAGAGCATGGAAATGAATTTTAAACTACAAACTAAACTCACACAATACATTTAAAACTTGTTTAAGACCAATTTTAAATGTAAACTTGTGGGAAAGGTTAAACTGGACCATATTGCACTGCATTCTGATTCCTGGACAAACAGCTGAATTTCTTCAAATTTATGCTAAGATTTTCAGCTTGTTAATTTATGGGTTTTTATAAAAGATTACTGGTTTAGTCTTCAATGTTCTCTTACATAGCTCTGGATAGTTTCCTCTGCATGGGTCTTGATGGGGATTCTCTATTAACCTAGAAATTATCTGAAATAAATACAAATCTAGAATTTCGGTAAAATAGTTCCTGCCCTAGTGCTACCATGCTAATGGTGCTCAATATGGTTTGCTGGCTTCTTGGTTAAATTTATTAGTGGGGCATGTTTACAGTGTGGCATTGCAGCTTTAGCATCCTTTAAGACATTCTAGTCTCAGTTCAGCTTTATTTTATTACTTAATTGAAGTTCATGTGGTACGTATGAAGATTGTGGGGGGAGAGTGTAGTATAAACTTAAGAGGTAGGGGATTTGAACATTTAGGACCTCCAGGAAAGTAGAGAGGAGCAAGGAGTGTGGCAGTAGGAAGGACTGCCCTGTTACTGAAAATGCTAACCAGGTAGCAGTACCTGACTTAAGGGCTGGGAAGTAACTTAGGATTGTGGGGGAGACTCAGGCCAGTTCCTCCCTCTCAACTTCAGCCCCAGCCCTTTCTGCTGCTGCTGCTGCGTATCCTGCAGGCCCACAAGAGTGGATGGAGGTGGGAGAATTGAAGCAAGATATGCGCAGTTTCCCATTAACCTAATCGCTACAAAAACCTCCACAGTCTGTGTGCGCTTGTTTTCCTGTACAAGAAAAGAACATTGAAAACAATCTGCGTAGCAATAATTGTGGTGGTCAAGGCTACCTCCATCTTATTAGAACACCTCTGCCTTCTGTGAGGCCTAGGAAAGAGGAAGTCAGTTGTATTTCTAAAATTTACTGGGGAGAAATAGACCTGATTTATACTAACATGACATTGTGTAACATTTAATCAGAGATTTTTTGTTAACTTGTTCAATAAATTGCAAATGTTGCTTATTAAAACATTTTGTCCTAGGATTTCTAATTAATGTATCGTCAGTCCTCCTCGTCTCCAGGCCTTAATGCTGTTTAATATCCTTAATTCAATTTAAAACTGATAAATCATCAGATATTAAATATATCTGTAAATTTGACAGTAATATTTGGAGTAGAGTTACTCAGCTCCAAGCTCAGGAGTCAGTTTGGATACAACTGAGCAATTTGTTTCATTGTGCAAAACCTGAGATCAAAAGAAGTTAATGTCACTGCGACACTCAATAACGTTGGTAGGCTGCATGCACATTTCAGCATGCAGTTCTATGCACATTTTTGCATAGTACTCCTGCTGCAAGGAAGTTTGCACACAACAATGTGCACCCAGCTTAGTATTCCTCCATTTAAATTCCATGTTAATCAAGGTACTAGCTACTGCTTCCCCATGCAGAAAGGTGGGGTAGGCTTTACTTTTCTTAATGCTGGAAATTTAACTCTTGGTTGGAGGTAAAGTTTCTTGGGCTATTGTTAGTCTGAACCTGGAGTTTCTGGTGTTGCGGTCTTGTACTCTGTATTTATGCACATAAAAACATGTGTTGTGTGCATACAACTTTTATAAGCCAGCTTATGCTTGTAACTTGAGCATAACTTTTATTCTTAACTCATGTTTAGTGTGCATAAATCTTAGGAGTACAGCTAACTTTTTTTAAAACTTCTGATGCATCAGGAATTAGCTCCTTTATTTTTTTTAGCATGTAGAAGAACTTCAGTGCAAGTTTTTTACTGACATTTATTGTATCAGACCCTCAGGTTGCTGTTGAAGTGATGCCTGAGTGACAATTTTCAAAGTTGTACAAGCTGAATTTAGAGAAAACAGAGCACCACCACCTAGTAGATAGAACTGTGCAGCACTTATTGAAGCTTTCCCATATTTAACTTTTAAATTAGCTGAAGATTTTGTTCAAAGCTGATGGCTCCTGTTTGTATCCAATATAAAAACTAATTGAAATACAATTTCACTCCAAAGCTTAAGACCAACATAGGACATCATAGAGCTAAAAAATATTTCTTGCTGACAACTGCCACTACACAGTCTGTAGCTGATAGATCTCACTTCCCTAGTTCATAGGTTTTAGTGAGCCAATTCAGGAGTGAAGTGATGTCTCAGGCAATTTTTTTTTTTTTTTTTTTTTTAAGTAGGAAGTTTAATCTTTCTGCTTTGGTGATGCACATAACCTCATGTCCCTAATGGATCTGAGTGACAGTGGCTTAACTCTCCCCAACCTGTTCTCACGCTCAGCCATTAGGCCAAGAATGGATGGTCCTCGGCTCATAGCTCACACCTTGGAGCTGAGCACACTGTTTAACCTGCAGCATGTCCACAACCCCTTATGCGTCTAGTCCCCTGGCGAAACTAATAGCGCTCATCACATGCAAATTCGTATCGATGAGGCTATTAGCTATTCTCCCCAGATCCAAAAAAAAAAAAAAAAAAGTGTGCTTGACCTGCACATTGTTACACTCAGAAATTAACACCAGCCCAGAGCAGGTGTTAATTTCTGAGCATCCCAAAAAAAAGTGTACAGAAAAGCAGAAAATACTGCTTTTCTGTACATCCTCCGACTTACTATCATGGCAATATTAAGTCGGAGGAACCAAAAGGTTAAAAAAAAAAAAAAAAGTGCCGGCGGTCAGGTTAGGGAAACAGATTCTGTTAATGAGCGTCCATTTTCCTAACCTGTGGCTGTGCACCGGTCATGAAAACGGACGCTCGTAAAATTGAGCATCCGCTTTCCTAACTCACAGACCGTCGACCTTTCCTGGGCACCCGCTGCCAAGGAGGCGCTAGGGGCGCGCAATTGACCTTAGCGCCTCCTTGGCAGCGCGACCCCTCATTTACATATCGCATCGCACACCCAGGAGAGGTGCCTGGACACACTTTAGGAAAGCGGGCGCTGAACACTGAGCACACGCTTTTGGCGCTCATTTATTACATCGACCCCCTTGTGCTAAGACCTTAGTCAAAAGGCTGAGAAGCCAGCCCTATTGTAAAACACATGCATAATAGGAGGGGAGTGATGTGCTAACTGAGCAGGAAGTGAAGGAAGTTGCAGGAATTGTCTTAAGAATGGGGCTGTGGAAGTCATGCAAAGTAGCTGCCTTTTAAAATTAAACATTTCCTTGTGTGTTTGTGTGCTAAAAATTTCTTGATATAGCCAGTACCTAAACTAATGTGCTTTAAACATTGTAAAATCAGTCTTAAGCCAGTGAACAGTGACTTCAGAATGTTTTTGAAGTGTTGCCTCACAGTAGCTTATGGGAACACAACATAGAAACAAACCGTAGTTATCTGCAGTTTGTTTTAACATATAAATGTTAGTGTGTATATGGGTGTATTATGTTTCCAAGTGCCTTGAGCAGCTCTCTAAAGATGTTTTGTACATTTTTTTTTTTAATAATGTGCCACATTATTTTATCAGCTTAAGCTTACATATTGAAATTCTTTTGTTTAGAGAAAATGCTTTAATTTGAAGAATGATAGCTTGTACTGTATTTATAGATAGAAAAGTTAATAAAAGACTATTTCCCATGTGTTGTGTGTGTTTCTTTACTAAAACAAAGTGGTGAGTGGAAGGAACCTCTTAATTTGGAGATTACAGAACTCAGAAATGAAGACTAGAGTGGGTGCATAGCAAAGTCAAACAAGAATTTCAACTCAGAACTGAAGTAGCCTACATTCTGTAACACCGATGAATATATACCTGAATAAAAAGAAAAAATGCTATCTGGATCCTCTGATATATCCTAAAAATTTGTTGTGAATAAATTATTTGGGGTGAGAGACAGAAACAGATCCGGTGATTTCATAAACTGTTCCCTTTGGAAAGTAGAATAAAATTAAGGAGACACTTATCACCATGAAACTGTAACCCCAGCTGTCCCCTGCTGCTTCAGCTGTCATCATCATGCCAGCCACTCATATACCAGAGCTGCTCCAGAAAATCATAGCCTATGTCTTGAAGGATCCAATAGGGGCAGGGTTTTTGTTTGTTCTGAATTAAATAAAATAAAGTTTATATTTTAAAAAATTCAGAATCTAAATTTGAGAATGTAAGTATGTCTAATCAAAGGCTCGGGTGTATGAAATCTGAACTTAGTTTCGGGGTGAAACCTCAATAAGTCTGGCTGTGGCTTGAGTTCACCCCTCCCCCAGCCTCACACTCCAGGAACAGGAAATGCTGTTAATTTGTTGTCTCCAAAACTGCACTGATCACATCTTTTATGTATTTTTAAGCATTACTGTAAGTTCTGTGTATAGTTGCAGGCACAAAAATTACACAATCACCTGCAGATTTCACATGCTTGTGAAATCATGAGCTAGTGGAGACAAAGGCAGCAAGTGCCTCATGGACACGAAATGGGAGCAGCAGCTGCTGTGTGCTCCACGCTAACCTTAATATTCATTTTAGCCCAAGCTCAATCAGTCTGAGCCCCAACAGCCTGGTGTTTGTTTTGTAAAAGAATTCCCTCCAGTTACTGAGAGGCTCAAAGATATTCAAGTTTTTCTGAAAACATAGAGGGCTAAGGAAATCATCCTAGGACTTATACCTGCACCCTGACTCAAAAACAGTGACTTGTACACAGGATACAATACAATCCTGTGTTTTGCAACTTTAATATTCAAAAAGCAACACCATTTTTGTACTTAAAAATATATAAAATACCTAAACATTGCACAATTTGTCCACATTTGTTTTACAGAATAGACCTCAGAAGGTGATTTTGAAGGTAATAACAGATTTCACACTAATGTGAAATTGCTAAAAATATTAATCATGAAATGTACCTTTTTTCCCAATCTGGTAAAAACTCTCTTACCTGTAAAGACCTAGAAAACACACAAATGTCATGAAACAGTCATCAATCAGACCCAGATACAGAACTACCACTATTACGAGCTACAATCAGTATTTTTAAGACTTAACATGGATAGAACCATGCTCTCTCTCACGGGCCGATTCAGTCTCATGCGTTCGGCTGAGCGCACCTTTAGCCCCAGTTTGGCCGCGCGTTTGACATGCTATTTTTAACCCTTATACAGTATGGGGTAATAGCGCGTCAAAAACGCATGGCCAACTTCCCCCCGAAGCTATTAGCAATATTAAGTCTGAGGCCCCCCCCCCAAAAAAAAATTAAAAAAAAAAAATTAAAAATCTGCCCACAGGTTGAAAAACGGACGCTCAATTTTGCCGTCAGATTTCCGAACCCGTGGCTGTCAGCGGGTTCGAGAACCAATGCTGGTAAAATTGAGCATCGGCTGTCAAACCCTCTGACAGCGGCCGCTTCTGTCAAAAAGGAGGCGCTAGGGACGCGCGTGTCCCTAGCGCCTCCTTTTACCGCGGGCCCTAATTTGCATATCTTTACTGACTCGCGCGCCTAGGAGGGTGGCCTGGGCGCACGTCGGGACAGCGGGCGCTCGCCAGCTCTCCCACACGTCTTACTGTATCGGCCCGACAGTGATGTTGCATGTTGTCTCAGTTCAGTCTAAATAAGCCCATTGAGGGGGGCGTTTCCAAGATGGCGACATAGACGGTTGTGTGCTGCCGCAGCTCCCGACTTGCTATTACCTTCTACTAAATAACTTCAATTATTTTCTCAAATTTGAGTTGTTATGCCGCATAAACGCAAGGGCAAGATCAGGGTGTTCCCGGCGGACCCTGGCCAGGCAGTGAAGCAGCGTTTAATAACTCAATACACAACCGCCCCACAGCTGCAACCGGCGGTGAGCCCAATTGGCGGATCGCAGGGAGAAGCTACGATTTCGCCCGGGGAGGTCACCTTAAGCCCGCCGGATTCTAAGCAACCTCTTTACGCTTCCTCACTGAAAGTAACCACTCCTGCACAGATACTGACGGACGGAGAAAACTCCATCGGCGCTGTGCCCGCGGGAAGAAATGGTGAAGTTTCGGGTAGTCTCCTTATCCACACCCGGCAGAGACAGCGGGATCCCCCGGAGGCTGGGGCAGTTGGAGGTGTGGCCTCTGCGGTTCGGGAGGAGCGCGGTACACCGGAGGAGTTTGGATTGAACAGCACGGAGGTCGAGGATTTTGCCAAACCTGAGGTTGTATCTTTGGATTCCCTTTGGGGAATGATGGCAGGTATGTCCAAATTAATCAAGGAACAAACCTCTCAAATAGTTAATCTGGGGAGGAAATTAGATTTGGTGTCTGGAGATAGTTGCCGTGCGCAACAAGAACAGGCACAAGCAACTGAGGCACTGAACCAGGATATGAAAAAATTACAGAACATATCAGCGAGTCTAGTGCGAGACTCCCTGAATTCATCAAGGTGTTTAGAAGCCGTGGAAAATTTCCTTAGACATTTGAACATCAGACTTCTCAATTTTCCAAAAATATTGGGTGAGTTACAGATTGTGACCTTTAAAAAATATCTTCAAGAGACCTTAAAGATTCCACTGGAGCAAATACCTCCTGTGAAGAAAATCAGTTTTTTGATTCAAAGAACTGGAAATGTATCAGCAAGAGAAGAGAATAGGCCTGATATTGCGAACCTCACCCAGTACTTAGAAAATACTGAAGTAGAAATAATAGAAAGAGCTGTGTTGTTCATATCCTTATATTCGGAACAGGATTTCAGTATGATTATGAGAGCTTACTTTAAAAATATGAAAGAAATGTATTTAGGTCAACCAATCCGAGTATTTCCTGATTTATCCCGGCCGACTCAACTGCGTAGAAATGTTTTTCTATCTATGAGAGCGGAAGTCTTGGCTCTAGGAGCGAGTTTCCACCTTCGCTACCCTTGTAGATGTGTAGTAAAGATTTCTAATAATGTTTATGTCTTCTTTAATCCAGATCATTTGAGAGAGTTCCTGATTAGTAAGAGTCAGCCTCCACCTACTTAGAATAAAAGAGTAATCTATGTGGGAACTATGTTTGTGTTAACTTTGGCAATTGACCTATGATCTTCTCAAGTATAGAAAATACGCTCCCCCCCCCAAAGTTTCCTGTTTAGTTTCTGTTGAGATATCAAAATGAGAAGGACTATGTCAATAGTTACATATCATGTGATAAAATGAATATGATTTTTTCTTATAATAATGTTTCCTGTATCTCACGAAATTGTTTCAAACAAAATTATATTTTTTGTGTATTGTGTTAAAACTGAGAAATAAAGAATTTAAAAAAAAAAAGCCCATTGAAAGCTGTGTTTTGTATGAGCAACAATAAGGACAGTGCTAATTCAAGTGATTGTGATAATATTAAAAATATATGGATGTGAAAAAAAAACAAACAAGCAAATTCCACTCACATATACACTCAGGATAAAGTGGAGGTATTGTATAAATTATCTTCAACAAGACAGATAGGTGTTTACCTTGTTGCAGGCATTTTAAGTAGCACTTTCACCACTATGTTTGAATTTTTAATCTCTATGTATATACTGTTATTATTTTTGAGACTCTGAGCATTTAATTTAGATAGCACTAATTTATAATACACTCATAGACTTTTTGCAAATCCTATTAATGATAACTGAGATTGAACAAACTGATCTCTTCCTTGTTAAAGGAACTATAGAATAGAATGTTACAAAAAAAATCTTGACAAGTTACAAAATGACACGATCCAGAAGGAAGGTTGATGATAATGATCTGCTGATCAAATTACATATTTTTTTTAACCTTTGCAATTTCTGAACTGTTCTATTCAGGTTCTTCTCAATATCTCGTTTATCCTTGCTTGCTTGTTTTTAGTTTTTCTCCCTTCATCTGTTCTCTGCCAGTGCCTATGCTCTGCTTGTTTTCTCTACCACCTTTTCTTTCACTTTTTCTTCTATCATTTTTCCCTTTTCATATTTGCCCTTAAGTTCTGTTTGGCTTTTCTCTAGCTCCTACTAATCAATTCTATAATGCTACTACTCTCTTTTCTGTGGTATCTTCATTTTTCCTTTCATTTGTTTCAGTCACTCCAATTTTGTCTTTTTATAAGCTCAATTCTTTGTCTCTGGTTTTGGGTCTTGTCCCTCTATCCAATTTTATGCACATACAGTATAGGTCTTCCTCTTTATCCCTTTCATTCCGCTTCTCTTTTCTTTGCAGATATCAAATCTGCTTGTGGTACAGTAGACCAGAAGAAACCACCGTGTTAACAAATGGGTCAGAACCCTATGGCCTGCACCATACACTAACTACCATAGCAGTTCAGTAGCTTAAAACATGCAGCTGGGAGAGGACACAGATGCCATGTTACAGTAGCATGTTTCTTCCTCCTAATTCACTGTGACCCTATGATAGATAAGCTCATACTGGAGATTTTTCATTTTATTAGTAGGGCAGAAAATACCGAGAAGCAAAACATTGTGGTCTCTCCTGCTGCAACACAGGAAAAAATTAAACATTACATCTGGACAATTAAAACCACATGACATTCTGCATTTTATTTTAATTTCCATTGGCCTTAGCTATTCTGATAAAACTCTACTGAGGTCTCTATTCTTTGCAGTGTACCACCATCTAAAAGAGATTAATATGTACTTTTCCAGAAAATGAAAAAATATAGACCAAGGCAAAGTTTAAACAAGATTGGACAACTCTGGTCCATGAAGACCACAAAAAGGTCTTGCTGTCAAGGTATCCAAAATATACAAATTAATATAGTTATTATATGAAATGTACGCAAAGACACCATGAATGTTCCTTGTGGATAGCCTGAAAATTGGGCTTGGTTGCAGCCTTCAAGAACTAGAAGAGTACATGCCTAATTTACATAAACAGCAATAAGGCAGAATAATGTGTATTTATGTGCTATAGTCCCAAGTCTAACATATGCAGGTGACTAAAGAACAAACTGTATAGGAAAATTAGTTTCTTACCTGATAATTTTCGTTCCTGTAGTACCACGGATCAGTCCAGACTCCTGGGTTTTGCCCCCCACCCCCCTAGCAGATGAAGACAGAGAAGTTTTCAAAACAAAACTCCACCTTATATAGGATGGTGCCACCTACAGTCCGGCAGTATCACAATGTCAAAGCAGAATGGCTCTCAAAAAACCACCATAACTATGTACAATAACCCTTCAACAAGAAAAAGAAATAACCAGTTCACTTAACCCTCCTAGGAACTGAACCTGTAGAACCACTTGAGGACGGTCAATCCAATTTCTGCAGATTGAAAACAAATCAATCAATAACTGAGCGGACTCTCCCTTACTTCCATGCCTTCCCCAGGCGGGACTCTGTACTGATCCGTGGTACTACAGGAACGAAAATTATCAGGTAAGAAACTAATTTTCCTTTCCCTGTACGTACCCGGATCAGTACAGAATCCTGGGATGTACCAGAGCTTTCTTCCTGGGATGGGATCTGGAGAGGCCCACTCTAAGCACTACTTCTCCAAAGCCTCCTTCACCTGGTGCCTGAACATCCAGTCTGTAGTGTCTGGCAAAGGTATGCAAAGACTTCCAAGTCGCCGCCCTGCAGATCTCCTGCAGTGAGACCATTTAACAGTCCACCCAAGAAGCCCCCTGCGAATGGATAGAATGAGCCCGAAGACCAAACGTATAGGCTTACCATGCAGCAAATATGCCGAGCCTATAGCTTCTTTCAACCAGCATGAAATCGTAGCTTTAGATGTCATATTTCCTTGTTTCGGACCAGCCCACAGCACAAAAAGATGGTCCGTCTCACGAAACGCGTTAGTAACTTCCAGATAACGCAACAACACCCGACGAACATCCAGCTTCCGTAAGTCTTTAGACATAGGGTCTGACCGGTCCAAAACAGGAAACTATGGAAGAAAGGAAGGAACCGTCCATAAGGACACACCAGAATCTGAAATTCTCAGAAACGGCTCCCTACGGGATAGAGCCTGGAGCTCTGATACCCTGCGAGCAGATGTGATAACAATAAGGAAACGCACCTTTAACGTGAGATCCTTTATTGTAGCCGTTTTCAGAGGCTCAAAGGGCGCCATACACAGAGCTGAGAGAACCAAGTTCAGATTCCAAGAAGGACAAGGGTGCCTGATCAGGGGATGTAAATGCTTTGCTTCCTTTAGGAAACGAGCCACATCGGGGTGAGCAGCCAACACCATGCCTTGAATGGAACCGCGCAAACAACCAAGAGCTGCCACCTGAACCCTCAGGAAACTACACGATAAGCCCTTGGCGAGTCCAGATTGTAAGAAACCTAAAATATCTGACATCGAAGACTGAGTAGGAACAATCGCCCGGTCCACATGAGCACATAATAAACTCCAAGGAGGAAGAGGAGGAGGAGGAGTCAGAAGCCCCCTCGTGGCTATCCTCCATTGCAGATGAGAGAGGCTGTAAAGGTTCACTCCCTCCAGGAAACCCTGGCTGAGGAGAGAGAGGAGGTGGGAGAATCCCCTCCCCCATAGGTGCACGAGTCGCTGATCTAAAAGACTCCAAAATGGCCTCCGTTCCCACGCTCAGCAGGAACTGATCTGTCTCAGCTGATCTTGGTGCAGCTAACACTGAAGGAGCTCGGGCAGCCTTGCCTTTAATCATTTTCACAGTCCTGGAAGATCCTTCCCTCCCGAGAAAGACGCACGCGGGCCAAGCCACATGCGCGGCACGCAGACGAGTTTGCATCGGGCAGTAGACCTGATAAAGCTAAAATTCAATTCTGTAAAAAAATAGAAAAATAATCGCGGTCCGCCCAAGTGCCAAGTCAGGGAGGGAAGACAGCCGCAGCGGACAGCGGAGACTGAAGAATCCACCTTGGGAATTTTCAGCATGTCTAGGCAGTCCTCAGGGAGAGGATAGAGCTTGTCCATAGCTCTCCCTACGTGAAGCTCCGCCTCGGGAGCTTCCCATTCCCGGAGAAGCAACTTGTGCATAGGGTGGAACGGAAAAGCGCAGGAGGGAGCCCTAAGTCCTGCCAGGACCGGGTCCATGTGTGCCAGCAGCGTGGCAGTGAGAGCATCCGCTGGAGGCCCTCAATCCCTAGCTCCTGAAGAACAAAGGGAATGAGAGGCTCCAGCTCTTCCTTCTGAAATAAGCGGAGCACCCGGGGGTCATCCCCTTCTAAGGGGGGGGGGCGTCCCCGCCAAATCCGCATCCGAAGCTACCGGAGGCCCCCAGTACCACCCGCACCCTAACGGACCCCTGCGAATCCGGCACCACGGAATCTTGGCAGAAAGAGGACCTGAGGGAGGGTCCTCCTCCTACTGCAAGCTGGCCAAATAAGATTTGTGCATTAAGAGCACGAATTCAGAGGAAAAACATGGCCTGGACTTGCGGGAGGGGGATGGTCGGGAGGGTCAGGGATCACGTCCTAAGGCCGCACGGTGCTCAAATCGGAGGGAGAACCCAACAAAACCTCTCCCTCCTGCAGCCCCAAATCGGGAGCTGCCGAGACTCCCAAGATGGCCGCCGTTCCCACGGTTTGCCAACCCGGGAATGGCCTGGCCATGCGGTGGGAGGATCGACCCAGAGCCTGTGGCTTAATCGCTGCCGGGGAGGGACCTTCCCCACCCGGCAGACAGCCCGAGCAGAGTCCCTCGCGGGAAAGGCGCGACGAGGGCTCCCCACAGGCAAGGCAGCAATGAGAACTCTGCATGTTCACTGAAGAGGAGCCGGGAGCAAATCAGCTGAGCTGTGCTGCCATGAGGAGTGGGTGCAGAGAACGAACCCCGCTCGCTCAACTGAAAAATACTCAGCTGCCGATTTAAATGAGAAAAATGAAGTGCCCTGAAATTTAAAGAAGTCTTTCTTTCTTTCTTTTTTTTTTTTTTTTTTAAACAGGGGAATGGTACATCCCTGAAGGCACTGCTGGGGAATGAAACGTCCTGGGGTAAAGGCAGCTAGGTAGGAGTGTGTGACTGGACCACTAGTTTCACCCCACACTAGGATCACCATGAAAAGGGGCCTAGGCTGCGTAACACAAGGGGCAAGCCCCCCTAGACCCCCCAAGAATGAGGAGACAGCGCTGTCTCCTGACAAGAAAAAACTCAGAGCCAATTCAAAGGGGAAGAAATTTCCACTTTTTTTTTTTTTTTTTAATACGGAGACAAATTATGAATATTTGCTTGATCCTGAGATAAAGAGAAGAAAGGGTTACCCGCAGGGCAAGGACTAACTAACAAAGACCAGGGAACCGCAGGGTGAGTTGTGGCATCTGCTGGAGACAGACAAATACTGAAGGGCTGCAGGGTAGGCTCTGTCCTGATATAGGATACCCTTTCAGTTTTAGTCTGTCTCCATCTGCTGGACAGGAGGCTCAACCCACGGTCTGACTGATCCGGGTACGTAAAGGGAATCAAAACTTTTTTTTTTTTTTTTTTTTAAAGACTTGCCTGGCAGTGGTCCATGGTCCTGATCCAGCGGGGTAGAGTGAACCGGGCTCCCCGGTGTTGCACCCAGAGCTGCTAGCTTGGAACAATAGGGCCCTCGACTCTGTAATGCAGCTGCCTCAACAACCAGCGGGGGTTGAGGCAGGACCTTACAAACCCCCTGGGAGGCTCAGGACAGAAACTGCTCCTGTTTTTTTTTTTAATCAAAGTAAAAAAGTTTTACCGACCGAAACTCTCTACTCTAACTCCACTAAGCAATCAGCACAGACTGTAGGCCTTGCACCTCCACCATCTGCTGGAGACAGAGAAATATTGCCAGACTGGAGGTGGCACCATCCTATAAAAAGGCGGAATTTTGTTTTGAAAACTTCTCTGTCTCCATCTGCTGGGGAGGGGGGGCGGGCAAAACCCAGGAGTCTGGACTGATCCAGGTACATTCAGGGTACAACCACATATGCATAACCATAATTGTCCTGCAATATCTTTCGGTTCTTATGAATGAATGAATTGGAGTTATTTCAGTGCTTTCTTGCACCATGTATTCTGAAAGACTTTGAAAACATGACATCCTTGATGGAATTAGCAAACTTTATTTATTTTAGATTTTTCTTTCGGAGATCTGATTTGTTTACCATGGTGCCTAACTAGTATATCAGAGTGCTCAACTCCAAAATTCCAAATTATAAAAATACAAGAATCAACAAAATAAAAATGGTGATGTCAGCAGCCATAGTTTCACAGGATGTCTTTTGGAATTGTCACAGGAAAATGCTGCCAACAACTTTGAAACGCTTCCTTCCAGTGTATTTTGTAACGGCACTGTTTCTGTAATGTTTATTTAGAAAACAAAACCTAAATGCAACAAAGTCTCTAAAACTCAAAGTTTCCAAACTGTGCAGCATGGCTGTTGGGTTTTGGCTGAGGTTTATAGCCAATTCGATCATGGATCATTTGCTCTCTGCTTTTAGTGTCGTTGCTTAGTGCAATAGCTCCATCGGCATCACTGGCCCCCACTACATCCACCTCCTCACGCTGCTTCTTGCGATTCTACAAGGAAACAAATGTAAAAGTGATTAATCCTTCCATGCAATACAGTCCTGCACACTCAGGCCCAGCATACAGGTGTTACTTCAGAAGCACTCAATCAGTGACCAGGGCATTACAAATAAAAGAAGACCCTAGTGTTCCCATCACTTTCTTACTTAATTTCTCAGGAATTGTTCATTTTCCAACAAAACAGAACTGATAGTTTAATTCTCTTACGAAAAGAACTGTCCCCTCCCATCTGTTTCTACTGTGGCTTCTATTAGATTGTCTCCATATCGTTTTTTGTATAGACTATGGCAGAAATGAACCAGACTGATTAGTGAGGATTTAATGAGTACAATCTCTGTAATTCAAATTTACGGTTATTTGTTCTTAATATTTACATTTTGCCTCAAAGAGTTTCTGCTGGAGCTCATATGATATATCACATATATGGGCTACATACCCCAGTGTTCCTAGAAGTTCTTTATAATCAGGCCGGTGGCATCTGAGACAATTGGAACTATTTCTGTATCTTTCCGCCATATTTTTCTGGTGTCTGATTGCATATCTTCATAAAGGCTGATCTTTTGTCTCTGGTAGCTGCATCTCCTGCTCCACTGGCTGAGTGCCCTCCCTCCTGCACTGCAACTTACTCTTCCCTTCACAACAAATCATTTGAGTACACCACTACTGAGCTAGTTGCACCCGAGGGCCTGGTTACAGGGAAAATGACAAAAGGTGGGTGGCACCTTATAGACATTTACTGAGGCATGTGCTATGACTTTTTGAAGACAGAGTTCCACTTCGTCAGATGCATGAACATGCTGATGGTATAATGGGCACTGGCTGCAGTGTATGATTTAACCCACTATTGGATGTGTGCCCATAACCCCAAATGCAAAATGGGGGTTAGTGCGTCCAAACGAGCATCCAATCGCACGCATAGGTAATAGCGCTCAACACATGCAAATGCATGCTGATGAGGCTATTATCGATTCCCCCTCAAAAAAAAAAAAAAAAAGTGCGCCAGAGGCGCACATTTTTACTCTCAAAAATGAACACCAGCTCTGGAGCTGGCATTAAGTCTTGAGGAGCCCAAAAAGTGTACAGAAAAGCAGAAAATACTGCTTTTCTGTACTTCCTCTGACTTAATATTGTGGCGATATTAAGTCGGAGGAACTAAAAAATGAGCAATGTCCCAAAAAAGCAATTTAAAAAAAAAAAAGTTTTACTGGCGGTCAGGTTAGGAAAACAGACGCTCTAAAATTGAACGTCCGTTTTCCTAACCTTTGCTGACAGCCCCCTTGGCTGACAGCCACCTCTCCCAGGCGGCTGCTGCCAAGGGGGTGCTAGGGACGCCCAATTTCCCCCAGTGCCTCCTTTTTACCGTGGCAGCCTATTTGCATTTAGCATTGGACGCCTCGGAGAGATGGATCGGTGCGCATTAAGGGAGTGGGCTCTCATGACCGAACGCTGGTATTGCATCGGCTCGGAAGTGTGGTACAGAAGTGGGTAAAATTTATGGGAGGGGGGAATACAGAACAAAGAGAAGGCACTAACAGGCGATTGGACGTGCGTTTTGGATGCGTTTTTGACGCGCTAGCATTACCCCTTATTCAGTAAGGGGTAATAGTGCATCCAACCCCCCCAAACCTAATAGCGCCCGCAACATGCAAATGCATGTTGATGCCCTATTAGGTATTCCAGGGCAATACAAGTAAGAAAAATGTGCAGCCAAGCCGCACATTTTACTTTAAGAAATTAGCGCCTACCCAAAGGTAGGCGCTAATTTCTGCCGGCACCGGGAAAGTGCACAGAAAAGCAGTAAAAACTGCTTTTCTGTGCACCCTCCGACTTAATATCATGGCGATATTAAGTCAGAGGTCCTGAAAGTTAAAAAAAAGTAAAAAAAAAAATATAATAATAATAATTTTTGAAATAGACCCGCGGCCTGAAAAATGGACGCTCAAATTTGCCGGTGTCCGGTTTCCGAACCCGTGGCTGTCAGCGGGCTCGAGAACCGATGCCGGCAAAATTGAGCGTCAGCTGTCAAACCCGCTGACAGCCGCCGCTCCTGTCCAAAAAGAGGCACTAGGGACGCGCTAGTGTCCCTAGCGCCTCTTTTTACCGCCGGCCCTAATTTTAATAAATTAAAATACTGTATCGCGCGCACAGGAGAGTGGCCTGGGTGCTCTCCCGCGATTTTACTGTATCGGCCCGTGAATTAGGTAAGCAGGGTGTGGAAACAGTGCTAATAGCATTATAGTGTGAAAAGACAGAGTAATCTGATCATAGTTAAGTGCATAGAAAGTTGTAGTGTGCCATGAAGCCATGGGCTCTGTTCAGATCTGAAACAAGGGGCCTTAGCGAGGACTCCTGTATTAAAATTATTCTAAGGAGTTATTTTTTAATTTGCTGGAAGAGCACTGTATGCACAGATGGTGTTATTAGTGATCAAAGCAATCACCAGTAAATGAATGAATATGGATCAATATATAGTGCATAACTTAGCACAAGGATTGTTAAGACATTTTAAACACTATACTGCTGCATATTGTTTTTATCCTTCTCTAATTTGTTCAATAACAAGCTCACATAAGAGCAAGAGACAGCTGTTCCTCTAATTGTTAAGGCCGGTGCAACAGGCACATGTCGTCTCTAAAAAGCCTTAGCTTAATGAGCTACAGCTGGGCATAAATCTCGTCAAAGTTGTGAGTACCAATTAGAACAAAAACTTGCAGACCCTGGATTAAAGCCAGAGAATGAGAGTATAAGAAACCAGAAATTGACAATATTCTTTAAATGATCCGGCGAAGCAATGCCAGCTGCATCGTGGGGTCTCTGGGCCTGTATCACTACATCTTTTCACAGATACATTGATTTGCAAAAAAGAGGGACTTGTGAGGGAGGTATCTTCTTTATCTTTTTGTATAAATCTTTATCTTCTGTTATTATAACGTTGCTTTTTACTGATTCATATAATATTGTTGTGATATTTTTTTTACTGATTTTTTACTATATTTACCAAACCAAATTTTCCTTTTACAAGATTGTGTGTGTTCTTTGATGTACTATAATACTATTCAGGCCACCACTTACAACTCCTTTGACCAGATGTGCCTGCAGAAGAATCTCTCTGCTGCCAGTATGAACCCTGCTCCTCAGACTGAGAAGCATACCAATATGCAGCCAGCATCCTCTAAGTATGCAGCTCAGATCTCACCAAATTACCACACCATGCAAATATGTGAAAGGTTTGTGGAAGCACGGACTTTATGCGGATATCCTGAGCCTGCTGAAGAAACGCTCTACTTTCCACCGGGATAGTGGTGCATCTAGTCACCAAAGATATCAAGGCGTATACAATTCTTGATTTGCATTTTTTTTTTCACCTGAGGGTCCAGCGGATACCTCTTGGCAAGGGAACAACCTCTGGAGCTATGTTTCCTGGTCTCTTGTTTTTTTTCTGTCCCCAACAGATTAGAAAAATGAATTGCCAAGGCTTGGATCAGGGCCCACCCACCCAAGGTTTCCACCCTCTTGAATAGATTACAGGATACATAGTAACACAGTAATGATGGCAGAAAAAGTCCAACTGATTCATCCAGTTTTCCAAGCAAGTTTCTTATAGTAGTAACTGCCGTTCCATGCAGGTTACCCCCATGTTTCTGAGAAGGGTAGTAACTGCCGCTCCATGAAAGTTAGCCCCAAGCCTTATGTTAAGGGTAGTAACTGCCGCTCTGTGCTGGTTATCACCAAGTCTTATGTTAAGAGTAGTAATATTTACAATCAAAACCAAGCAACTCTCAAACAAATAAATTACTGCTAGCAACATTTTTACAAGGTGAGCAGCCTTCTTGATAATAAATACAATGCTGCTTGAATGAGCTTTGCTTTTGGACTTGGCCATAGAAGCAGTCCTGTGCTTTTTCTCTTATGTCTGCATATCAGTACTCCAGACAATAAGTCAGGGCCCAGCATTGGCTGTCGTCTCACTCCAAGAACTCTAGGTGTGGCCACGCTCTGCATAAGCTCCACAGATAGAAAACTGTAGTTCGCCACATTAAAGAGTCCATAGAACAGCCTCACTGCAGCAGCCCCTAGAACTGAAACTGTCCCATAATCTGCCATCACATAGATCTAGGACAAGAAAGAGACATCTGTTGAGGGTTTAGGATGAAGTAGCTGCCAAAGGCAAAACACATGCTTAAGCTCCCCAGGCTTGTACCTGCTTCCAGGACTGAATAAAATCTGAAAGGGACCTAGGGATCAAACTCAGACCCCTCGTGACATGCCAAGGCATTTACTAAGGCCTCTGAAAATCAAAGCCCAGAGCCTGGAAGCGAATAGACTTGACCCTGAATTACCAACTCAAAAACAGCCACAGGAGGGGTGAAAAAGACGACCCTCACAGCCCCACGATTTCAAGATGGCTGCCAGAGCACCTGGGGTTTCAAGATGGCCACAGTTGCACCCATGACTATTTCCTCACAGGTTGGAGAATTATCAATAGCCTGACCAGCCAGCCCCAGGCCTCCCAAAGTGCCTGAGCTGCTATTAGGAATGATCTCCCATAGTCCAGAAACAAAAGCAGGAAGTGTCTGTGTAGGACCTCCCTGCAGCGCTGCTACTCTACTATCACTGCCGAGTGCAGGCTTTAGTTATGCCCTGCTGAAGCACCCATCCTGCGATGGGGGAACAGTGTCACTGGCACTCACTCCCTGAGAAGCCTCCCAGTAGTCTGCTCCGAAGAATGGCTGCTGCTTGTTCCAGAAATCAGCAATCCTCTTCTGTCTCTGGATTTTTTTTTTTGCACTTTATTCACCATCCAGAGACTAAAAAAACTGTGGAAGACCAAGCGATGTTTCCCTGGCTGGAGACAGAAAGCCACACTGACTCCAGCCTTTCTGGTGCAGATAAAACTTTATTAAACTAACAATACTTTCACAATGGACTGTCTACCTTAGCAATAGTCACTTACATACACAGGGTCTGTACAATGCCTTGCTTCTGGTCAGTGTACACTCACTCCCTTATGGTTTGGACAGCGCACGTTACAGGAATTGCCTTCCTCCTGGAGGCATAGGGGCTTCCTGAACACAGCTGGGCTTACCCTCTTATACTTCCCCCACCTGGTCCCTCCTACAGGCTTTCCCTGCCCCAGTAGGGTCTCGCCCATTGAGCTCTCTCCCTTTGTGGAATTTAAAGTAGACCAGGCCCTGTGCTTGGTCCTGCACAGGTTTAAAGGGGGAAAAAAGGGTCACTTTGTCATACAAACACACTGTTTTGTTTTTTTTAAAGAGGAGACCCAAACCAGGGAGGAAGGGGGGCAAGAGAGAGAGTCAATAGGGAATTAAGATAAGCATTCGCAAAAGTACTACCAGCCATGCTAGAAAGCCTTCATGGTCCAGTTATTGCTTAACCGGAGAGGGGAGAAATTATTTCTGACACTGCGGGAGCTGCTGCATAATTGGATCCAAGATCACACTTGACCGAGGGAGAGAATGCTTGATTGTCATCTCAGGAGCAGCTCCCTGTCAGAGGCCTAACTGACCTCAGTCCAGAACATGGGATATTAGTCTATCATCTGCTGGAGACAGAAAATACTGGCAAGTTGGTGTCAACATGGATGTATATAAGGAGTGACATCAGCAAGCCTGTTGATCTTTGTCTCCATCTGCTGGTTGGCATGTGGACTGGTCTGACTGCAAGAAGAGAAAAATAATTTGATGCCTTCTTCTAGGGTGGGGATGGTGGTGATTCTTGTTCCCAGAGGACTGAAAATAGATGATAGGAACATGCAATTGGTGGCTCCCTAGCAATTCCAATAGACAGATAGATAGGGATATTACAATAACTCAAAGGTATAAATAATGCATAAAGAGCGAATATTTTTCAGAGGAAAAGAAAGGGGGTAGACTCAGGGGAAACATTAGAAAATATTTTTTCATAGAAAGGATGCTGGCTGCCTGCATCAGCCTTCTAGTGAAAGTGTAAGACAAAGACATTAACAGAATTCAAGAAGGCCTGTAAATAAACACAGAGGATTCTTAGCTGTGAAGGAGGAAAGGGGAAAGCAGAGATCAACTGGATCCTAAGCAATGCAATAGGAAGTAAACTAGATAGATTAGGTAGGCCTTATGGACTTTGTCTCACAGCAGTTTCTCTATTTATATGGTTCCAATTTGGAACAGAAAGTTTGCTTACTGCAAACAGTTTTCCATAGATAGCAGAATGACTTAGCAGTGGGTGATATCATCTGGCGGCAACAAATAAATTAATCTCACCAAGCTAGTTGAGCCTTGAGCTCTACCGAGCATATGCAGGAGTTCCTATGCAGGTTTTGTCTCAGAAGCCTCTTCAGTCTTTTTCAAAGTGAAATAGTTGCATAGTTGACTCTACAGGAAGGAGGACAGGGATCTCATGGCTAATTCATTCTGCTCTCTATAGAAAACACCATTTACAGTGTGCAAACTTGCTTTTTCTATCAATAAGCAGGCTGAATTAGCCATGATCTGTTGGGAATTTCATGCTGAAGGTTGTGGCAACCCTGACTCTACCATGGAGAGTAGACTACTGCGAGAACAGGTTACACAAAACTGCTTGTCTAAAATTAAGGTTAGGCCTTGAGAAGCTGTTTAGACAGTAATGGGACAAAAAGATGTAAACTGTTGACCAAGTTGCAGCTTTGCACATGTACTTGAAGGATAGTACCCTCAGATGAGCATGAGTAGAAGCCAGAGATCTGACCTGATAAGCTTCAACTAAATCTGTGATCTGCAATCCTGCTAAGGTGTAGCAGTGCTTAACACATTCCACTATTCAGGTAGACAATGCATTTGAGGCGACTTTGACACCAAGTCTGTTAGTGTCATATGCGACAGATGCAAAGCTTGGCAATGCGGTTGAGTTCTCTTCTTATACTAGATGAAGGCTCTGTTGTAATATGAAGGGCTCTTTCTCATTTATGGATATGCAATCTTGAAAAAAAGGCAAATAGTAAAATGAATTGAATGATATAGAAAGCCAAAACAATCTTTTGCAGAAATTTCAGGTAAGTGGGAAGGACTAACCGATCATGAAAGGCAGGCATGTATAGTGGACATGAGGTAGGAGCTTGACTCCCCCCATAGGAAGGAGGAATAGCCTAGTGGTTAGAGCAGTGGGCTATGAACCAGGAGACCAGGGTTCGAGTCCCACTGTCGCTCCTTGTGACCTTGGGCAAGTCACTTTACCCTCCATTGCCTCAGGTACAAAAGTTAGATTATAAGCCCTCTGGGGATAGAAAAATACGTACAGTACCTGAATGATGTGATATCTCAGATCGAATGTCGGTATATAAAAAATAATAAATAAATAAGGGAGGCAATTACAATGAGGAATTTTACTTTCTAGTCAGGAACTTAAGAGAATCACCTATAGTGGTTGGAAAGGTGACTTCACGAATTGAGAGAGTCCCCAGAAGTGGAGGTTATTGTGTTGTGGCTTATTATGGTACAAGCTTATCAAGTTTTAAGGGATCACTGGATGAGCAGATAAGACGCTTGGATGAACTTTAACCGACCAAATGGCAATCCTGAGTTAAAGGCTTTTTTGTTGGTACCACTTGAAATATATGATCCATTTGAAGGTATAATTCTTTCTGGTGGATGGTTTCGTAGCTGGCACAAAATGTTTTCAATTGCTCTAGGGTAAAAGATATGACCAACTACGGAGCATTCAACATCCAAGCATTCTTGTGTCCTGAGTTAATAACATAGGATCTGTCCCCAGAAATATGGGGGCTCTGCTGGAAAGTTGTATGAGATACAAAAACCATGTCTGGGCAATGCCAGAACTATAAGAATCAAGCAAGCACAGCCTTGTAGCAGCTTTTGTACTTCCTTGGTAATCAGTGGTATTGAGGAAAAACATCCATGACATTT
The DNA here is from genome assembly GCF_901001135.1 of Rhinatrema bivittatum. Lineage (NCBI taxonomy): Eukaryota > Metazoa > Chordata > Amphibia > Gymnophiona > Rhinatrematidae > Rhinatrema > Rhinatrema bivittatum. The sequence goes on from NC_042622.1 coordinate 141,546,202, forward strand.
GCCTGATTGATCGGCTATTGATTGTCATAAAAACCACTTGAGCATTTGGAAAAACTCTTGCATGCTGGAAATTCCTGGAAGATAGGTGGCCAACGTCTAGCTGTGCGATTCCAAATCTTTAACACCTCCTTGCAGAGAGACTAGGACTTGGTGCCTCTCTGTTTGCCAACATAAAATATAGCAACCTGGTAGGGTGTTCAAATTAAGATGCTCCTCCCTCAAAGAAGATGCGTAAACGCTGATAAAATATATCTGATCGGCCTTAATTTCAGCAGACTGATCCGATAGTGTTTCTCCTTGTGAGACCAGGTGTGCCAGGATCAGAATGATCCTGTGTGAGCGCTTCCTCCTTTCAAAGAAGTATCCTTAGCTAGCGAGATCTGTTGAGGAAGAGCATGAAACCATGCTCCATCTTGAAGCACGCATATAACTCTAGCCCCGGAAACCTGGAATGGTCGAGTCAACTGATGCCAGTGAGAGTGGAGACCCCAGAATAGAAAACGGATATAAAAGGTGGGTCAGTAGGAAAAGTGCACTGGCCACTGCCATGGGACCTGATACAACGAGAAACACTCTACTGACACATGTTGAGTGTATATGAGCAATATCATAGAGTACGGATGATCCGTTGCCAAAATACTCTCCTTTGCAATGAGTCCATCCCTGCTGCAAAGGATTTCATCCTGAGCTGGTTCTAAATTTGACTTCACTAGACCAAAAACAACTCTATTTTTGTCAAGGGAAAGTAATGCTTATTTCGAGAGTTCACTGTGACTAGCCATATGAAAAACATGAATCTCCTGGTGATGCAGGTGTGCAGCTACCACTGCAATGAATTAGGCAAAGACTCTCGAGGGGAGTATCTTGTACTGTATGGGAAGAATTCACCTTGAAACAAAGGCAGTGCCACAGAGAAGGATGGATGGATATATCAGCATATGCATCCTGCAGATCGAGAGCACACATCCAATCCTGCTTTTGGATGTAAGGGAGAATTATGCTCAAATTTAATTTGAATTCCTCTCAAAGTAGAAATCTGTTCAAGGATCTCAGATCTAGAGTGAGCTTCAATCCTCCTGATTTCTTGGATAAGGAAATATTGGGCATAGAAATTCCATCCTTACTGGGATACAGGGACCAAATCTATCATTCATTGGTGAAGAAGTGACTGCAGTTCTTGGCAAAACAACACCAGGTGACACAAATGTGTATCAAGACTGCATAGTGTGGAGAGGATGGTAGCCGGGAGAACCACAAACAGTAACCAGATTCCATGAAACGGTAGACCTAGAGGTCCTTGCTTAACAGGCCTCTAAGAAGATTTGGATCCTGTCTCCCATCATTAGTGAGTTCGGATGAATTAAAAACCAGGCTCTGGTATGTGCTGTGGTCTTAGTGTTCATGCTGCCAGAGTCTGACCAGAGGTGGTTGTCAACATTGGATTGGAAGATGTGGTAGGCAGTACTGCTGAAAAGGGCACAATTGACACCTGTTAGTGGAGAAGGGGCTTGGGAACTGTCAAGTAAGGTTGGAGCACTATATTCTGTTTCTTAATTTAACACTGAGACCAGATAGGTCCAGTAACATTGCTTAGTCATCTTGGATCCTACCCACCCTGAGCCATGTTACACATGGAGCTCCAATTGAAGTGAGGAGGCATGTGACACGGAGTCAACTAATTCATAGATAGAATGGAGAAGGTGACGAATGCACTCTTTTACCTTCAAAAATGGTTCTGGGTAATCAGACCCTCCTTCCAAAAGTCGTAGAAAAATCTTTAGATTTTGACTACAGTCATGAGGATATTGTAGCACATAAAACTGGTGCATAGAGATAAGGGATGTAAGCACGGAGTTCAGGAAGATTTTCTTGGAAAGATTGTCTAGCACCCTATTTCAGGGCAGACTCAGTGATGACTGACTGATGCTGCAGACAGATGATTTTGAATCTCAGAAATCTTTTGGCTTTCTAGAAATGAGTACGTCAGAGATAACGTGTCTCCCAGTCTTATCTCACAATCAGCTTAAACTGTTGTGGACTGGGAGAGTCGCTTGATCTGAAAGGGCTTCCACTATCTGGAGGGGCCAAAAACTTCCAGGCGGAGGATCTTTGACATTAAGCATTGTCCCCGCCCCTTGCACAGACTGAATATGAAGGTGGTTTCGGGTATGGCGAGGTATACCTGAAACAGGTAGAAGGCATATCTGCAGTTCCCTCTTCTGAATGTGAGGGTTTGACGGACAAACTGGTTGATGGACAGAAGACAATTCATTCCGATGTAAAATTCCTTAAACCTCAAATCAAACAAAATCATAAACCTATAGAATTTAAATACAGACCACCTTTTAATACCGAAAAACTAAACGACAAACTGGAAGAAAAACTAACTGATATTGACTGCAACAACTGTAGTTCTGCCACAGAAACATGGTTAGAAACAACCAAAAAAATAGCTGACGAAATAAACCCCATCAAATCAATACAGGAAAAAGAACCAAGACAAAAAAACCCCTGGCACAATGTAAAAGTAAAAGATGCAAAAAGGACCCTCAGATCAATGGAAAAAAGATGGAGAAAACACAAAACTACTGATAACCTAACCAAATACAGAAAACAGCTAGCTCTTTACAAACATTTAATACTCAATGCTAAGAAAGAATATTTCAGCAATAAAATAGAAAGATTTGCGAACAATCCAAGAACACTATTCACAATAGTTTCGAACCTAACCAGTAACAAGCAAGAATCACCACAAAACCTACCAGAAGCAAAATGTAATGAGATTGCCAAATTTTTCAGTGACAAAATTACTAAATTAAGAGACAAACTTCCAAATGCTGCCAACCAAGAAATCAAAATGCAAAAAAGAGATGTCAACCAATGGACATCATTCACTGAGATATCTGAAATGGAAGTGAAATAAATGCTAAAAAATGTAAACCCCGCCCCACACAAAATTGATGCAATACCTACTATTGAACTTAAGAAATCAGCTAACACAGTCACCCAAACACTGACTAAAATCATAAACCTATCCCTTGAAGAAGGAACAATGCCAGATATACTGAAAGGAGCAATGATAAAACCAATCATTAAGAAAAAAAACAGTGATCCTGAACAACTATAGGCCAGTATCAAATCTTCCCTTATTAGCTAAATTAATTGAGAAAACAGTACAGAAACAGCTAGCTGAACACCTAGATGACAATAACATACTGTATCCATCATCCATCGCCACACGGATTTCGAAAACACTACAGCACTGAGACATTGCTCCTCTCTCTAACAGATAACATTCTAAGAGGTTTTGATAGCGGTAAACACTATGGGCCAGATTTTAAAAAGCATTTACATGCGTAAAACTGGGTTTTACGCATGTAAATGCACTTTACTCGAGTAAGTGGGCTTTTGAAAATTGCTACACTATATGCCATTGAATCGTCCATAGGATTTATTCGCATAAGTGCACTTTACGTGAGTAAATGGCTTTTGAAAATTGCTACAATAGTAGTTACATTTATGCATGTAACTCCTTTGAAAATGACCCCCTATATTCTAATAATGCTCGACCTATCGGCAGCCTTCGACACAGTTAACCACAAAATACTACTAAATAGATTAGAAGAAATCGGACTACAAGGCAAAACATTAAACTGGTTCAGCTCATATCTAAAAAACAGGTTTTTCCAAGTTCAGATCAATAACACATTATCAGAAAAAATCAACCTCAAAACAGGGGTTCTGCAGGGATCAGCCCTGTCTGCGACCCTTTTTAACATATACATGCTGCCATTATGCCACTTACTGGCAGGACTAGGAATTATACATTACATTTATGCTGACGATATCCAACTAATTCTACCTATAGATGACACAATAGAGAAAACATTAAATCTAGCTAACATGTACCTAAGCATTATAAAACAACTACTGACACAAATGGAACTTGTTATTAATATTGATAAAACAGAATTTCTACACCTAGAACGGAAAAATACTGAAATCAGCCAAACCTCAATAATCCTCAAAGACAACCAGAAAATTGAACTAGCTGGAAAAGTACGTAACCTTGGAATAATAATGGACCCTGAAATCAATCTAAAACAGCACATATCACTAAAAGTAAAGGAAGGATACGCAAAACTCATGGTACTCAGAAAACTAAAACCACTACTAACTCAAAATGATTTCCGAACAATTCTACAGGCACTAATTTTCTCCAGCACGGATTACTGTAATGCCCTGCTGCTAGGACTACCAAATACTACGTTAAGACCACTTCAAATACTTCAGAACACAGCAGCTAGAATACTAACCGGAAAAAGGAGGAGGGACCACATAACCGAAACCCTAGCGGCACTACATTGGTTACCGATAGAACACAGAATTAAATACAAAACCCTATGTACCATCCATAAACTAATTCATGATGAGAAATCAGACTGGCTAAACACAGCATTACGGGTACACGTCCCACACAGAAATCTTCGATCAGCAAATAAAGCACTCCTAACCATCCCTTCAGTTAAAACAGCAAGACTAACCCAAGTGAGGGAAAGGGCCTTATCATTAGCAGGACCCACAATTTGGAACACAATGCCTCCAGAGATCAGATTACAAAGTGATCTCAAGGCATTTAAGAAAAGTTTTTAAACTTTAAACAGGCATTTTAAACTTTAAACAGGCATTTTACAAGGAGACGGGAGAATAGAAATTATTCAGGAACAAGCAGATAAACACCGACACACAGTACTTATGACAATACAGTAGAGAAGTCTATGAACCCCACATCACAACTAGCATATTGATAACACTATGTATAATAAATTTACCCGTAAAAGTACTTTCAGTACACTCGGTCATGACCCACTTCTCTAAAAATTATTTTGTCTAATGATATATTGTAACCGAACCTTTGACGGCACCTGTTAGAATGTACTATAGTACACTTTTACTTACATTAAATATGTGCCTACATGTAAACCGTTGCGATGGTATATAACTTAGCGACGGTATAGAAAAGATTTTAAATAAAATTAATGTGTGATGGTAAATGGAACTTACTCTGAAGAGAGAGCGGTGTTAAGTGGAGTGCCGCAAGGATGAGTGTTGGGACCAGTCCTGTTCAATATCTTTGTGAGCAACATTGCAGATGGGATAGAAGGTAAGGTTTGTCTTTTTGCGGATGACACTAAGATCTGCAAGAGAGTGGACACGCCGGAAGGAGTGGAGAGAATGAGACGGGATTTAAGGAAGCTGGAAGAGTGATTGAAGATATGGCAGCTGAGATTCAATGCCAAGAAGTGCAGAGTCATGCACATGGGGTGTGGAAATCTGAAAGAACTGTATTCAATGGGGGGTGAAGGGATGATTTGCACGGAGCAGGAGAGAGACCTTGGGGTGATAGTGTCTAACGATCTGAAGTTGGCGAAACAATGTGACAAGGCGATAGCTAAAGCCAGAAGAATGCTGGGCTGCATAGAGAGAGGACTAACGAGTAAGAAAAGGGAAGTGATTATCCCTTTGTACAGGTCCTTGGTGAGGCCTCACCTGGAGTACTGTGCTCAGTTCTGGAGACCGTATCTCCGTAGGGATAGAGACAGGATGGAGGCAGTCCAGAGAAGGGCGACCAAAAAGGTGAATGGTCTTCATTGAATGACTTATGAGGAGAGATTGAAGAATCTAAATATGTATACCTTGGAGGAAAGGAGGAGCAGAGGTGATATGATACAGACTTTCAGATACTTGAAAGGTTTAATGATCCAAAGACAACGACAAACCTTTTCCGTCGGAAAAAAAAAATCAGCAGAACCAGAAGTCACAATTTGAAGCTCCAGGGAGGAAGACTCAGAACCACTGCCAGGAAGTATTTCTTCACGGAGAGGGTGGTGGAGCCTGGAACGCCCTTCCTGTGGAAGTGGTGAAGACCAAAACTATGAAGGATTTCAAAGGGGCGTGGGATAAACACTGTGGATCCATAAAATCTAGAGGATGTGAAGAGAAAAGGCATGGGGGTGGCTTGTGGGACTGATAGCTACTATCTGGAGATTAATACCATTATTAAATAAACATACACACGGTTAATGCAAATCCAACATTGCTGTATGCTTCAACAGCAAGAAGAATATGGAAAAAAGGATTTGCATTCACAAAAAAGCAGGGGAGTAGCTTGCTTGTTGCGGCGGTTACTACCCCAAACCAAATAAGCCTGATACTTTACTTGCAATGCATATCCAGCATAGCTCTCTGCTTCAATGGCAGGAGGAATTAAGGAAAGAGGATTTATATTCAGACAACAACCAACAAGGACTGAATTACATAGTCTGGGTAAACAAATAAGCGTGGGAGTAGCTTGCTTATTGCAGCGGTTACCACCCCTAACCAATTAAGCTAAATACTTCACTTAGAGCTCCAGCACTGCTCTCTACATCAACGTTGGGGGTGGAAGGTAAATAGAACCAAAAACTTACTAATAAGGGCCAAGAGTAACAAATAAGTATGAGAAAAAAAAATAAGTGTGAAAGCTTGCTGGGCAGACTGGATGGGCCGTTTGGTCTTCTTCTGCCGTCATTTCTATGTTTACTAACACAGGACCCCAATAACGACTGGCTTTGAGGGGAAAAGCCTTGGTCAACCGCCTCTGAGCAACTTGACTCCACTGCCACTGAATGAAGAGAAACCAGTATCAAGGGATCCAAAGATGTGTTCACCCTGATAGGTGATACTGGGACTCCGATCTGAACTTTGTTGCAGCAATTCTGTAGAGGAGCAGATGAATTATATCTTCTGTCTCTTTAAATAAAGAGGTAAAGAAATGTCTCATTAGACCTGCAATCTGGCTGAGGGACAGACATGGCTTTCAACCTGGTGTAAGCAGTGGAACATCCTCTTCAGGGACAAGGATAGATTCCTGCACCTGAACAAGAGATTTCTTTTTTTTTTTTTTAAGGAAAGCGAAAAAATGAAGCGTATCAGAGCTAGAGAAGCCCTCTGATAATTGGAGGGGACAGTAAGATGACCCCACATCAGCAGCTAACCTAGAGTGGTTAGCATACAGTTGTAATGAGGCTCAATTGTAGAGAAAGGATGTTTTTGTCATTGCATACATCAGTCACATTAAGGTGATTTGCCTTGAATGGGCAACCATGCTTTGGGGTTTTTTTTCTGCTGTGCATCAATGGGCCTTTGAGATGGCAGGTCAATGTTTCATCTATGCATCGTGTGCATAGAGGCATCCTCAGTACATCAGCTGCACAGAGCACCAATGGTTCCCCTGTAGATGGGGTGGACAGATAGTTCACCTGTCACTGAGGATTCCTCTGAGCATCGATGCTTTCTGTGCATTGAGAAGCACATCAAGCACATCGTGCATCTAGATTGCCGATGCACAGATGGGGCTAATGCTGACAGATTGTCTTTGATGCAAGCTCAGGTTCAATGTAGGGCGATAATAATCATTGAACCCCATGGCTTCAATTTGGGCTAGTGTGGGAGCTCTTGAGAAGCTCCTGCTCAACAGGAAGGAGGACTGACTTTGGCTTCTGAGAGACATGCAGTTTCCTTAAAAGGTGTGCCCTTGAAAATGCGGGACATCTGTTCACAGGCATAACAATTTAACTGGGCAAAGTCAGAATAATATTCAGTTAAGGACGTTACCACATCTCAGATTCTTGAGGAGTAAAAATAAGAAAACTGAAGAAAACAACAAGAAACAAAGATTTTTAAAAATTAAAAAAAAATGACTGCAGAGACTGAAGCTGGGACAAAAAATGACTGAGGAGCTCCTGCATGTTTAGTAGAGCTCAAAGCTCTACTAGCTTGGAGAGATGTTTGGTGCCACTGGATGATGTCACCCGCAGATCACGGCAAGTTCAGCCTCCTTATCAACAGAAAATGAAATGGTTGTTTAAAACTTTTTTGCATTAAAAATTAGATACATAATTTTAATTCGTGATGCTTGATTTTTTTCTACTTTTTTTTCATCTCATAGCCCACTGGTAAATCTTCTACAATTCAATTTGTGTCTCATTTTACCAAGAAATCTCTAAGCTTTCCAGCATAATCTGGATGCTTTCCCTAGAGCCTGGAAGCAGTAAGATTTATTTATTTATTTTTTGATTTTTCTATACCGGAAGTTCCTGTATAATATACATATCACTCCGGTTTACAAGGAAAATAACTAACTGTCGCCTCGATAGTCGGTTTACATTGAACAGATAAACAATTTAACAATTAATTATTACTGAACACAATTTAAACAAAGAAAACATGAAGGCGCTAGAAGGAAACTTCGTGAAACTACAATGAACAGAGAATATATGATTATTTACCAACAAGGTAAATCATCCAAAACAAGGGCAATTCAGAATCATTCTTGTTTTCACTCTTTTCCCTCTTACCTCCAAATCTTTCCTGATACTCTCAAATTCTTCAATATCATCCAGTTTCAGTTCCAGGCGGGTTGGTTTCCTGCGTAGCATTCTGGACGATTAACAACACTGTTAATTTAAAAAGAAGGGAGTAATCGATGGGGAAAACGTACTTCTTTTTTGTATTTTACACTAGAAAAACATACAAATTGGCCTCTCTCTTGCAACATTTGGAGACAAACAAAAAATTACTTATGGGGTAAACCTTCATGGGAGAGAGCCCAGAACTTGGCAGCTAGATTTCTGAATGGTATCGAAAGCACACAGCACATCACTCCAATACTGATGAATTTACATTGGTTTCCAATTTCAGCTCATATTAAGTATAAGACGGCAGTTCTCATGCACAATTGTTAGAGCAGTCTGATTCTCCATGGGTCAATGTATTATTGAAAATTTATAACCCTCTTAATGCATTACACTCATCACAATCTAAGCTATTAAGTGTCCCCGCTGATAAACCTGCTCACTTGGATGAGACTAGGGAACATTGTTTTATTTTGGCTGGGCCAATCGTTTGGAACAGTTTCTCTTACCATCTAAGGCTGACAGGCTGTAAAAAAAAAACAAAACAAAAAGCATTCAAAAAAATCCTAATGACTGTGTTATTCCAGGAGGCTTTTGAACTAAGAAATACTTGATTGCCTTGCCAAGTATTTTTAAAGTAAATTTCCAGCACTTCTATGTTCTTAGTTCATTTTTTATCTGATTTATGTTAATGTTGTTTTCTTTGCTAGCTTTATTTTTAGTAATATTTTTAGTTGTTGTATTATGTGCTTTTAACTTTTTTCTGTTGTTCCCTATTTTAGTTTTTTTTTTAATTTGAAAATTTTATTGGTTAATCCACATAACATGACAATGAAAAACAGTGATACATATATGTTATATTGAAACACAAGACTTTCTTTAGCTTCCGTGATATAATATACTTAAACAATGTTTCATCATATACTCTCCTTGTTTTCTATCCCCAAACCCCCAACCCCCACCCTAAATTCCCTTTTCAGCCTGGCATAATTAACATGTCCTTACAATAGAAAACAAAAAAGTATAATATACATTAAAAAGAACTATGAATCGGTTGTAGTTTGTCTCCATTGCTCATAAGGGCCCGACACTCATGAACTGTCCCATAGATTTATGATTGAGTGCAGTTATTTTACTGAGCTGATATATCTTGTCGAGACGAATCTTGGTGTCAGCTAACTGAGGAGTTCTAGTATCGTGCCAGTATCTAGCAATCTCGCATCTAGCAGTGGTACATGCAAAACATGCAAATGGGCCAGCGGTTCTCAACCGGTGTGTCGTGGCACACTAGTATGTCGCGAAGCACCGGCAGATGTGTCACGTACCCGCCGCTCTTCCCCCCCCCTTCACCTCAGTGAGACGAACACTGCTGCCGTTCCTGCCCGGGCTATCAACACATTCAAGCCCCGAGGGGAATGACAGCAGTGTTTGTGGAAGCCGGCAATAGGATCGTGAACTTTTTTCTTCCCGCCCCTGTGGCCCGGTAGAGGAAGTGATGTTTACCGGGCACGCAGGAAGGAGAAAAAGCCATGCATGCATGCTGCTGCTTCAGAAATCGCATTCAATGCTGGCTGGCCACTTTGCCAGGGCCTGCAGGAGAACGGCGCCACTGCCCCCCCCCCCCCCCGGTTCCAACCTCCCCTTCTCTCACCAGCGTGACACCAGCAAGAAAATATAAAATTAATAATAATAATCAAACTGCAAAAAAAAAAAAAAGGCTGGGATGGGGAGAAAAGCAAAGAATTATATTCTCTGCTGATTGCTCTGTGCCGTGATCGATCGCAGCACAGGCAAACAGCTAAGTGCTGCCTTCTTAGTGCAGTGGGACTGGGGAGGTCACTCCTGCTGCAGTTTCCAGCCTATCAGGACCCTGCTTTTAATAGCGGCATACCGGCTACCTTGTGCTGTGGGTGGGGGTGAGTGAGACAGAGAGTGAGCCAGCATGTGTGTAAATGTGTAAGAGAATGTGTGTGTAAGTAAGAGAAATGTGTGAGAGCAAGAAACTGCTCAGGCAGGTGACTGGTGTGTATGAGAGAGAGAGAGATTGGTCAGGCAGGTGACTGGTGTGTATGAGAGAGAGAGAGAGATTGGTCAGGCAGGTGACTGGTGTGTATGAGAGAGAGAGAGAGAGAGATATTGGTCAGGCAGGTGACTGGTGTGTATGAGAGAGAGAGAGAGATATTGGTCAGGCAGGTGACTGGTGTGTATATGAGAGAGAGAGAGAGAGATTGGTCAGGCAGGTGACTGGTGTGTATATGAGAGAGAGAGATTGGTCAGGCAGGTGACTGGTGTGTATGAGAGAGAGAGAGATTGGTCAGGCAGGTGACTGGTGTGTATGAGAGAGAGAGAGAGATATTGGTCAGGCAGGTGACTGGTGTGTATATGAGAGAGAGAGAGAGAGAGAGAGAGATTGGTCAGGCAGGTGACTGGTGTGTATATGAGAGAGAGAGATTGGTCAGGCAGGTGACTGGTGTGTATGAGAGAGAGAGAAAATGTTTAATGATTGGATGTTCCATTTATCAGTTGTTTTGAAACATTTATTATATTCTAGTTTTAGAATTATTTTATATTTCTCGGGGAATGGATAAATAGAAATGTGGAGACAAAAACTGAACTGGAAACAGCAAGAAGCCAAACTCTGTATGCAGTAAAACAACGCAAAAACAAAAACATTAGCTTTATGGTCACTTTATTCTGTATTTGGTGAGGGTCTGTCTGTGTTCTGCGTGTGTTACTCAGCTAAGGGTATTCTGCAAGCTTGTGGTTTCTTGGTAGGGATCTATAGCAGCTTGGCTTGTTCTGTTTTCCTAACAGGAGGTGTATTGGTATTTAGGGCCTGGTGTAATTTTTGCAGTGCTGCCTTTTCATAGGTACGGTTGTTACTGTTTGAGTTCCATAATGCAGGTGTAACTTTGTGCTCATTAGTTTGTGTACATTATTTCAGATCCTGGAAGTCTGATAGGTGCTATATTTTTGTTTTGCACAGAATGCAGAATGGCTTTTTTGGGTTTCCATTCCAGTTTCTGTTTCCATATTTGTAATTTGTGGTCTTTCTGTACTTGGTGAAGGTTGATTCTATGTTTGTGACCAAGGTGAAGTATTTTACTAGGATGTAGGCATTTGTATCAATATTATTTGTTGTGTTTTCTCAATAGAACATGCATTGGTGGTAAATTATCCTAGGTGATTTTAACTTACACATTGACATCTTCCCAAGATCCACAGCATGTACCACACTAATTGATTCTCTATCAGCCTTAGGATTTGAGCTGATCCTAACTGGCCTACCCATAAAGCAGGACATACACAATTTAATTTTTACTAATTTTAAGTTAGCCGAACCGCCAGAAGTAGATTGCACCAAAGTACCATGGTCCGACCATTTTTTAATCCAAGCAAAACTGAAGCTAAAAAAAAAAAAAAAGACACCCTAAACAAACCTGACTCACCTAAATCCTTTCTAATGAGGCCTCCGATCATGATTGACGAACTTGAAAAAGAATTTGTACAAAATATTCCCAATATTCAATTAACAGTGAAAATGCCACTAACTCTTGGTTATGGCTCACTGATAATATTGCTGATAAACTAACCACTCAAAAACCTATCATAATTAAAAAATCAATTTGTTGGCTAAAAGTTTCCCAGCTCTACTTTCCCCCTCAAAAAAAGATTGGTGGGTTAGTTCCAAGGGATAAGCAATCGTAGCCAAATCCAAATTATCTATCTGATCTCTACACTGGATTATTTGTTTATAGATTGTTGAAGAAAGCAAGATCTGGTGTTGTAACTCTAGAATTTTTAGTCGGGACCGTAACTTCGTGTATTCTACCTCCCTACACTTCTTTAAACAGGTCGCTCTAGAGATTAATGTCCACGTGTTACTGCCTTCAGACTCTCCAACAAAACCCTTGGTGTGACTTCCTCAGCTGCAGCTCCAGTTTCCTATCCTGGATATCCTTGAGAGCCGTGGCCCCTGTGACCGGGAAGGTTGATCTTTTTGTTACTGCCGAAACCGCTGCATCCACTCTGGGAAGACGAAGGAGCTCCAGCGCGTCCTCTGGCAATGGATACAGCTTATCCATAGCCTTACTCACTTTCAGGCCCAACTCTGGGGTATCCCATTCCCGGAATAAAATGTCCGATGCCAAGAAGTGGAATGGGAAAGCCACTGCTGGACCCGTGAGGCCCAACAGAACCGGATCCATTTTGGCCCCCGCTCGGGACTCCACCGGTGGTGCATCCACACCAAGCTCCTGAAGAATGGCCGGAATAAGCGGTGCTAGTTCCTCCTTCCGGAACAATCGAACCATCCTCGGGTCATCCCCATCCACCGCCGGTGTACCCTTGCCGGTACCGGGCTGGACTGACCCCTCTTCCTCTGGCCCGTCATCCCACCCCCAGGGGCCCTACAGACGGGTCCGCTTCCTCCGATGAGGAAGAACCGGTGTCCGAATCCTGCGGGATACCCCACACAGGGCGCTTCTCCCTCGGCGGGTCCGAGGTTTTCCGGGACCTATCCCCAGCTCTCCTCTTCCGGGACCCCGACTGAACGTCCAAGCCCTTCCGTTTAGATCTTTTATATTTCAGCACTTTGTGTAAAAGAGGAGCGCAATCGGAAGAAAAAGAGGCCTCCCAACCCGAAGAAGCCTCCTCCAGACTAATCTCCACTGGCGATGCAGCCCCCCCCCCCCCCGGGGGGCCGCTGCTGCGGGGAAAGCGCGGGAGGCATGCCGCCATTATCGACAGCCTTCCTTGTGGCCTCCCGAACTGCATTCAAAATGGCCACCGTTCCCGCACTAAGCGGGAACGGCTCAGCATTGCCTTCCCTGTTCTGCCCGGCGCCGCTATCGCCGACCAAGAACGGCCCCCTCGACCGGCCTCGGACGGCCCCTCGCCACCCGAAACACAACTTGAACAAAAATATCCCATCAGCATTCGCGAAGCAGCAACAGCGTCGGAGCAAACGAAATAAAATTAATGAAAAACTTTAATTAAATGCCCCAAACGAAGCACAGAGAGTCAGCGAGGCCCGGCCGAAGAAAAAATAAACTTTTTTTTTTTTTTTTTACTTAACCAACCAAAGAAAAAGATTCCTGACTAACTAACCAAGCTACCCAGGATCCCAGAGACTGTGGGTGAACCTGCCCCATCTGCTGGAGACAGAGTAAGACTGAGGGACTGTGGGTGGCGCCTTGCTATATGTAGGGGAGCCCGACAGGTCTTGCTCTGTCTCCATCTGCTGGTGCGGAGTCACAACCCAGGTGTCTGGACTGATCCGGGTACGTACAGGGAATCTAACTTAAGTTTTCCTAAAAAACGATCATCACTGAGAATAGAATCATTTAGTCTCCAGAAGTGTTGGCCAGTATCATAGTAATTAAATGAAATAGTAAACCAGACCAACACATGATCAGACCAGGATATTGGTTCAATGTCAGATTTCATGGTCCTATTTATTAACCCTTTATCAATCAATAGCATGTCTATACGGGAATCTGAATTATGCGGGCAGGAGAAGAAAGTATAACACTTGGATCTGGGGTACCTGATACACTCTCTACTTGGGTGCTATCAAGTTAGGGTGAGAGTACATTGTAGAAATTTCATCTTTGTGTACCTTTCTTCATTCCAAACCACATAAATTCTTCACTCTGTATTGTGCTGTTCATACCTCTGCCTGTGCATGTAAAACTGTCCCCCAAACCCTAGATCACCACCAAAACCTCACCTCGAGTTACTAGATGACCCTCCTATAGCAGTATAAATAGATGACTAATTTGGGAGCCTTTTAAAGAGTCTCTCTCATATCACAAAATCCATTTAAACATTGCACACAGCGTTAAATCTCCCTCATTTTCATAAACCCCTACCCTAACTCCTCCCCTTTGACTAAAATTTTAAAAATTTACATTTGCACTCACAATGCGATATGGCGCTATCCTGGACCCTAAAGCCCTAATGCATTTTGATGAATGACTCTGTTAAACTGTAAGCCCTCTGTGGAAGAGTAATGTCTACAGTATCTGAATGTAATATACTTTGAAGTGCTAAAAGGCAGAATATAAAACAGTGGTCATTTTCATCTACTCAATAAAAGATGGTGAACAATCCAGGAGAACGCATATTTAATATCTGATTCATATTCTTTCAGGCACTTCGGAGGTGGGGTGGAAACTGGAATAGCCAACAGTGAAAATTCAAAGCATACCGCAGTTTTCCATCTCTGCTGGCACTGGCGCCTTTATTCTAAGCTAGCAGTTACGCTAGTGTTAGAGAACGACGTATTGACTGTGCTCAAGGCCACTAGAAAACGTAGGCATTATCAAACTGCAATTTCCGCTGTTAACAGGCTTCTCTACATACCCCCATAATTCGTTGAAATGTCTACGTCTCCTTTTCTGTACATTTTTTTCCTGGAAGCTTCACACTGCGTACATGTGAATCCAAATTGTTTGGGCCCTCTGGCCTAAAAAGGCGGCTTATAAATAATTATATTAACGGACAAACGCTGACCCTAAAGCGAAAGCAATCCTATGCCTCCCTTACCCCAAGATTTAGGCGGGTTGCTGAAAGCCAAGGAACACGGTTCACAACATTGTTAAACAAATAGGCATTCTTGCCCTTCCAGTCCAAATAAACATGAAGTCCTCCGTATCCCAGCACCTCACTTAGAACTAAGGAAAACGTCCACTCCAAGTATGAGGCTCTGTGCAGAACTGAACCGCCTTTCACCGGACTACATTTCCCGGCGTGCCTCTGAGCTTCCGGTCGCTGGTGACACCTACCCCGGATGTGATTGCAGTTGTTCGGTGCTGCCTGGCGCGAGAGAAAGCTGACGGCAAGGTAAGAGGAGATTAGTGTTTTGGCTCGCTATAGGGGGGGTAAACTGGTGAGAGAGCTTGGTGTTTACATTCATTTATCCAGTGTAGAGTTCCAGGTACATGGAGGTTAGGCTACTCATAACCGGCTCTGGAATAAAGCAGGTATTAGGAATAGTGCTAGCAGTAAATTAGAGATTGAGATACTACCTAACGTATTTTGGTTTACTTGTGAGGCTCACTTTTGTCATGGTGTAACAAACTCCCAGATGTGAAGAGGAGCTGTAAAGAAAAGCACCGTAATGGGGATAAGAACATGCCATACTGGGTCAGAGCAAGGGTCCATCAAGCCCAGCATCCTGTTTCCAACAGTGGCCAATCCAGGCCATAAGAACCTGGCAAGTACCCAAAAACTAAGTCTATTCCATGTTACCCTTGCTGGTAATAGCGGTGGTTATTATCTAAGACAACTTAATTAATAGCAGGTAATGGACTTCTCCAAGAATGTATCCAATCCTTTTTTAAACCAAGCTACACTAACTGCACTAACCACATCCTCTGGCAACAAATTCCAGAGATTAATTGTGCGTTGAGTGAAAAAGAACTTTCTCCGATTAGTTTTAAATGTGCCACATGCTAACTTCATGGAGTGCCCCCTAGTCTTTCTATTATCCGAAAGAGTAAAAAACCGATTCACATCTACGCTTTCTAGACCTCTCATGATTTTAAACACCTCTATCATATCCCCCCTCAGTCGTCTCTTCTCCACGCTGAAAAGTCCTAACCTCTTTAGTCTTCCCTCATAGGGGAGCTGTTCCATTCCCTTTATCATTTTGGTCGCCCTTCTCTGTACCTTCTCCATCGCAATTATATCTTTTTTTGAGATGCAGCGACCAGAATTGTACACAGTATTCAAGGTGCGGTCTCACCATGGAGCTATACAGAGGCATTATGACATTTTCCGTTTTATTCACCATTCCCTTTCTAATAATTCCTAAAATTCTATTTGCTTTTTTGACTGCCGCAGCACACTGAACTGACGATTTCAATGTGTTATCCACTATGACGCCTAGATCTCTTTCTTGGGTAGTAGCACCTAATATGAAACCTAACATTGTTTAACTATAGCATGGTTTATTTTTCCCTATATGCATCACCTTGCACTTGTCCACATTAAATTTCATCTGCCATTTTGATGCCCAATTTTCCAGCCTCACAAGGTCTTCCTGCAATTTATCACAATCTGCTTGTGATTTAACTACTCTGAACAATTTTGTATCATCTGCAAATTTGATTACCTCACTTGTCGTATTTCTTTCCAGATCATTTATAAATATATTGAAAAGTAAGGGTCCCAATTCAGATCCCTGAGGCACTCCACTGCCCACACCCTTCCACTGAGAAAATTGTCCATTTAATCCTACTCTCTGTTTCCTGTCTTTTAGCCAGTTTGTAATCCAAGAAAGGTCATCGCCACCTATCCCATGACTTTTTACTTTTCCTAGAAGCCTCTCATGAGGAACTTTGTCAAATGCCTTCTGAAAATCCAAGTACACTACATCTACAGGGTTCACCTTTATCCACATGTTTATTAACTCCTTCAAAAAAGTGAAGCAGATTTGTGAGGCAAGACTTGCCCTGGGTAAAGCCATGCTGACTTTGTTCCATTAAACCATGTCTTTCTATATGTTCTGTGATTTTGATGTTTAGAATACTTTCCACTATTTTTCCTGGCACTGAAGTCAGGCTAACCAGTCTGTAGTTTCCCAGATCACCCCTGGAGCCCTTTTTAAATATGGGGGTTACATTAGCTATCCTCCAGTCTTCAGGTACAATGGATGATTTTATTTATTTATTTATTTATTTAGGACTCTTATATACCGATATTCTTGTAACAAGTTACAAATCACTTCAGTTTACATTATAACAAAAACCTGTGCAAAAGAATGCATTACATTAAAACAAGGATGAGCAAACCTGGATCCAAGTAACATGGTTTAACATGGGGATACCTGGAAGAGATCATCTGCATAAAGAACAGAAAGCTAGAGATGTTGTTCTAGTGGCGAGCAGCATAACTGACTCTAAGGTATAAAAAGACTCTACTGTTAGTCTGAGCAAGAGAAGGCTTGGGTGAACATCCAGGTTTTGAGTCTTTTTTTAAATGTAATCGTGCATCTTTCGAGCCGGAGATCTGGCGGGAGAGAGTTCCATTGTGTTGGACCAGATGTGGAAAACGCTCTCTTACTGATGTTTTGATGAGGGGGGCATGGAGGGTGTCTCTGTACGCTGATCTCACCGGTCTAGAGGGTATTCGTGGCCGAAGTGGGATCTTGAGTTCCAGTGGTGTGATGTTGTGAATGATCGTTAGAGTTTTGTATAAAATTCTGAATTTGATTGAGAGCCAGTGTAGATTCCGCAGGATGGGAGTAATATGGTCTCTTCTGTTGGTCTTGGTCAGAATTCTTGCCGTTGCGTTCTGTAGCATCTGTAAAGGTTTGATGGTGTTGGTAGGGAGGCTGAGGAGGAGTGAATTGCAGTAATCGATTTTTGAAAAAATGATTGCCTGGAGAACTGTACAGTAGTCCTGGAAGTGGAGGAGGGGTCTCAACCGTTTTAAGACTTGAAGTTTAAAAAAGCAATCCTTTGTGGTGTTATTGCTGAAATTTTTGAGGTTCAGATTGTTATCCATGATGACTCCTAGGTTTCTGACTTAAGGGGAGAAAACTGGTTGAATTGAGGGGTGTGTGTTGGTCTCTGGATAATTTCCATCTTGGGTGACGAGGAGAAGCTCTGTCTTGTTTGTATTCAGGATCAAATTGAGGCTTGTAAGAAGGTTGTTTATGGATTGAAGGCAGGTGTTCCAGAACTCCAGGGTTTTATCTAGTGAGTCGGTAATTGGTATGAGAATTTGGACGTCATCTGCGTATAAGTAATGAGTTAGATTTAGTTTGGAAAGGAGCTGGCAAAGCGGGAGCAAGTATATGTTGAAAAGAGTTGGAGATAATGAGGATCCTTGTGGGACTCCCAAGGTAGAGCTGACGGGGTGTGACTCTTTATTGTTGTTTTTTAACCTTATATAATCTGTTTTGAAGGAACGATCTGAACCAGCTGAGGGCGGTACCTTTGATGCCAATGTCCAATAGTCGATCTATGAGTATAGTGTGGTTCACTGTGTCAAATGCCGCTGATAGGTCGAGGAGAATTAGAAGACAAGGTTGTTTTTTGTCGAAATTTAGAAGGATGGAGTCTGTTAAAGAGATTAGGAGGGATTCCGTGTTTCAGGATTTGCGGAAGCCGAACTGTGACAGAGAGAGGATTTTGTTGTAGTCCAAGAATTCCGAGAGTTGTTTATTTACTATTCTTTCCAAGATTTTGGAGATGAACGGAAGGTTTGCTATAGGGCGGAAATTGGCTGGGTTGTCTGGAGATAGATTTGGTTTTTCAGTAGAGGTTTTAGAATAGCAAGCTTAAAGGGGTCAGGGACTTGGCCTTGTGATAGGGAGCAGTTAATGATCTCTGCAATAGGTTTCGCGATAGCTTTAGGGATGGCGATGAGAAGGTTGGAAGGGATCGCGTCCCATGGGTGTAAAGCTGGTTTGATCTTCTTCAGTACGTTTTCGACCTCTAAGGAGGAGGTAGGCTCGAAGGTTTCCATGTTTGAAGTTAGGTTTATAGAGGTTGTGATGAGGGGTGTAGGAGTAAGGTTTTTCTTATCCTTAAGCGGTGCAATAAGGTTTGAGATTTTTTCCTTGAAGAATGTAGCTAGTTCAGCGGCTTTGTTTGCCGCTTGCTCATCCGGAATGGTTGTAGGGGATGGTTTGGTGAGGGACGAGACAAGAGAAAATAGGGATCTCGGGTCAAAAATGAAGTGGTGTATTTTCTGAGAAAAGAAATCCTTCTTTGTGCGGAGGATGGAGATCCTGTATTGGTGCATAAGAGATTTGAATGCCGTCAGGTTTATTGATGGGTTTTTTCGCCATACGAGTTCTCTGCGTCTGAGTTCTCGCTTGATGTTTTTTAGATCAGGGGTATACCAAGGTTTTCTGTTGTCTTTGTTTGCTTGATGGACTTTGGTGGTTAAAGGGATGGTTAGGTCTGCTATTTTTTTTAGTGATTTTGGACCAAGAGGATGCGGCCGAGTCAGCGTCCGAGAGGTCGAGCTGGTCTAATTTTAATGACAGGTTACAAATTTGTACTAATAGGTCTGAAATTTCATTTTTTAGTTCCTTCAGAATTCTGGGGTGTATACCATCCGGTCCAGGTGATTTACTACTCTTAAGTTTGTCAATCAGGTCTACCACATCTTCTAGATTCACTGTGATTTGGTTCAGTCCATCTGAATCATTACCCATGAAAACCTTCTCCAGTACGGGTACCTCCTGAAGAAAAGAAATAATTTCATCTTTCCGCAATGGCCTTATCTTCTCTAAGTGCCCCTTTAACCCCTCAATCATCTAACAGTCCAACTGACTCCCTCACAGGCTTTCTGCTTCGGATATATTTAAAAAAGTTTTTACTGTTTTTGCCTCTACGGCCAACTTCTTTTCAAATTCTCTCTTAGCCTGTCTTATCAATGTCTTACATTTAACTTGCCAACGTTTATGCATTATCCTATTTTCTTCTGTTGGATCCTTCTTCCAATTTTTGAATGAAGATCTTTTGGCTAAAATAGCTTCTTTCACCTCCCCTTTTAACCATGCCAGTAATCATTTTGCCTTCTTTCCACCTTTCTTAATGTGTGGAATACATCTGGACTGTGCTTCTAGGATGGTATTTTTTAACAATGACCATGCCTCTTGCACACTTTTTACTTTTGTAGCTGCTCCTTTCAGTTTTTTTCTATTTTTCTCATTTTATCAAAGTTTCCCTTTTGAAAGTTTTGCACGAGAGCCTTGGATTTGCACACTGTTCCTTTTCCAGTCATTAAATCAAATTTGATCATATTATGATCACTATTGCCAAGCGGCCCTACCACCGTTACCTCTCTCACCAAATCCTGTTCTCCACTGATAATTAGATCTAAAATTGCTCCCTCTCTCATCGGTTCTTGAACCAATTGCTCCATAAAGCTATCATTTATTCCATTCAGGAACTTTATCTCTCTAGCGTGTCCTGATGATACATTTACCCAGTCAATATTGGGATAATTGAAGTCTCCCATTATTATGGCCAGGATCCTAGTGTGGAAAGGAGAGAGAGGATGGTGGTATATACTAAGGTGTCATTTTCACATACATTTCTTAACTTGGTGCCCCTCCTACACTACAGACATCCTCCCTATTGTTTCTGTCACTTTTTCAGGTCCTTTTCCTCAAATTCCTGTTACTGCTAAAATTTTTCTATCTCCTCTCCCAGCCATGCTTTCTTATAAATTAAATTAGTCCTGGGTGAATTTGTGTAGAATTCCCTTCCTGCGCATCTGTGCAGAAATTCCGTTTTCTGTGCAGAATTTGGAAGGCCCAGGTGTGACGCAAGCAGAGCCCATCCCATTCGTGGCAAAGATGAAGCAGGCCCTGTTGTGCTGCAAGCGAAGGCCATCCTGCTTGACAGCGAAGAAGGAGCAGGCCCTACCTGCCGCAAGCGGAGGTCATCCTATTCATGGCAAAGATGGAACAGGCCCTGGTGAGAGTGTGTGTGTGTGTGTGTGTGAGACTGCGAGCCTGGGGGGGTGAGAGAGAGAGAGCATGTGTGTGGGTGCCCGAGAAAGAGAGCCTTTGTGAGGAGATTGTGAGGGAGTGTGTATATGTGTGTGAGAGATTGGGAGCTGTTGTGTGTATGTGAGGGTGTGTGTCTGTGAGAGAGGGAGCCTGCGTGAAGGGATGTCTGTCTGTGAGACAGGGAGCCTGCGTGTAGGGGGGTGTGAGCGAGAGAGGGTGTAGGGGTGTGGAGCCTGCATGTAGGGGGGTGTGAGCAAGAGAGGGAGCCTGCATGAGGGGGTTTGTATGTGCGAGAGAAAGGGAGCCTGTATGAGGGGGGGGGGGTGTGTGCGAGAGAGAGGGAGCCTGTGTGAGGGGCAGTACTGAGAGAGGGATAAAACTCGAAGTGGAGATAAAGAGGAAGGGATTGAGCCTAGAGGGGGAGGGAAGAAATAGTGGCAGGTAGAGGAGTTGGGGCCTGAGAAGGCAAAGTGAAAGGAGACTGGCAGGGGACTAGGGAGAGAGGGTGGAAGAGACACTCTTACAGTGAACTTCTAGGGAGATTATGCTCAAAATATTTAAAACTCTGCATCTTTAAGTAATAACTTTTTTCTGTTTTACATTTTGGATTAATACTTAAAGACTCCTATATATTGTGTTATTTTGGCCAATATAAAGTTTGCAGAATTTTACATTTTTTTGCACAGAATTTCTCCTGGAGGAAAACTAAACCTTTTTGCTGTTAGCTGGAGGAGTAGCTGCAGGCCCATTGCACTGCCGAAAGAGGAGGAGCACAGCGGATCCTGCAGATATCACCAAGCAGGAGGGGGAGGGTGTATCATAGATTCTGACTTGTAACTTGTTTTGAGTCTTTTGTAGCAAACAGGTGTAAGAAACGATTTGTTAAGGGTTTGTTTGTGTTCAGCATATGTGCCCAAGATGTAAAGTATTCTACTACTGTGTAGTTTCTGTGTAGGAATCTGTAGCAGTCTGGCTTCTTCGTTTTTTCCATTTGGAAGTGTCCAAATAATATAATAAATAAATAATATAAATAAATAATATAATAAATAATTATAAATAAATATATAAATAAATTATAAATAAATATATATAAATAAATAATATAATAAATAAATATATATAAATAAAAAATAAAAATATAACAAATAAAAAATAATAACAGACTAACAGTGGGCGTCCTACAACGGGTAGGAGGCAACAAGGACAACACGTCAACTTGTGAGGCACTGAGGCTGGGACAACAGTGAAAAATGGACAAGTGGTGAAGTACAGAAACCCTTACCGTTCCCACGAGCAAGATGAAGCAGGAGTAGAAAACCCAAAAGCGGTGGGCGTCTGGACTGATCCATGGTACTACAGGAACGAAAATTAGCAGGTAAGTAATAATTTTCTTTTCCCTGTACGTACCTGGATCAGTCCAGACCGTGGGATGTACCCAAGCTTCCCTAAATCGGGTGGGGTCCTGCGAGGCCTGCTCGGAGAACCTGTTCACCAAAATGTCCCGTGACTGAAGAGGCGAGGTGTAGGCGGTAATGCCTCGCGAACGTGTGCAACGACTTCCAGGTAGCCGCCCGACAGATCTCCTGGGATGAGACCGAGCGCGCCTCCGCCCAGGAGGCCGCCTGAGACCTTGTAGAATGCGCTACAATGCCAGGCGGAGGCGTCCGCCCCGCCCCAACATAGGAAGCGGCAATACCCGCCTTCAGCCATCTCGCAATGGTTGTCTTGGAGGCCTGGGAGCCTTTCTTCGGACCGGACCAAAGGACAAATAGATGGTCGGAAGTCCGGAACTCGTTGGTAGCCTCCAGGTATAGACGCAGTGTGCGTTGAACATCCAAGAGTCGGAGAGACTTCGGCTCGGAGGCGGAAAAGGACGGCAACTCCACCGTCTGGTTCACATGAAAAGCAGAGACCACCTTCGGTAGGAAGGAAGGGACGGTGCGGATCGAGACTCCCGAGTCGGAGAACCGGAGGTAGGGTTCCCTGCACGATAGCGCTTGTAACTCTGATATACGCCGAGCGGAGCAGATTGCCACCAGAAATACCGCCTTGAAGGTGAGATCCTTGAGTGTCGCGGTGCGCAAAGGTTCGAACGGAGGCCCCGACATTTGGACCGGATCTCCTTTCTTTGAGGATGTGACCACCGCCGCCTGACCCGCCTGCCCCAGTAGCGCCGGCGGTGGTCACATCCTCAAAGAAAGGAGATCCGGTCCTGGCGGCCCTGCGCCCGAGGGCGCGGGCTTTCCCCATTCACGACTCGTTCCTGCAGCTCCTCACGAGGGAATGGGATACCCCCGAGGCGACTCTGAAAGTGGGTCGTGCCATGGAACGGCTGTACCCGCTACCTCAAGATTTCCTGGATCTCATCAAGGTTCCGAGAGTTGACTCTGCAGTCTCGGCGGTCACGAAGAGGACGACAATCCCGGTGACAGGGGGCACGGCCCTGCGGGATACACAAGATCGCAAATTGGAGATCTTCCTGAAAAGAGTCTTCGAGGTCTCCGCGCTGGGTATGAGAGCAGCGATGTGCAGTTCACTCGCCCAGCGGGCAAGCCTCCTGTGGGTTCAACAACTTCTCACCTCCCAGGATCTGCCAGCGGCGGAGGCCGCCCAGGCGGACAGGTTAGAAGCTGCAGTGGCGTACGGGGCGGATGCCTCGTATGACCTGTTCCGCGTCCAGGCAAGAGCGATGGTCTCGGTGGTGGCGGCCAGACGGCTGCTGTGGCTTCGCAATTGGGCGGCAGATACGTCTTCCAAGTCGAGTCTGGGCTCCCTACCCTTCAAGGGTAAGTTCCTCTTTGGGGAGGATCTGGACCAGCTCATCAAGTCGCTGGGGGAAAATGCGGTTCACCGCCTCCCGGAGGATAGATATCGCCCTTCCCGGGCGTTTGCTTCGTCCCGGACTAGAGCCAGGGCGCAGCGGCGTTACAGGAGCTACAGGCCGGGGGGCTCCAGGCCGCCCGCTTCCCGGGCCCAACCCTGGTTGCGCTCCTTTCGCGGCCGCAGGCCCGCGCGCCCCGCTCTCGGGACAGGTAACCCCTCCTCCAAGTCTTCACAATGATGCCAGAGTCGCCCACTCCACCGTCCCCAGGATCGGGGGGCGTCTGAAGTTTTTCTACAGGGAGTGGGCGCGGATTACCTCAGACCAGTGGGTCTTGGACACCGTAAAGCTGGGTTACGCGTTGGAATTTGTCCGGCCACCGAAGAGTCGCTTCGTATTTTCCCCTTGTGGCTCGGCCCTCAAGCGGCAGGCGGTGCAGTCAACGCTGAACAGGCTTCAGGAGATAGGCGCTATTGCGCCCGTGCCCTTCGGAGAGGTGGGCTTGGGCCACTATTCAATCTACTTCGTTGTGCCAAAGAAGGACGGGTCGTTTCGGCCAATTCTGGATCTCAAGGAGGTCAACAAGTCCCTCCGAGTGCTCCGTTTTCGCATGGAAACGCTGCGGTCGGTGATCGCAGCGGTGCATCGGGGGGAGTTCCTTGCCTCCTTGGACCTCACGGAGGCTTACTTGCACATCCCCATTCGGCCGGATCAACACCGTCTTCTGCGATTCAAGATACTGGACCAGCATTTCCAGTTCATAGCTCTCCCGTTCGGACTGGCGACGGCACCACGCACCTTCACCAAGATTATGGTAGTCGTGGCTGCGGCTCTCCGGAGGGAGGGTATCCTGGTTCATCCCTATCTGGACGACTGGCTCATTCGCGCGAAGTCGTTCACCCATGGCCAGGCGGCCGTGTCCAGGGTGCTACAGTTTCTGCATTCCCTGGGATGGGTGGTGAACTTCTCCAAGAGCTCCCTCGTACCCTCACAGCGCTTGGATTTCTTGGGGGCGACCTTCGACACCCGGCTGGGCAAAGTCTTCTTGCGACAGGACAAGGCGCTTTCTTTGCGGGATCACATACGACGATTCTCTGTGTTACCGGAACCCACCTCATGGGATTACCTGCAACTCCTGGGGGTGATGGGATCCACCATAGATATGGTCCCCTGGGCGTTTGCACATTTCCGGCCCTTGCAGTGGGCGCTCCTCTCCCGTTGGAAGCCGGTCTCGCAGGACTACCAGATGATTCTGCCACTTCCTCAGAAGGCCAGGGACAGTCTGGGCTGGTGGTTGGATCCGGCGAACCTAGCCCGAGGCGTGTCCCTCGACTTACCGGATTGGGTGGTGGTAACCACCGATGCCAGTCTAGCGGGCTGGGGCGCGGTCTGCGATCGCAGCGCCACGCAAGGAACGTGGTCGGCGGTGGAGGCGACGTGGTCCATCAACCGTCTGGAGACCAGGGCGGTCAGGCTCGCCCTGCGGCACTTTCTCCCGCTCCTCCGAAACCGCGAGGTCAGAGTGCTATCGGACAATGCAACCACCGTGGCCTACATCAATCGCCAAGGAGGCACGCGCAGTCCACAGGTCGCGCTGGAAGCAGCGCTGCTCATGCAATGGGCGGAGCGTCATCTCGTCCGGCTGGCAGCGTCACACATCGCCGGGGTGGACAATGTTCAAGCGGACTTCCTCAGTCGTCAACGGCTGGATCCCGGGGAGTGGTCTCTGTCCGACGAGGCGACGCAGCTCCTCGTTCGTCGGTGGGGGGCCCCCCATCTAGATCTGATGGCATCCGCTCTAAACGCCAAGGCTCCCCGCTTCTTCAGCCGGCGAAGAGAACGCGGTGCCGAGGGGGTGGACGCTCTGGCACTCCCATGGCCGGCACATCTGCTGCTCTACGCTTTTCCGCCGTGGCCCCTAGTAGGACGGATGCTCCGCAGAATAGAAGGACATTCGGGGACTGTGATCTTCGTCGCCCCGGAATGGCCCAGGCGACCCTGGTTCGCGGACCTGCTGCAGCTGGTGGTCGACGGCCCGATCAGGCTGGGGCACCTCCCCTTCCTCCTACACCAGGGCCCGGTATTTTTCGAGCAGGCAGAACTCTTCTGTCTTGCGGCCTGGCTTTTGAGAGGCGACGCCTCCGGCGCAGGGGGTACCCGGAGGCGGTAATATCAACGCTGCTGCGGGCGCGCAAGACGTCCACGTCGGTGGCCTACGTTCGCGTCTGGAAGGTGTTCGAGCGGTGGTGTGCCAGCCAGGACACTAGCCCCACAACGGCTTCGGTCCCTCAGATCCTTCAGTTCCTGCAAGACGGGGTGGACAAGGGACTAGCCTACAACTCGGTGAGAGTCCAAGTTGCCGCTCTTGGTTCGTTGTTGCGTGATGGGGGCTCTCTCTTGCAGCACGCGGACATTGCTCGGTTCCTCAAGGGTGTCAAGCACCTCCGGCCTCCGCTACGGGATCCTTGTCCCTCCTGGAGTCTCAACCTGGTGCTGCGAGCCCTGTCGGGGCCTCCGTTCGAACCTTTGCGCACCGCGACACTCAAGGATCTCACCTTCAAGGCGGTATTTCTGGTGGCAATCTGCTCCGCTCGGCGTATATCAGAGTTACAAGCGCTATCGTGCAGGGAACCCTACCTCCGGTTCTCCGACTCGGGAGTCTCGATCCGCACCGTCCCTTCCTTCCTACCGAAGGTGGTCTCTGCTTTTCATGTGAACCAGACGGTGGAGTTGCCGTCCTTTTCCGCCTCCGAGCCGAAGTTTCTCCGACTCTTGGATGTTCAACGCACACTGCGTCTATACCTGGAGGCTACCAACGAGTTCCGGACTTCCGACCATCTATTTGTCCTTTGGTCCGGTCCGAAGAAAGGCTCCCAGGCCTCCAAGACAACCATTGCGAGATGGCTGAAGGCGGGTATTGCCGCTTCCTATGTTGGGGCGGGGCGGACGCCTCCGCCTGGCATTGTAGCGCATTCTACAAGGTCTCAGGCGGCCTCCTGGGCGGAGGCGCGCTCGGTCTCATCCCAGGAGATCTGTCGGGCGGCTACCTGGAAGTCGTTGCACACGTTCGCGAGGCATTACCGCCTACACCTCACCTCTTCAGTCACGGGACATTTTGGTGAACAGGTTCTCCGAGCAGGCCTCGCAGGACCCCACCCGATTTAGGGAAGCTTGGGTACATCCCACGGTCTGGACTGATCCAGGTACGTACAGGGAAAAGAAAATTATTACTTACCTGCTAATTTTCGTTCCTGTAGTACCATGGATCAGTCCAGACGCCCACCGCTTTTGGGTTTTCTACTCCTGCTTCATCTTGCTCGTGGGAACGGTAAGGGTTTCTGTACTTCACCACTTGTCCATTTTTCACTGTTGTCCCAGCCTCAGTGCCTCACAAGTTGACGTGTTGTCCTTGTTGCCTCCTACCCGTTGTAGGACGCCCACTGTTAGTCTGTTATTACAGTTACATGGCTGGTTGTTGCCAATTTTCTATAAACTTGATTCAATGAGGGGGTTCGGGTTTTTCTACTCGGGCTTTGATATACTCGATACTGAACTCCTGCAGAGGGGGTAGTTCTACTTATGGTGACGCCCCCTCAAAGTTTTGGCTGACTCCATCTGCTGGATTGGGGACATAACCCACGGTCTGGACTGATCCATGGTACTACAGGAACGAAAATTAGCAGGTAAGTAATAATTTTCTTATATATTGCACTTTATATACAAAAATAAACTGACACAGAGTGTCCTCAAGAGCTCATCATACAGTGCATTCAGAAAATATTCAGACCCTTTTCACTTTTTCCAAATTTTGTTACGTTACAGCCTTATTCTAAAATGGATAGTCATTTTTTCCCACCTCACTCTACATACAATACCCCATAATGACAAAGCAAAATCAGGTTTGTAGAAATTTGTGCAAATTAATTAAAAACAAAAAAACTGAAATATCACATTTACATAAGTATTCAGATCCTTTACTCGGGCACCTTTTGCAGTGATTACAGCCTCAAGTCTTCTTGGGGATGACACTATCATCTTGGCATGCATGAATTTGGGGATTTTCTCCCATTCTTCTCTGTAGACCCTCTCCAACTCTCTCAGGTTGCATGGGGAATGTCGATGCACAGCTATTTTTTAGGTCTCTCCAGAGATGTTTGATTGGAATCAAGTCTGCTCTCTGACTGGGCCACTGAAGAACATTTGCAGACTTGTGCCAAAGCCACTCTTGCGTTGTCTTGGCTGTATACTCAGGGGAGTTGTCCTGTTGGAAGGTGAACTGTTGCCCCAGTCTGGAGCAGGTTTTCATCAAGAATCTCTCTGTACTTTGATCTGTTTATCTTTCCCGCGATCCTGACTAGTCTCCTAGTTCCTGCAGTTGAAAAACATCCCCACAGCATGATGCTGCCAGCACTATACTTTACTGTAGGGATGGCATTTGACAGGATGAGCGGTGTCTGGTTTCCTCCAGACATAACGATTGGCATTCATACCAAAGAGTTCAATTGTGGTTTCATCAGACCAGAGAATCATGTTTCCTATGCTCTGAGAGTCTATTAAGGGCCTTTTGGTAAACTCCAAGCGGGCTGTCATGTGCCTTTTACTGAGGAATGGCTTCCATCTGGCCATTCTACTATAAAGACCTGATTGGTGGAATGTTGCTGAAATAGTTGTCCTTCTGGAAGATTCTCCCATCTCCTCAGAGGAACTCTGGAGCTTTGTCAGAGTGACCATCGGGTTTTTGGTAACTTCCCTGACCAAGGCCCTTCTCCCCCAATTGCACAGTTTGGGTAGGCAGCCAGCTCTAGGAAGTGTCCTGGTGGTTCCGAACTTCTTCCGTTTAAGACTGATGGAGGACACTGTGTTCTTTGGGACCCTCAATGCCGCAGCAATTTTTTTGTACCCTTCCCCAGATCTGGGCCTTGACACAATCCTGTCCTGGAGATCTACAAACAATTCCTTCAACTTCATGGCTTTGGTTTTCCTCTGACATGCACTGTCAACCGTGGCACCTTATATAGGCAGGTGCATGCCTTTCCAAATCATGTCAAGTCAATTGAATTTACCATAGGTGGACTTAGGTCAAGTTGGAGAAACAACTCAAGAATGGTCAGGGGAAACAGAATGGGTGGGCGTGTGGGACATCTTAACTTTGAGAGTCATAGCAAAGGGTCTGAATATTTATGTAAATGTGATATTTAAATTTTTTTTAATTAATTTGCACAAATTTCTACAAACTTGATTTTGCTTTGTCATTATAGGGTATTGTGTGTAGACTGAGGAGGGAAAAAATGCACATTATCCATTTTAGAATAAGGCTGTAATGTAACAAAATGTGGAAAATAAATGGGTCTGTACTTTCTGAATACATTGAATTTATTGTTCCCTGTACGTACCTGGATCAGTCCAGACAGTGGGTTATGTCCCCAATCCAGCAGATGGAGTCAGCACAAGCTTTGAGGGGGCGTATCCATATATACTACTACCCCCTCTGCAGGAGTTCAGTATCTTCTGACTCCAGCAGATGCGAGTAGGGGAATCAGGCTTCCCCTCCTTTTCCTTTTTCTTCACTTTCTTGCTTGATTATGGCTTGTTGTTGTCTTTTTCTGTGGATCAAGTTTGTATTACTTTTTTTTTTTTTTTTTTTTTTAAACTTAAGGCAGAGTTCTTTCAACTTCTGGGGAGTGGCTTATCTTCCTTGTCTCTTCTCTGCGGCCTTGCTGTTTATTTCTCGTTGCAGCCAGGGGTAAGTTTGTTTTTCCTTTGTAGTTTTTTCCTTCACAGCTCAGCCCCCGGTGCCCGCGAAAGCCGGTGGAGCCGGCCTCTTCGCTCTTTACTCCCTCACCCGCGGCCATTTTACAGCTCCTCATGGGCTGCTGAGCCATTTAGGGAAAGATGTCTGGGGCGGGTCGTGTGGCCGGGAAGGCCCCCCCGCGGCACCCTCCTCTATTTTCGGACAGTGGGCAGTGCGGGCCGTCCGGGCCCCC
This sequence comes from Rhinatrema bivittatum, assembly GCF_901001135.1. Taxonomy (NCBI): domain Eukaryota; kingdom Metazoa; phylum Chordata; class Amphibia; order Gymnophiona; family Rhinatrematidae; genus Rhinatrema; species Rhinatrema bivittatum. The sequence goes on from NC_042622.1 coordinate 141,575,944, forward strand.
CCGCAGCGGCGCTTTTGTGCGCGTGGCCCCCCCCAGTGGCTTTTTCTTTTCTCCTACAGCGATCCCGATGCCGCGGCCGTCCCGCTGTGCGGCCTGCGGAGACCCGGGATCCCGGATTTCCCGGGAGGGCATCTGTGCACGATGCCTTCCCGGGGGGGAAGGTACCTCACAGTCCCTGACTGATTTCTCTTTTTTGCCTGGGCGGTGCGGGCCGGCCACTCCGCCATTTTTGGCGGGAACGGCGGCCATTTTACATTCTGAGCGCCCTGAGGCGCAGGCCACGAGGGGGAACGGATCCCTGGAGGCCACGAGGGAGAACGGATCCCTGGAGGACTCTACCAGCGGGGGTGTTCCCCCGATTTTGGTGCAGGAACCAAGCACCCAGAGCCAGGGAGCAGGAACCACGCCGCCCCCGAAGCGCACCCGAGCAGGCCGGGGTTCTCTCCGGAGTTTATCCTGCTCATGCATACCGCTTATCTGCAGGGGCTGGAAGCACCTGTGGGACCCCCCCCTCCTAAGATCCCTCGGATGTCGCCCTCGACGCCGGCCCCCCCCGACCCTCCGGGAGTGGGGGCCTCCCGCCTTCCTACCCGGGTCCGATCCACGCCCGTGGCAGTGGGGGCGGTGCCAGACTCAGCGGGACATGGACTTGACCTCCCGGACGGGGGACAAGGGGACGGCACGCAGGAGGGGGATGGTCCGCGTACCCTACACCTCTTCCAGAGGGAAGAGCTGGACGACCTCATCCCGCAGATCATCCAAGAATTAGATTTGGACCCGCCACCAGACCCGCCTGCCCCAGTAGCTCCCGCTGTCGTCACTTCTTCAAGGAAGGGAGATCCTGTCCTGGCGGCACTCCGGCCGAGGGCTCGGGCTTTTCCCATTCATGACTCGTTTTTACAACTTCTCACCAGGGAATGGGACACCCTGGAGGCCTCCCTGAAGAGCAGCCGGGCTATGGAAAAGCTGTACCCGCTCCCCGAAGATTTCTGGACCTCATCAAGGTCCCAAAGGTGGACTCCGCAGTGTCGGCGGTCACGAAGAGGACGACTATCCCAGTGACGGGAGGTGCGGCGTTGCGGTACACACAGGATCGTAAGTTGGAAGTTTTCCTTAAGCGGGTTTTCGAGGTCTCACTCCTCATGTCTCAGAACCTGCCGTCCGATGAGGCTGCCCAGGCAGATCGGCTAGAAGCCGCAGTGGCGTATGGGGCGGACGCCTCGTACGACCTTTTTCGGGTCCTCGCAAGATCCATGGTTTCGGTAGTGGCAGCACGACGACTACTGTGGCTACGCAATTGGGCGGCTGATACGTCCTCTAAGTCGAGTCTGGGCTCTCTTCCCTTCAGGGGCAAGTTCCTCTTCGGGTAGGATTTGGACCAGATCATCAAGTCCCTGGGGGAGAACACTGTTCATCGGCTGCCAGAGGATAGGTTTCGACCATCCAGAGCATTTTCTTCGTCTCGGACCAGAGCCAGAGCGCAACGGCGCTACAGGGGATACAGGCAGGCGGGCTCCCTGTCATCCGCCCCCAGGTCTCAGCCCTGGTCGCGCTCCTTTCGCGGGCGTCGGCCCGCACGCACTACTCCCGGAACCGGGAACCCCTATACCAAGTCTTCACAATGATGCCAGTCTCGCCCACTCCCCTGTCCCCAGGATTGGGGACCGACTAACTTATTTCTATGCGGAGTGGGCACGGATCACCTCGGACCAGTGGGTCCTGGATACCATAAAACACGGCTACGCATTGGAATTTGTCCGCCCCCCGCAGGGAAGGTTCATCTTTTCCCCCTGTGGCTCGGACCTCAAGAGAGGAGCGGTGCAGCTGACTCTGGACAGACTCCGGGAGATAGGCACTATTGCGCCCGTGCCCTTCGGAGAGGTGGGCTTGGGCCACTATTCCATCTATTTCGTCGTACCAAAGAAGGACGGTTCCTTCCGGCCTATCCTAGACCTCAAGGAAGTCAACAAATCCCTTCGAGTCGTTCGGTTCCGCATGGAAACGCTCCGGTCAGTGATTGCGGCGGTGCATCGGGGGGAGTTCCTCTCCTCCCTGGACTTAACGGAGGCCTACCTGCACATTCCCATCCGCCCGGACCACCACCGTTTCCTTCGTTTCAAAATTCTGGACCAGCATTTTCAGTTCACGGCTCTCCCGTTCGGATTGGCGACGGCGCCGCGCACCTTCACCAAGATCATGGTAGTCGTGGCGGCAGCTCTCCGGAAGGAGGGCATCCTGGTTCATCCTTATCTGGACGATTGGCTCCTCCGGGCGAAGTCATTCGATCATGGATGCTCAACGGTGACTCGAGTAGTACGGTTTCTACATTCCCTGGGATGGGTAGTGAACTTCTCCAAGAGCTCCCTCATGCCCTCGCAACGCTTGGGTTTTTTTGGGGGCGACCTTCAACACCCTACTGGGCAAAGTCTTTCTGCGCCAGGACAAAGCTCAATCCTTGCGGGATCACACACGACGGTTCTCTGCGTTACCAGAGCCCACCTCCTGGGACTACCTGCAACTCCTGGGAGTGATGGGGTCCACCATCGACCTTGTACCTTGGGCTTTCGCGCACATCAGAACCTTACAGTGGGCGCTCCTCTCCCATTGGAAACCAGTATCGCAGGACTACCAGATGATTCTCCCGCTCCCGCAGAATGCCAGGGACAGTCTGGGCTGGTGGTTGGATCCGCCGAACCTGGCCCGTGGCGTGTCCCTCAATCTGCCAAATTGGGTGGTGGTGACCACCGATGCCAGTCTAGCAGGCTGGGGTGCAGTCTGCGATCGAAGCGCCACTCAGGGGACGTGGTCCACGGTGGAGGCGAAGTGGTCAATCAACCGTCTGGAAACCAGAGCGGTCCGGCTAGCTCTGCGACATTTCCTCCCGCTTCTTCGGAACCGGGAAGTCAGAATCCTATCGGACAACGCTACCACCGTGGCCTACATCAACCGACAAGGAGGCACGCGCAGCCCGCAGGTCGCGCTCGAGGCGGCGCTGCTGATGCAATGGGCGGAGCGTCATCTCGTCCGGCTAGCGGCCTCGGACATCGCCGGTGTGGACAACGTCCAGGCGGACTTCCTCAGTCGTCAACTCCTGGACCCTGGAGAGTGGTCTCTCTCCGACAAAGTGATGCAACTTCTCGTCCATCGGTGGGGGGCCCCCCACTTGGATCTGATGGCGTCCGCTCTCAACGCCAAGGCTCCACGCTTCTTCAGTCGCCAGAGAGAGCGCGGCGCGGAGGGAGTGGATGCCCTGGTCCTCCCGTGGCCGCCACATCTTCTGCTCTACGCTTTTCCACCATGGCCCCTGGTGGGCAGGATGCTCCGCAGAATAGAAAGCCATCAGGGGACCGTGGTTTTCGTTGCCCCAGAATGGCCCAGGCGACCCTGGTTTGCGGACCTGCTACAGCTGGTGATCGACGGGCCAATCAGGCTGGGGCACCTCCCCCAGCTCTCCTACATCAGGGCCCGGTATTTTTCGAGCAGGCAGAACTCTTCTGTCTTGCGGCCTGGCTTTTGTGAGGCGCCGCCTCTGGCGTCGGGGCTTCCCGGAGGCGGTAGTATCCATGCTATTGCGGGCACGAAAGACATTGATGTCGGCGGCCTATGTTCGAGTCTGGAAGGTGTTCGAGCTGTGGTGTACCAGCCAGGCCACGAGACCCGCTAAGGCTTCTGTACCTCAGATCCTTCAGTTTCTACAGGCGGGGGTGGAAAAAGGGCTCGCCTATAATTCACTACGGGTTCAGGTGGCCGCCCTTGGTTCGCTGTTGAGCGATGGGGGCTCTCTTCTACAGTATCCTGACATTGCTCGTTTTCTCAAGGGTGTCAAGCATATGCGTCCTCCGTTACGGGACCCTTGTCCCTCCTGGAGTCTTAACCTTGTGCTTTGCTCCCTGTCGGGACCACCGTTCGAGCCGCTGCGCAGTGCAACGATAAAGGATCTCACTCTCAAGACTGTATTTCTTGTGGCCATCTGTTCCGCTCGACGCTCTGTCATGTAGAGAGCCCTATCTCCGTTTCTCCGACTCTGGAGTTTTGCTTCGCACCGTTCCCTCCTTCCTTCCGAAGGTGGTTTCTGCATTCCATGTGAACCAGACGGTGGAGTTGCCGTCCTTCTCTTCCTCAGAGCCGAAGTCTCTCCGTCTCTTGAATGTCAAGCGCACTCTGCGCCTCTATCTGGAGGCTACAAATGAGTTCCGGACCTCTGACCATCTCTTCGTACTCTGGGCCGGTCCTAAGAAGGGGTCTCAGGCCTCGAAGACTACCATTGCCAGATGGCTGAAGGCCGGCATTGCTGCTTCCTACATTGGGGCGGGTCGGACTCCCCTACCCGGAATCGTAGCGCATTCTACACGTTCTCAGGCGGCTTCCTGGGCGGAGGTTCGCTCGGTATCCTCGCAGGAAATTTGTAGGGCAGCCACCTGGAAATCGTTACACACGTTCTCGAGGCACTATCGTCTGCACCTCGCCTCTTCGGTCTCTGGACACTTTGGCGAGCAGGTTCTCCGAGCAGGCCTCGCAGGACCCCACCCGATTTAGGGAAGCTTGGGTACATCCCACTGTCTGGACTGATCCAGGTACGTACAGGGAAAAGAAAATTATTACTTACCTGCTAATTTTCGTTCCTGTAGTACCATGGATCAGTCCAGACGCCCACCGCGTTTGGGTTCTTGATCCTGCTCAGCTCTGCGCTACTTCTTGCTCGCAGTGTTCTGTGTCTTCACAGTCGTTTCTTTTCGCTGTTTTTCACAGCTCCCTACAAGTTGGTAGGATGTTTGCAGTTACTTGTTGCGGTTACAATTGTTTTCATTATCTGTTTCCACAAACTTGATCCTTCGGGGGTTTCTACTCGGGCTTTGATATACTCGATACTGAACTCCTGCAGAGGGGGTAGTAGTATATATGGATACGCCCCCTCAAAGCTTGTGCTGACTCCATCTGCTGGATTGGGGACATAACCCACTGTCTGGACTGATCCATGGTACTACAGGAACGAAAATTAGCAGGTAAGTAATAATTTTCTTCTCTCTGCATTCTCTTAGCCTTCATAATTTATGTAGTGAGTGGTGAGTGAAGCTTTTCCAAGCTAAAATTAATCATATCATTTGTTTCTTGATGCAGGAAATATTTATTGGGATGTCCATTTTATAAATAGAATATAAAATTGCTTAAAACATTGACCTGAAGAAACTTGTTGCTATGTTTGCTAAACTGAAATGAGCTTGTTTTCTAGGATATATCCTGTGGAAACTATAGAACAAATGAACAATGAAAATAGACAACCAGTGTCATATTTTCCTTTTCATGTAAAATCTGTTATAAAAGCATAATTTTTATTCATGCTAATGCACAATATTTTCAAAAGTTTGTTTCAACTTTTATTGCTTTTCAGCTGTCAACAGTAACAAAGCACACACAACAATTAACTGGAATGGCCAATAGTGAAAATTCATAGCATACCTCAGTTTTCCATCTTTGCTGGCACTGGCGCCTTTATTCTAGCCCAGCAGTTTCGCACCATCATATTTTGTGTTAGAGAAGTACGTATTGACTGTGCTCAAGGCCACTAGAAAAACTTAGGCATTATCAAACTGCAAAGTCTGCTGTTAACAGGCTTCTCTACATACCCCCATAATTAGTTGAAATGTCTTTCTCCTTTTCTGTATATTTTTTTCCTGGAAGCTTCACACTGCATGCATGTGAATCCAAATTGTTTGGGCCCTCTGGCCTAAAAAGGCGGCCTATAAATAATTATATTAACGGACAAACGCTGACCCTGAAGCAAAAGCAATCCTGTGCCTCCCTTACCCCAAGATTTAGGCTGGTTGCTGAAAGCCAAGGAACACGGTTCTCCCCTCCCCGAAAACGGCTCACAACATTGTTAAACAAATAGGCATTCTTGCCCTTCCAGTCCAAATAAACATGAAGTCCTCCGTATCCCAGCACCTCACTTAGAACTAAGGAAAACGTCCACTCCAAGTATGAGGCTCTGTGCAGAACTCAGCCGCCTTTCACTGGACTACATTTCCCGGTGTAACTTTCCCGGGACGGTAACTTTCAAACTGGTGCATGGACGCACCTATTCACATGCTTCAGTACGCAGTCAGGGACGTGTCAAATTTATAACGCGTGCATGTTATAAAATAACCTAGGCACGCCTATCTGTGTGCTTAATTTTAAGCTTGTGTGCGCCCAGCAGTGTAAGTTGGCTTACGGATGCACAACTGAGAGTATTTTAAAGCAGACACATGTCCAGTTAAGGACCAGTTTCACCAGTTCATCCACCAGTTTACCTACTGTTAATCTAGGTCCTCCCAACCCCCCTGGTTCTTTAGCCTGCACTCCCCCCAGTTACCCCAAACTTCTCAAACCCTTCACAGATGCCTGTAAATCTTTTTTTTTTTTTTTAACTTACACCTCCTCCATATCAGAAGTAAAGTTACATGGCACTGGAACTGGGCACGTGCCTATGCATGTAGGTACTTGTACGCACATATCTTGGCCCCACCCTGGAATGCTCATGCCCTGCCTGCACCACATCCCTTTTTTTTCCGGCGCAAGATATTTGTGCATTGGCACTTGTCCACACATCTGTCCACCTTATAAAATTTGGTGGACGTGTGCTAGATTCATGCCCATCTCTCGATTTTGGCATGCATTCAGCTTTTAAAATTTACATTATAATTTTCAAAAGTTAATTGGGTGAGGAAGGGCTGGAGGCAGATGTCTGAAGGCCTAGTATGCCCATTACACGCATAGATTGTATTTTCAAAGTTACATTATTTTCTAGAAATATTGTACCTACAGAGAAAGCAGGTGGAAAGTCTTTGCGCATAGGCAGGCTGCTTTGAAAATTTCTCCCTCAGTGATCTGGGTGGAGAACTTATTCTCAGTGGATAAATGCCTACATCACAAAATCCACTATCAAAACTGAGAACCCAAGGGCAGTTTCCTGTCCTAACGGAAAATGTATAAAAATTTCTCTAGAATTTTCTGCACAGTTTCTTCTTCTAACACTAATCCTGCAGACACTGAGGGCTAGATGTATGAAAAAATTTCCCATTTGATGTCTATGTGAAAAATGCTTAGTGTCAGGCCCAAAGAGACCCATTGTTCAGTCCTTTGCCAATCATCCACTCCAAACATTCCTGTAAGTTAGTTTCACTCTGAACTGGAAGTCAAATGTATATTCTACTTCTCTAACTCCTTTTCTATTGTCCTTAGACTTTGAAAGCCTTCACCATGTCTGACGATGATGATGGTGCCCCTGTGGTAAAGAAGTCCCGTATATTTTATGGCAGCCTAGCCGAGAAGGAGCGAGAGCGACTTGCAAAAGGAGAGTCTGCATTGTTAGGAAAAGCAGCAGTGAAAGCAGCAATAGAAGCAGGCAATATAAACATAACCAGTGGTGAGTATGAATTTGTCGATCATAAAATGACTTCAAGCAATCCTTTCCCTGTACGTCCCCAGATCAGTCCAGACTCCTGGGTTTTGCCTCCCTTCCAGCAGATGGAGACAGAGAAAGTTTTAGTGACACTGACACTTAACCCAAGGTGCCACCTGCAGTCCCTCAGTAGTTCTCTTTCTCCAGCAGATGGTGGAGGTGCAAAGCCTGCACTCTAACTTATAAAAAAAAAAAAACCAACCCAATATTAAAGACGGATCTGCAATTTGCAGCATTGCTGGCCTCTCGAAGGGTTGCTAGGTCTTGATGGGACCATTCCCTCTGGTCTTCGAGGCAGATGAGCAGGGGGTCAGGGACCCTTATCCAGCTTGCTCTTCTCTTGCTGGGCAGGGCTGACACCCGGGAGATCCGGATCACTCGCCCTGTGGGACCAGCCACCGGACCCTCCAGCCATTCAAAGGCTCCTGGATCTAACCAAAGCGTACTTGCATATAGGAATTCCATCTGATTATCAGAGATATCTGCAGTTCATGATTCTGGGGGAACACTTTCAGTTTTGGGCTCTACCCTTTGGTCTAGCATCTGCGCCCCGGACCTTTACCAAGGTGATGGTCGTGGTGGCGGCGGCGGCTCTCTAGAGGGAGGGCATCCTGGTCCATTCATATTTGGATGACAAGCTGAAAGGAGGGTCGATGCCTCCATTTTCTCCATCTTCCTCTGCTGACAGGCCTCCAGCTTTCTTCAGTGCTGCCACTTCAAAGGAGAACTGTTTTTTAAATCAGCAATTTTCTTCTGAACAGACATCTCCGTATTGGCAGAGACAAAGGGCTGTAAATGTAAAGCAATTAATACACTGATTGCCATTCTGCAGGAGAAATTATCTGAATCAGGGTCTCAAGCTCGGCCCCTAAGCTGCCATTTTTACCTGATTTTCTTATGCATATTTTTTGTGACCCGCCCCGAACTTTGGAGGGTATGACTAAGAAAAGTTTTTTTAAATAAGGGAGTGGTTCTACAAACTTGCCCTAAGCCTGCCAAAAGTGGTATCTGCATTTCACATTAATCAAGCTATTGCGCTGCCTGCATTCTTTCCAAGACCACATGTACACAAAAGTGGGCTCTTCACTCTTTGGATTGTAAGAACCCTGGCATATTACCTATAGTGTATTCAGCCGCGCCATCATGTGCACACAGGAACTCCCGTGCATGCTCAAAAGTCTTTACTGAGCTATGAGAACTGAGTCCATGTCAGCACTGTCGGCTGACATCACCCACACATATCAGCTAATTCATCCATTTGCCTACAGAGAACCTTTTTACAAGTAAGCAAACTTGCTTTGTCATACTTTGAAATCTCTTCATTGGTTACCCATTATCTCACACACACATATTCACCATGCCCTCTCTCTTTCACACTCTCCAGCCATTTCTTCTCATATTCTCCCAGCTGATCGTCAGTAGTTCACATCTCACTTCTGCTGATCTGGGCCATCAGAAGGAGTTGGAGAGCAGCATTGTCTCGATTACCATTTTCCTCCTTTGATGCTTTGGGGCCCAGCTAGTGCTTTGAACTATACAGGATATTGTACTGCTGTACATTTTAAAGCACCAGTCAGACCCCAGACAGTAGAGGAAGTGAATATGGCCCCAACACATTGCTGCTCTGCTCTTCTGCCAGCACAGATCAGCAATGGGCAGGTAAGGTTTACTGGCTGGATGGCTCTGCAGGGCTGCCTCAGTAGTAGGCTTTGTTTCTCAGCCTGGCAGGATAGGCTATGTCCTACGAGCTCAGTGGTGTACTCCTGGCTTTAGCTCTGTGGAATAAGGTCTATGGGATGCCTCTGGCCACCTCTACCTCCCAGGTCCTAATTGGGTTGAAGACTCCACTGCCTCCTGCTTTGTCCTGTCATGGACCTGATGCATGTGCAGAAGAAAAATTAAACAGATGGACATATCAGGCGCATATGGCATTCCACAGTGTTTCTATGGGGGATGGCCAACTCTAGTCCTCAAGAGCCACAAACAGATCTGATTTTCAGGATATCTGTAATGAATGCTTCCACTGTATGCAAATAAATATTATGCATATTCCTTATGAATATCCTGAAAACAAGATCTGTTTGTGAGTCTTGGAGACCAGAGCTGGCCATCCCTGGGGTGGGGGGGTGTATGTATGTATGTATATATATATATATATATATATATATATATATATATATATATATATATATAGGGAGGGGGAGAGAGAGAGATACTGTAAAGAATGCCTCAAAAGTTAACATCCCTCAGTCTCTCTGACTTCTGGTTAGTTGAGATTTGCTACTTATAATACAACATGTATAGCATCCTTTTAAATATTTCGTACTTTAAAAAGTTTGTTTTTAAAATTATTAGGTTTTAATACTGGCTTGATAAATTTTGATACACTAACATTCAGATTTCGTAATAATGAGTAGTTTAAGTGTAGTTTTCATGAAATAGGCTTCCCTGTCTTTTCCACAGGTGAGTCCTTTGATCTTGAAGAGCACATTAGTGAGCGCCAGGCAGAGGTACTTGCTGAGTTTGAGCGCAGGAAACGAGCCCGGCAGATCAATGTTTCCACAGATGACTCAGAGGTGAAAGCATGCCTACGTGCCCTTGGGGAGCCAATTACCCTCTTCGGAGAAGGACCAGCAGAGAGGAGAGAGAGGTAACATGCCCAGATTTGTTGCATTGATTAAATGAGCCACTATTTGTTGCAGCCACTATAGGATGTTGGTCACAGTACTAGTATGAAATTGGAGACTAGGTTTCACCTCCTCCACCTCTCTGTCACTTAACCTCCCTATGCTGACAGGAACCATGCAAACATGTTATGAAGCACTGTGCACTTGTTTTTATTTATTTTATTTTATTTTATGATTGTAATCAGAATATCAGCATACAAAACAAAATAAATAAATAAAATCATTTTTATTCCACCAATCCACAACTCTGGATTACAGCAATACATAGATAACCTTAGTACTCTGTAAATATTGTGTACAGATTTTATGTAGTCCAGTAGAAGATTGACATTTACAGTTTTCTGGCCAGTGGTGGAGAACTTATTCAGGCAGGTAACATGCAAAATCATTTGTGTTAATAGTGTAAACCTCATATAAGGTGGAATTTAAATCCAGGTTAAAGACTGATTCACAGCAGAAGAACAGCTAAAAACTAGATAAAGCTATTATTGTTATACAGTTTATGAAGTCCATTTGATAAAAAAATTGGCAACCAGCCCTTTTGCTCAGGCCCAGAAGTCTCCTGACAGGGCCAGCTGGGTTTGGTTGCACCACAGAGGTAACACAGTCCGTCCCAAGGAGGGAGGCAACATTGCTTCTGCTGCTGCTGCTTCTAAGACCCCTACCAACTAAGGGTAATGCCAAAAGGAGACTTTCCTTCTGGCCACTGAGAGCATGTGTGTCGCTTGGGCAAGCCATCTGGGATGGGAGAGGATATAAAGAGAAAAAAACTTAGGATTCAGAAATATCAAGAATGGGGTAAATTAATGGTAAGTGCAAAGAATGATACCCTCCAGTGAATATTTTACTAAATACATGCATATGTCTGTTTCAGGGGTGTATGTGCGCTTCATTAGCTGTCTACAATCTTTGTATAACATACTCTAAATTGTAGTTTGCAAGCCCATTGTCACATAACAATTCACATTATTTTATCATTTTCATTAGCAAGAAAAATATAGGATTAATTCCCTTTCATTTGTTGTGACCTCCTCCTTCCTGTTCCCTCATGGGGTCCACTCTTTTCTGTCCTAGTGGGATTATAATATCCTTTTCATCTTCATCCAGTTCAGATGAATTGGTTATGCCCACCAACAAGCAGTTGGAGACAGAGATCAACAGACTTACTGACATCACCCTTTATAGATATCCGTGTTGACCTCAGCCTGCCAGTGTTCTCCTTGTCCAGCAGATGGTAGGCAAGTACCCCATGCTGTCATCTAAGACCTGGTCAGTCTAATTTAAGAGAAATTATTAGTGTGGCTTCTGAGACAAAAAACTTGTTCACCCTGCTTCTGTAGAGCATAGCCTTGGGGAGAGGGCAGGTTAATCTTCCTAGGCGGCTTCTGAAAATCTTGCATTTCCTCCTTCAGTGGAGTAGGGCCTGATGCAGGGGGGCAAGTTAATCTTGCTAGGAAGTTCCTGAGATGAAAGTCTTGTACTCCATCTATCACTCGAGCAGGGCCTTGGCCAGGATGCTTCAAATTTAAAATAGTACTGGCTACTGTCTAGTGGCTAGTCTTGTTTCTTCTCTTTCCCCTCTCCCCCTCTGTCTTGTTTTATCCTAACCATTTTGTTGCCTTTACTTGAAGAAAAAACTAAAGTAAAAAGATAGAATAGCAACTTGCTGCGCTATTAAAGTTTGACAAAAGAAAAAAAAAAAGAGCGAGTCAATCGAGGGGAACAAGGCTAAAGGCCGTAACTGGGGAGACTGAATGAACTGAGCAGTAGCAATCAGTGAGTCCCGATTCTCCCTTTTTTCCCCTGGCCATGGCAGTGTGATGCTAGTGAGGCAGAAGAGATATGGCAGCAGCTACAGAATGCAGGAAGGAAAACTGCACTCTGCACTACCTGTGGGACATGTCGACTGTCAGTGGGAGGAGCGATGAAAGTCGGCTGCGTGAATTTGGAAGGCCGGTGATTACCCCAGTTTTGGAGAATTCCCTGGAGGATTTCAGGATTTTATGGGGTGCTGACAGTACTGATAAGCTGGAAGAGAGAGAATTCCCTCTGGAGGGAGAGGATATTTCTTCCATGGTCCGCCTGTTCCATAAGAAGCTTCCAGCCTTGATTACTCAAGCGTTAAGGAAGGCAACTGCTCTTACTTCTGCTGCAGACCTTATTATAGTCAGTATACTGAAACCCTCTAAATACTTTCCCTTACATAAGGTGGTTCAGATTTATTTGCCTGGAGAGGGTTTTCCCTGGGTAGCTCAGGAGTGAGAAGAATTTAGTTTTCCTAAGGTGAACACCCTGGTATGTGTACCATTCCAGAAAGGAGTGCGACCTTGAAGGATGTGCTGGATAGAAACATTGAGTCTGTACTAAAGCAGGCTTTTGAAGTGGCTAGTATGGTACTACAGCTGCATTATAGCCAGGTCCTGGTGGCATTCAGTGCAGCAGTGTCGAGACCCGATGACGAAATTATGGAGGCCATTTCTTCCGTGGAGCCTGGGGTGCTTTATGTGACTGATTCACCCTTTAATTCTGTACATGCTGCTGCACGGTGTATGGCTTCCATAGTGGTGGCTAAGAGTTTGCTGTGTTGCGGAACTGATCAGCGGATATTATTTCAAAGACCAGTTTGATGAAGTTACCCTTTAAAGAGGGAAAGAGGGACCTTTGTTTGGAAAGGTCCTTGAGCACCTTTCATCCTGCCAAAAGAGGTGGTAAGGATGGATCCTCAGATAACAGCTTTCTCCCGTAATTGTCAATGAGTTTTTGGGGCCCCAATTTCCTATTCCAGAGATAGATGGCTGCTTATCCCAATTTTATCAGGGTTGGGGCTAAATTTACTTTGGACCAATGGGTGTTAGATATAATATGAGAACATTACACTCTGGAGCTGTCCTATCCTATTTATACTCTGTTTCCTCCATCACTCAGAAAGAAAAGAGAGAGCAATAACTTTGACTCTGCAGTGTTTGCTAGATATACAAGCAGTCCAACTGGTTCTGGGTCCCCGATGGGGTAAGGGGTGGTATTCTATCTAGTTTGTGGTACCTAAGAAGGACAGGTTCTTTCATCCTATTCTGGATTTGTTATAGGTCGTCAGGTTTCTAAGGGTGCCCCATTTTAGGGTGGAGACCTTGAAAAGTCAATGGCAGTAAGGCAAGGAGATTCCCTGACTTTCTTGGACCTTACAGAAGCTTATCTGCACATTCTGATAAGGAAGAGTCATAAGAACATACATAGAACATAGATTGCCATACTGGGTCAGACCATCAAGCCCTGTATCCTTTTGCAACAGTGGAAAGTACCTGGCAGGATCCCTTAAGATAGATAGATTCCATGCTGCTTATCCCAGAGATAAGCAGTGGATTTCTGCAACGCCACCTTAGTACTGATTTATGGACTTTTCTTCTTGGAACTTGTACAAACCTTTTTTATTGAAATGGACTTTTTGAGTCACAATGTTATTGACCCTGGGGAGTGGCTCCTGGGTTGATCAAATAGTAGCCAGGTGGGGGGTTTTGCTGTTGGATTTCATAGTGACCATCAAGAATTTGAAAGTAGAAAAGTTTTTCAGCCAGAAAAGGGAGAAATGCTCAGCCAGACTGAATTCTCTGTTTCAGAGTTGGCCAACTGAGACAGTTCTGTATGTGTTTCCTCTATGGTTCTTGAATAGGGAGAATGATTGAGGATTTTAGGGCATCCAGGCCTGGTGATTCTAGAGGCTTTGGATTGGTCAAAGCATCCTTGGTGTATGGAACTCAAGGTTATGTGATTTTTGCATTGAAAATCATTGAAGCTTCCTCATCACACAGAGCTTCTGTCTAGTTAAAAAGTATGTTGACAAGGGGATAAGGAATAGTCTTTTAAGGGCTAGGACAGGATTTCCCCAAACCTGTCCTGGGGACCCCATAGCCAGTCAGGTTTTCAGGATATCTACAATGAATATGTATAAAATAAATGTGATTATACTAAGTTTCCATGGTATGCAAATTTATCTTATGCAAATTCATTGTGTATATCTTGAAAACATGACTGGCTGTGGGGTCCCCAGACAGTTATGGGAAGTCCTTGGCTAGAAAGTCTTATACTTCATTAATATATGTGAGAATTTGTAGAGTTTTTTTGAACATTGGTGCACCAATAAATAGTTGAGTCCTAGCACGACGTCTGTGCCAGTGGTTCTGGAATTTTTGCAGGAAGGTTCTTGAAAGGTTTTGTGCTTAATTCCTTGAAGGTGCAGATGGCATCTTTTCCTTGCTATGAGGGCATGATTAGACCTTTATCCTCACATCCAAATGTGGTGCGTTTTTTTAAAGGGCATTAAGCTCCTTAGGCCCATCCCATCTTGGGATCTGAATTTTGTGTTGACTTTTTTTGTCAGGGTTGCAATTTGAGCCAATTTGGAACTTTCGCTGAGGCTGCTTACCTTACCTTGAAGATGGTCTTCCTAGTGGTAGTTTCTTCAGTTGGAAAGATATCTGAATTACATGTATTACATGTACTTTCTTGTAGAGAATCTTTTTTTTTTTTTTATGGTAATGAAGAATATGGTCAAGATTCATAAGGTGCCTTCCTTTTCTGCTGAAAGTAGTTACAGCTTTTCATATGAAGCAAGCTGTCTGTTTGCTTTTGTTTAGTAAACACATGGATTTGGCAGAATACAGATTGCTTTACAGTTTGGATGTCAGGAGAGTTATTTTAAGATATCTCAAGGTTTCAAATGCCTTCAGAAGATCAGATTATCTATTCATATTGTTCAGTGGAGTTAGGAAGAGTGAGGTAGTTATCAAAACTTAGCTCATTGGATTAAGGCAATCATTCTAGCAGTTTATGTGGATAGTGGTAGGCCCTTACCCAAACAGATTAGAGCACATTACACTAGAACTCTGGTAGCTTCGGGGCAGAGCTGCATTTGGTTTCTCCTTTGGAGATTTGTGGGACAGTGACTTGGTCTTCCTTACATTCCTTTCTGAAGCATTATCTCTTGGATGTGAGCATCAGAGAGGAGGCCTTATTCACAACCGAGGCATTGAAAGCGGTTTTGGTAGAGTTCTGCCTGTTCAGGAGTAGCTTGAATTCAGACCAGTCCTTGACCCACCTTCTGCTGCCAGACTTGCATAAAGTTGCATAAACTTTTTGTTGGGTTGCAAGCTAAAGGATGAAATCTGAAATGTGTCTTCTAAGCAGGTGAGTAATTTATAGAGTTTTTTTTAAAATGGGATTCCTGCTTCCTGGTTGTTTCTTTTAGGAGGCTCTCTGATTATGGGAAAAAAAAGAAAATGGAGGGAATTTAAGTTTAAATATGAAGAAATTAGTTTCCAAAGTTTAGCTTCTTACAAATAATACATCAGGCTGAGGTCAGCACATATAAATGGTGACAGTAAACCTATTGATCTGACTCTATCTGTTGATCAGTGAGTATAACACATTGATCTGGACTGGTATGACTGGATTGAAGGAAAGGAATTTATCAGGTAAAAATTAATTTCTCTTTTGTCCCCAGCCATCTCTCTCTTACTGGGTCCAGGCAGCTGAAGAGTAAGCAGCAGCTCTTCATCTTTTTCTTTTCTTTTTTTTTCTTTTGATTTATATTCTACTTTTTCAGGCATTTTAAAGTAGATTACCTTCAGGTACTCTAGGTACTTCTACTTCAGGGCCTAGCTGATAAGGAAGATGATGTCTTCGGCTCATGTGTATTGCTTATGCTACTTCCTTCTCCTATGGTCTGTGCATGCTACTAACGCTGCCTTCTTCTCTAATGCTACTTCTCCTTCCTTTCCAACACAGGTCATTGATACTGCCTCCTTCCCTTTGACCTGTACAGATTGCTGATGCTAGAAGGTTGTGGGTCAGTAACCCAGCATGATTCATCACAAAATTACTATTGGATTACAGTCTCTCTAAAATTTGTTTACCCAACTTATCTTCTCTAGTGCTGTTATGATCCTATCATGCCTCTTCTCAAGTCAGTACATTGGCTTCCCTTTTGCTTCCACATAGAGTTCAGACTTTCTATAAGTGCAGTTCTTCATTACCTTGTCTTCCCTCGCCCCGTAAACTCCTCCTTGCGAACTCCATTCATCAGGCAAGTCACTCATCTGTGTCTTGATTCTCTTTCACTAATTCCTGACTCCTAGCTTTCCTTCTTGCTGTGTTATATGCCAGGAACAACCTCCCTAAGTTGGTCTTCTTTGGCCATATTCAAGTCTCACATAAAAACACTAGCTCTTCCTGATCATAGCCTTATTGATTTTAACCATGTTTACTATAATAAATACATTTCATTAAACCTATTTATATAGTCTCTTTTTTGAGGGGGAGGTATCTGATGATTTTTTACTGCTCAATCTGAGCTGGTCTCGATTAGACTAGACTATTGTGGCATGAGCCTTTATTCACAACTATCCAGACTTTTTTCCACCTATCTTTATGTTACTCTTCCAGCTTAGTCCATCTATTGCAGCAACAGCTCTCTTCAAGGAGCCACAAACTGCAGCTTCCTCTAATTCAGCTAAAATGGATCCTGAGTTTGGTCTCTCGATGTCACTGTTGAGCGATGGCTGAGACTCTCTTCCCAAGTATTGTGAAGGCTGCCTTTGCAGCATCCCCAGCCAAGGCATGGCCCTAGGGTTGAACCCAGGTCTCCCATATGACAGTGCATAGCACTGTCACCAAACAGGCCCTGGTCTGTGAATCTTGACTAGATTGTGAGTTCCATGGAGCAGGGGCCTATTTCTTGTGTTTATTTTTACGGTGCTGTATACATCTAGAAATTATTAGTAATGCTAATCTTTACTGGCCCAATTGCAAGAAAATAATTTGTTTGAATTTTGATCCTTGTGTCTGTTTTTTATATATAAAATTGCTTGCCAGTGATGACATGCACATACGTACTTGTGCTTTTCATGCCGTCTTTTGTCCCCCCAATAATTTGGTTTTGGGAGCATGGCAAGAGTTGTTGGTGAGTGCATACACACATCCCAACCTACCCTGATGCAGCCCTCTGATTTTCTCTAGCCCACACATTCTTTTTATTACTTCTGGGAAAATTTTGTACACAAAAACTAAAAATTCTGCATACTTTATATTGATCAAAATAACACAATATATACTGTACATCATAGTCTTTTAGTAATTTAAGAACATAAAAACATGCCATACTGGTCAGACCAAGGGTCCATCAAGCCCACCTCTTGCACACCTTTTACTTTTGTAGCTGCTCCTTTCATTTTTTTCTAACTATTTTTCTTATTTTATCAAAGTTTCCCTTTTAAAAGTTTAACACGAGAGCTGTGGATTTGCTTACTGTCTCCCTTCCAGTCATTAATTCAAATTTGATCATATTATGATCACTATTGCCAAGTGGCCTTACCACCATTACCTCTCTCACCAAATCCTGTGCTCCACTGAGAATTAGATCTAAAATTGCTCCAGAAATATTTTGAGCAGAATTCCCTAAGTTTCCCTTCTACCTTTCCTCTAGCCAGACCCGTTTCACTCTCAGGCCCCAACTCCTCCGCTCTCCACTATTTCTCCCATCTCCCTCCAGGTTTAACCCCTTCCACTCTATCTCCACACCCCAGCCCTTCACTCCCACAGTTTGACCCATCTTTAATATAGGCTCCTTCTGTCCATGTTGCGTGCACACACCCTTGCACATAGGCTCCCTCTCTCACACACAGGCAAGCACCCTCATACACGCATACAAACACAAGCTCACTCACACATTCAGGCTCCCAATCTCTTACTCACTTATACACTCTGTCCTCACATACACACTTCCTCTCACAGGCTCCCTCCCTCCACCTCTCTCTCTCTCACACACATACAGGCACCCTCACACATATAGTGTCACACTTTCTGTCTGTCTCATAGACTTTCTTGCCTCTCTTGTCTTCTTTGGCTGCGTGCGGCATAGGCTTCACTCTGCGGTCCACCGGGCTTTGTTGCTTCTCAGCCACAAGTGCGATAGACTCTGCTTGTGGCCCATTGGTCCTTCCTCCAAATTCTATGTGAAAATGCAAATTCTCCTCATAGGGGAATTGTGCGCAAATTCTGTGCTGCACAGAATTCCCCCAGGAGTATTCTGTCCCCCCTCTGACCCATGTGTAGTCCTATTTTCTTCTCCAGCCCCTTCTCGAGGATCTGGGTGTGGACGGCAACCAATGGGGTCTGGATCGTATAGTCTGGGTGGACAGGGGCAGGGGTGTGGCCTGCTTGTTGCGGAGGTTGCTGCCCCTGATTGAGCTGGATGTTCACTTGGATGCAGATCCGGCGATGCTCTCTTCATTGGTGGAGGGGAAATAGGGCTGGAGGGTGCTGGAATCCAAGAAGTAACAGGTGTGAGAGAGAAAAGAAAAAAAAAAAAAAGGATAAGGTGCGAGGCTTGCTGGGCAGACTGGATGGGCCGTTTGGTCTTCTTCTGCCGTCATTTCTATGTTTCTATGTTTCTGTCCTCCCACTCTTGCCCCCCCAAGAACATTTCTTCTGTCTCCTGCTCCCTGTGCCATCTCAGAAAATGCACTTACCTCAGGCAAGTGGACACGTGGATATTGCAAATTTTGGATATATACAGAGTACAGACAGTACAGCTTTTCCTGTTTCAAGCATTTTTAAATAAACTGTGATCTATTTTTGGTATCTGGTTGTATATAAGAAATACAAATAAAATTCTTTTTCCATGGATAAACAGACTGAATTTGCCACGATGCATGGATGACATCATGAGGAAGGCACTAGGCAGAGCTGTCTCTCAAAGCTTAAGGTTTTTGCGTTACTGGTCTTGTGTGATAGTTCCCGTGCAAATGAGCCTTCTCGAATTCTCCTCCATATTTTTTTTATCCGCACTTCTCGTGGATGTGGAATCTCTCGATTCCTTCTGTCTTTTTTTCAATTTTTTTCTTGCTTTGGCGACCCCAAATAGCTTTTCAGTGCTATTGTGTCTCAGAGAGAGACTGCCAGGTTCAAATAATGTAGTTTGGGCCATCTGTGATGTCCATCACAGATGGCCACAACTACTGCTACTTGTGTCAGGGCCCAGATCACGATCAGGTGAATTGCCGCGACTACAGTAGAATGTCCCCCAGAGTGCAGAGGTGGTGAGCTGAAAAGATAGCTAGGCTCCAGGCTGAAGAAGCCTTTGAACAATCGTTGACTTCGACATCTTCATCTTCGGGAAAGGTAAGAGAATCTCTTCACTCCGCCCAGTCTTCTCTGAGATAGCTGTGTCGCCATCACGAGCAGGAGTGCTGGTTGGCCTTCACAAGGACACTCCTCGAATCAGACAAGTGGCACATGGGGCACAAGATGACACCCCGGGTGGTAAAGACGCCTACACCCCTGGTGCTGAAGCCAACGCACAAAGCGCCGAAGATATCTCACCCTGTGCCGACAGCGGGGCAGAATACGGTGCACACGGTGCAGAGTACTCCGAACAATGTATCGAAACTGCACCATGAAAGGCGTACCAAGCAACAGAGATGGAGCACTGGGCATCCAAACCTCATAAGGCTCCAAAAGCGTTACAGCGTACATGCAAGTGCCCTTCTGATAGCCCTCCTCTCAAGAGGAAGAGACAGGAGACTCTTCATTTCTCTCAGCACCTGCAGAAGAGGTTCAGTCCCCAGTCTAGTCTCCTCTGACCTCAAGCTCATCGGTTGAGTGTTTTTAGCTCTTGCATCTCCAGAGGCTCTACAAGAGGAGTGGCAAGAATCTGTTCCACTCTTGGGAACTTCTCATCCACTGGATATACTAGCAGCTGCTATTCCATCACCAAGAATCCCAAAGGTGTATATCATTTATCACTGTACCACTTCAGATTCCGCCAGGAACTCAGGTTCCTTTGCTATGCTCCAATTTATGGCAGCAGGGCTCCAATTTATGGCAGCAGGGTCTCCTCAACCCATTTGCTCTCAATAATTTCTTACTCCAGTCTCTAGACTGGACAAGCAAGGCATAGAACAGGGAAATCCTATTCATCACTCTCCTAGCCAACATTCTCAACAAGCGGTGGAGCAGCTCACCAACACTGTATGCAGTTTCTTCACATCTCTGGTTCCACAAGCTACACCTTCAACTTTCCCTCCAGTGTACCCCATTCATCCACTGGAGACAATACCATCAGTGCCGGGTATACCCTAGTTACTAATGGCTGACTCTTCCAAGCATCAAAGCGAAGAACTCGCTCCTCTATCTCCATCTTCTCAGGATCCTTCACCATCATTATCCCCGAGATCAGAAAGTCCTATGCTATCTTCCCCTGGGAAGTCCCAAAGTAGCTCTACAGGCATTCCTTCCGACCCACCAGAGGAAGCTTCAGACCATTCCTTACCTCCAGAGAACCTGACGTATTCACATTTTGTTGAAAACATGGGTACTCTTTTGAAGATAGAGATTCGAAAGGAACCAGATCCCCACACTGAAGTAATGAGATTACTGCATGTCCTGGAGCTACCAGGCGAACCCACCACTTTCCCATCTCACCAAGTATTATAGAAATCTCTTAGGAAATTCTGGGAGATCCCTTCAGGTACCACCTGAAATTTCACCTCCAAAAATCACCCGGTTATGAAGTGGTGCAGTTTCCACATTATTCCGTTATGGTGAAGTCAGCCATGTGCAGGGCAAAAAAGACCAGACTCCACTCAAATTCACCTGCTGGAAGGGACCACAAGTGCTGGCCAGTTTTGGGAAAAAAGGTTTTTCAAGGCTCAGTGCTATCGACCCATATCCAACAGCACCAGTTCTACATAGTACAATATCTAAATGAATGCTTACAACAACTAAAGCCTTTTGTTTGATCCGAGGAAAGTTCAGGCGATTGTGCCACAACCCCTTCTGGACATGGAGGAAGGTCTGTGTCACCTTTTGAGAGCCGTTTATGAAGACTTTGACATGGCAGCGAGGACATCAGCAGCCTCCATTGCAATGCATCAAATGGCATGGCTCTACACCCTTGGCACATGTGAGGATGTCCATGACAAATTAGCTAATCTTCCATTTTCAGGTGAAAACCTCTTTGGTGACAAACTAAAGGAGACTGTCACCCAGATAAAGGACCAAAACTTTGCTGTGCAGTCACTCTCTATGGATGGAGACTGATCCTCTGGTTCCTGACGCTTCTATTCACAATTTAAGGAGCCCAATCCTCCAGTTCCCAAAGTTTCTATTTAAAATTTAAGTAGCCTTTCTACCAACGGAGGCCCTATTGGTCTTATCAGGGCTGCTAAAAACCAGCCTACCAGTCACCATGACCTCAAACGCCATCAATCCAACAAAGGGAAAGGCAGAGGAATAGATGCCAACAGAAACAACCAGCGCTTGCGGCTCTAAAATTGCTGCAGAATTATTAAGAACATCATTGCCACAGCAGATATTTGTTTGGGGCAGAATCCAACTGTATGCGACATCGTGGGCCTGAATAATATTGGACCAGTAAGTACTAGCAATAGTACAACACGGTTACAATCTCAGCTTCAAGAGCAAACCTTGAATGCTCCGCTTCTCCTTTCCTCTAATAGGTCAATCCTTTTACAGCGGGAGGTGTAGTCCTTCCTCAAACAGAACACCATACAAGAACTAGCCCACTCCCAACTACAAACAGGCTATTATTCCAATTACTTCCTCATCCCCCCAAAATCAGGGCATCTCTAGCCCATCCTAGATCTCAGAAATCTCAAAAGGCATTTTGCCGAGAAAAATTCAAGATGACTTCCCTGGGCACCATCCTACCCTTTATCTAACCGCAGGACTGTATGTGCTCCCTAGACCTCAAGGATACTTATGCACATATCCCTATGCACCTGTTGTCTTGGCATTATCTCTGCTTCAGAGTGGCAGACAAACATTGATATAAAGTCCTCCTTTTTGGCCTCTCTTCAGCCCCCAGAATATTCACAAAGTGTCTAGCTGTGGCCGTTACACACATCCACCAGTTGGGAATTTGGATTTTTCTTTATCTGGATGACTGGTTAATAACAGCCCCTCAAAGGAAACCCTACATCCACCCATAGTGTTAACTATTCACTGTCTATAGCATCTGGGGTTTGTAATCAATTACAAAAAGTCAAACATGCATCCAACCCAAACAGTATAGTTTATAGGAGCCCGAATAGACTCCATTCTATCTATGGCCTTCCTTTCGAGCGACTGAGACCAAAGACTTTGGAACCTGGCCATCCTCTAGTTGAGATCCACAGCATCTACCCATCTCATTCTCACCTTCCTAGGCCATCTGGCAGCAGCAATCCGTGTAGTTCCGTTGATTCTTCTACATGTATTTATTTATTTATTCTTTACAATAAATAAATAAATAAAATGTGAGGCGATTGCAATGGGGTTTGAGAATGCAATGGAATCAATTTCTTCAGCCTCTGTCTTTGCGAATGGTCTTAACTAACTTCATGAAAATGAACATCAAATAGTGGCTACGTCCAGGAGTATTGGAATCAGTGCTCCTGCTTCAGCCACAACCACATCAGATTGCCACAGATACCTTCACCCGAGGCTGGGGTGCGCATCTCCTACATTTCAAAACACAGAGTTTGTAGTCACTCCAAGAGACATGATAAATCTGCTAGAGTTAAGGGCAGTACGAAATGCCTTTAGGGTTTTACAACACATAACGATTCACGTCGACAGTCAAGTCGCAATGTATTATCTCAACAAACAAAGAGGAACGGGATCTTGGACCCTCTGCAAAGAAACTTCACCATCTGGTGCTGGGCAAAGGTACACCACGCCACCCTCCAAACTGTCTACCTTCTGAGAATCACAAAAACAGAGGCGGACAGACTCAACACAGTTTTCCAACCTCATGAATGGGTTCTTTCTCAAACTGTTGCAAACGACTTGTCTGCCGCTGGGGTTGCCCTTGGATAGATTTATTCACAACCAAACAGAACACACAACTGACCCGATTCTGCTCTTTTTTACCTGAGCCCTTGCAGGGAAGCACCAGATGCATACCTAATTTCTTGGTCCCAGGGACTTCTATATGTCTTTCCTTCAATCCCACTCAAGAACCATACAGAAATGTATGCAAGACCAGGCCAAGATGACATTAATAGCCCCAGCATGGCCCAGGCAACTGCCGAGATCCTGAGAAGTCTGGAAACATCTCGCCCTACTCACTCGGGGGGGGGGGGGGGGGGTTTACTCCTTAATCCCTTGTAACCTTCTCTCAATCTCACACTGTGGAAATTGAACGTTTGACCCTAGCACAATTCCATATATTATCCAAGGTCAAAGATGTCATAGTCTCAGCAAGAAAACCATCCATGTGACACAACTCTTCCTTCAAATGAAACCAATACACCAAGTAGTGTAAAGAACGTTCCTTAAACCCATTCATATGTGAACCTCGACTACTACTGGATTATATCCACTACCTATCCAGCAGAGGCCTCGCCACATCTTCCATTCGCGTACACCTAAGCGCTATAGCTACTTATCACGTCTTGGAGGAAGGAAATTCCATATCTCACACCATCTCTCATCTCACGATTCATGAAAGGACTTCTATACTTACAGCGCCCTTTACAAAAGCCTCTCATGCCATGCAATGTGAATATAGTCCCAAAAGGATTGATGGAACCACCCTTTGAACCATTGGAGAATGCCACACTAAAATACCTGATTTGGAAAGCCGTCTTTTTTTTTTTTTTTTTTTTTTTTTAGTGGCAATCAAATCGGCAAGAAGGATAAGCTAGCTACAGACCCTAGTGCACTTCCCATCTTATCTGCAATTCTTCCACGACAAAGTGGTCTTGTGAAACCATCCAAGGATCTTGCCAAAGGTGGTCTCTGCTTTTCACATCTAAGGCTCTATTCAGTCCATTATGCTTCCCACATTTTTTCCAAAACTGCATAAACATGAGCAAGAGAAAAAGTTGCCTTGCTGGACTGCAAGAGGGCTGTGGCCTATTGTAAATGACGAACACACAGTCATAGACAGTCTTCTCAACTTTTTGTGTCTTATGACCCAAAAAGACTGATTATACCAATTGCGAAAAGAACTCTCAAATTATTACACCCTGCATGCAACGTGCTATATGACAAAATCCCCTTACTGTATCACATCCTGTAAAGGCGCACCAAGTCAAAGTGACGGCAGCTTCTGTAGCGCATTTAGGAAACGTACCCATTGAGGACATTTACAAATCGACCACATGGTTGGCCATCCACACATTCCCATCGCATTAAAGGCTAGACGAACAGGTGAATTCAGATGGCACAGGTGGAAAAGCAATATTACACAATTTATCATCCAGGTGGATGCTGTCCATAGAGGAGTCCGGATTGTGTAAAAAAAAAATTGCAAGGAGCATAAATACAATACAACACTGGCCACATGGCCACAGTGAGGTCCATATTCACAAGCTATTTAGAGGATAATGTAATAGTTATCTGTCTAAATGATTTACCTGGCTATATTTCTAGTTTAGTTAGTTTTTTATATACCGTCACATCAGTAAAACCTTCACAATGGTTTACAATAAAATAAAAGAACAATACAATAAATCATTAATAGAATCAAAATTCAGGTAAATAGATAACTATAAAATAATAAATAATTAAGAGCCAGTACAAATACTAAAAAAATCGTAAAATCATAAAAAGGCACAGCTACAATATAAATTACAAACATTAAAAGTTCAGCCTTTATCCGTCTAAATTCTAGCTGGCTAATAAGTTAGGCAGCTAGAATTTAACCAGATAAATTTGGGGCATTCCGGAGTGTAACTGGGAGGAGTTGTTAGGCAGCTAAGTTATCCCGCTAACTTCAAAATTCAGTTTTAGCCAGATAACTTAGCCGGCTAAGTCTGGTCGAGTCAAAGGGCTGTCCTAAAGTTAGCTGGCTAATTAAGATAGCCGGTTATATTCAGTAGTGTGGCTGCACTGTTGAATATGCCTCCAAAGTTAGCTGGATAAGTTTATCTGACTAACTCTGCTATTCGGACTGTGTCTGAATAGCAGAAAAAAGCAAGTTTTTTTTCTGTAGATGGCAGGATGAATTAGCCATGTATTCCTTCCCTTCCTCACTGAACAGCATTTCTACATGCCCTGGATATCCTTTTGCTTGGAGATGAACTGAGGAGACTTCTAGAAGGCTCATTCGCACAGGAACTACTGTGCATTCCTAGTAGGGCGAAAGCCTTATGCTTTGAGAGACAGCTCTGCTTGGTGCCGCCCTGATGGCGTCACCCATGCAGCATGGCTAATTCATCCTGCTAGCTATGGAAAATACCATTTACAATAAGGAAACTTGCTTTTCTTAAAAATATTTTGTTGAAAATATATTAAGGACACTTCAAATAACTGCTTGTGTTTTGCTTTGTGTTACAGATTAAGAAATGTTCTCTCTGTCGTTGGTACAGATGCCTTAAAAAAAACAAAGAAAGATGATGATAAAAATAAGAAATCTAAAGAGGAGGTAAATTATGTTCATAGAATTTAAACTGTAATCTTGTGCAGAGCAGAAGCAGTGACCAGAGCCAGAAGAAAGCTGGGACATAAATTCAAACTATTTATTTTTTTCTATGAGCCAGATTCATTAAGGCTTTTCTCCCATTTGGGTCTATGGGAAAAACCCTTAGTGAATCAGGTTCTATGATTTTTATCTCTTTAATTTTTTCCTTCTTTTCATTGGAAGCTTTTGTGCTATTAAATTTTGAACATTTTAAGGTGTTTGTTTTCCTGCTAATTATAGGTTATTTGAGGGTATGAGAGATTGTTTTTTCCTGTGTTTTTTTAGCATGGATAGTTTTGTGATATTTATTTATTTAAAAGGTTTTTATATATCGCTTATACACACACGAAGTGGAACTAGGTTGTTTACAATTAGAAAAATAACATACATAATAATCAAACAAGATAATAAAATCAAGAAATAAAAGTATTAAATAAAACATAATGTACAAACTCTTAGTGAATCAAGGAGAATGACACTTCTAACCTGTTAGGCTGGAGTTATAAGCTAGGAAAGGCTTGTGAAAATAGGTTTTTATGGCTTTTTTGAAGTCATGTTTTGTGGTGAGCTGGCGAATGTGATTGGGTAGGGAGTTCCATATTTTCGGTCCAGCAACTGAAAAGACACAGTTGCGTGTTAAATTCAGTCTGGCAGTTTTAACTGTGGAAATTTTAAGAAGATTTTTGTTTGCAGAGCGTAGATGACGAGGTGGTTGGTAAATTCAGAGGGTGGAGCAAAACCATATAGATGAAGTACTGTTTAACAAGGTGTGGATTATCATTAGAATTTTATATTGGATTCGTTGGTGAATGGGTAGCCAGTGAAGTTGAACGAGGGTGGGAGTTATATGGTTTCTAAGGGGAGTGTGGGTAAGAAGTATAGCAGTGCAGTTTTGGATCAGTTGGAGTGGTTGTAGTGCATAGTCAGGGAGGCAGACAAGGGGTGGTCTTTTTCCAATAAACATCTATTTTTTTTTTTCCATCTGAATATTTTATTGTTTTGTTTTCATCTCGTCCTCCTACACCAGTCCAACCCTGTCAAGTGGGTTATTTCCCCCTACCAGCAGATTGAGGCAGACGACACTGTTTTACTGTGTGGCATCACAGCCACTACTTAGGAGGTGGTGCTAGCAGCAGGAATCCAATATTTTCTGCCTGTAGCAGATGGTAGGTCTGGATTGGTGCAGCAGCACGATATTGATCTCTGATCAGACCCCAGGGCCAAGCCACTGGCTTAGGCCAGCAGTGCGAGCCCTTTCCTCTGCTCTCAAACCATTTTGTGGGTGCTTGGTTGAGCTTGTTAGAGGAACAGTGTTTTGGGGAAAAAAAAAGAAAATAGAGCCTTAGATAAGTGGTCTATTTTTTTTTTTTTTAATTCTGAAAGGTTTTCCTGCCTTCCTCTTGCTCCTGCTTTCCTTACATTCTGCTCCTCTCTTTCTCTCTCCTCCCAATCTCCCTTTGCCCTGGCTCTGACTGTCCAAAATTAAAAAAAAAAACAAAAACCAGTAAAGAAGATTCCCCACTGCCTGCAAGATGTGCATTTGGGGCCGCAGTGAACAGGAGGTACCAGCCTTGTTGGCACAGTCGGGTGCATCACGACCGACCCCAGGCTTGTGCAGAGAGGTGGAGCAAGGGACTCACCTTGAAGCTGCCCGTTTTTGCAGCACTTTATTGTGGAGGGGAGAGGGTGGAGAGACCTGCTTGCAATGCAAGGCCTGCGGGGTCCTCCAAGCCTTGTCAGAAAAGAGTCCAGTTTGTTTAGCGTGCACCCGCTCAGGGGAAATACCTGGACAGTGTTTGAAGGTGGGCTTATTGCTCGCTTATCACCCACCTCGTTTTTGATGCGCCGACCTCTGAAGGGCCTGATACACGATCTGCAACATGGCCTCTAGAAATGGCAGCCAACTTAGACTTTCCCACGCAATTGGGCCCAGAAGCTGAGGCAGCACTGGAAGCGGGTGAGGAGCTAGATGAGCCTCCGATTTGGTGCTGGCAATTCCTCTAGTGGAGCCTTCGCCGGGAGATGCGTCTATCGGCCCCAGGGAGAATTTTCACCAGAATTCTTTTCTTTTTTGCACCAGGCTTTTTTTGCTTTTACTTGGCCAGGGGACGTGCTGCAAGGGACCACATGAGGGCCCTGGAAGATCTTGGCTCGGTTCCTTCCCCCGGTTCCTGCCAAATGGAACCGGGAGGAAGGAACCGAGCCAAGACTGGTGAGAGGAGCCTGGGGACGCGGAGAGCTTGGCGACCCTAGAGTAGAGGGAGATTCCCCCCTGTCCCTGAATTTGATTTGATTATCAGTCTTCCATTGGGATGAAATAGGGTTCTTGATTTATCAGGTGGTTGTGTGTCTTCGACTAGAAGAGTTGAAGCCACATGATTCTCCTGTGTAGGACTCCATTATTAAGGATAAGTGTAAAACCACTACTGCCTTCCCACTCCATCCGGAGGTGGAGGAGATGATGATGGCGGAATGGGAGTCCCTGGAGTTGGGCCTGAGCGGTGTCAACTTCCTGCAGTGGCTGTACCCCCTTCCACAGACTGTGCTGTGGAAGTTTTTTCAAGTGTCGGTGGTGAATGCCCTAGTCACAACTGTGACCAGGCATACTACTGTCCCTATAGAAGGGGGGGGGGTGTCCCCCGAGGAGCTTGTTTGACTCTTCAGCAACGTTGGTGCAGATTTCTGTCTGCTTGGTTCTTGTTGTCCGGACTCTCATTAGCTGATTCAAACAGCTTCTGGAGAGTGAGGAGATGGCCAGGATGGAATCTGCTGCAGCCTTTTTGGCAGATGCTTTGTACGATTTGTTACAGAGGTCCCCCCCATTGGTGGTCCTATCGGTTGCAGTGCGTCAACTCTTGTGGCTAAGTAATTGGGTGGTTGACTTGATATAAGGCTCGGCTGTTTGGGGAGGATCTGGACAAATTGATTAAGAACCTCAGTGATCCTAAATCCCAGCACTTGCCAGAAGATAAGGGTCGCTCCTTCTGCAGAGCTGGCAGAGGTCATGGACAATTCTGAGCCTCACTGCGGTATCGTCCCAGTAGACAATATTTTGATGCCACCTCCACTACGTGTTTGAGGATCCAGAGTCTGGGGTCAGTTGTTTTGCGGAGCCAGAATACAAAGAGGAGATTCCGGCTCTACTTCAGGAGTCAGTAGGGCCTCCTTATGAGGTTCTGTGGCTTCACTCACTCTTGATGCCTGTAGGAGGCCACACATAATGACCAATTAGTGGGTGTTGGGGATCATTCTTACCGGCTATGCCTTGGGATCTACATTGCCGCATTTGAGAAGTCTTCATGGTCTCCCCTTGCTCTGCTCCAGCGGTTCGCGAGACCCTCTTGAAACTGCAACTCATGCAGGCAGTGGTACTGGTGCCTCCATCAGAATGGAGCCGGGGTCTTTATTCCATTTACTTCATGGTACCCGAAAAGGATGAGTCTTTCCGGCCTATCCTGGATCTCAACAGCATGAATTGCTGTCTGCGAGTTCCACGTTTCCCTATGGAAACTCTGAGGTCCGTTCTGCTTGTGGTTTGGCAGGGGACCTGTCGGAAGCCTATCTCCATATTCCCATTCAGGTCGGGGATCAATAGTACCTATGGTTTTGTGTGCTCCAAGAACATTTTCAATTCCAAATGTTACCCTTTGGTCTTGCGACTGCACCGTGGGTTTTCTCCAAGGTGATGGTTGTGGTGGCAGCAGCCCTCCAGCGCAAGGGAATTAGGATACATCCATAAGAACATGCCATACTGGGTCAGACCAAGGGTCCTTCAAGCCCAGCATCCTGTGGCCAATCCAGGCCATAAAAACCTGGCAAGTACCCAAAAACTAAGTCTATTCCATGTTACCATTTCTAGTAATAGCAGTGGCTATTTTCTAAGCCAACTTAATTAATAGCAGGTAATGGACTTCTCCAAGAACTAATCCAATCCTTTTTTAAACACAGCTATACTAACTGCACTAACGACATCCTCTGGCAACAAATTCCAGAGTTTAATTGTGCATTGAGTGAAAAAGAACTTTCTCCGGTTAGTTTTAAATGTGCCACATGCTAACTTCATGGAGTGCCCCCTAGTCTTTGTATTATCTGAAAGAGTAAATAACCGATTCATATCTACCCGTTCCAGATCTCTCATGATTTTAAACACCTCTTTCATATCCCCCCTCAGCTGTCTCTTCTCCAAGCTGAAAAGTCCTAACCTCTTTAGTCTTTCCTCATATATTCAGGTCTCGCAACGCAACACTAGAACAACAAACAAATCAAAACTTGACATCCCAACAATTTCAACCGCCAAACATACTTCTGTAAGAAACAGAGCCATCTCAATCGCGGGACCGCACCTCTGGAATTCACTACCGGATCACCTAAGACTACAAAATAACACGAAAACTTTCAAAAAAGAACTCAAGACCTGGCTATTCAGACAGGCCTTCAAAGATGGGATCGGTTAATCCCCCCGTCCTAATCAACACAGCACACCCGAATGGATATTTAAAACATACATAGTCTTCCTTAAACCATACAATCACAATTATTTAAACCACATAGAGATATACCCAATGCGAATGATGTCTCACTCGCATCCACTGTTGTCCTTTTATGTTAATCATCCCCAAATTTGTGGAAGTACCACTCATCTCAGTACAATGTTAGATCTAGTTATTAGTATATGTGATTATTATATCTATTCATAACTCGTTACATCCCCTTACTGTGTTATCTCCCACACACAGTGTTACATGTTATTTCGTTTTTATGTAATTCCCGGTTCAGACAATTAACGTTATGTTTTCCAATGGTTTCTGCACATGTAATTTGTTGTTGCAAATGTAAACCAGAGTGAAGGCCTCTAGCTAAACCTCGGTATATAAAAACGAATAAATAAAATATCTCGATGATTGGTTAATCCGGGCATTGACTTATAAGGAGATAGAGCGTGTGACTCGAGTGGAACGATTTTTAGAAAATTTAGAAAGGGTTGTCAATTTCGCAAAAAGTCAATTACAGCCCACAAGTCCCTGGAGTATCTGGGGGCGCGATGACAGAGTACGCAAAATACTCAGTAAGATTCAGGGTTTCCTGAAACTCTCCATTCTCTCTGTATGGGGCTATCTACAGGTGCTCGGTTTCATGGTGGTGACGCTGGACTTGTTTCCATGGGCCAGGTCTCATATGTGTCCTCTCCAGGTGTTGCTTTTGATTCTGGTCTCCAGAGTCTCAGGATTGCAGAGTTTACCTTCCTTTGAGCCCAGTGGTCTGCCAGTCGTCGATCTGGTGATTTACTTCTGCTCACTTCTGAGGAGCGTCAACTTAACCATGCCAGATTGGATTTGGTCATAAAGGACGCAAGCCTCTTGAGTTGGGGGGGGGGGGGGTGCTCATTGCCAGGATCAGGTGGTCCAGGGGACTTGTTCTCTGGATGAGGCCTCATGATCCTCATGATCCAGGGCAATTTGGCTTTTCTCCATTTCTTCCTGCTGCTTCAGGGATGGGCCATTTGGGTCTATCTGACAATGCCACCGTGGTGGCATATGTGAATCAGTAGGGGAGGACCAGGAGTCACAGAGTCTTGGCAGAGACGTTGCTCTTTTCCCATGGGCGGAAAAGAATCTCCATCTTCTTTTGGCAGTGCACATCACTGATCTGGAAAATGTCCTGGCCTCTTCCTTAGCCACACTTTACTAGAACCTGTGGAATGGGAGCTGAGCTTGGCGTGTTTTTGCAGGATTTCTTACAGGTGGGGTCACCTTCAGGTGGGACTTGATAGTGACCTGGCAGAACATGAAGGTCGGCCATTTCTTCAGCTGACAGAATGGGGGTCGAAATGGATCGTCATCCTCATACAGCCCTGGCCGGAGGGGGAACTTTTGTATGCTTTCTCTCCATGGATCCTGGAATGCTGAATTCTGCGGCGGATAGAGCTGGAAAGCAACAGAATCATTCTAGTGGCTCCAGGCTGGCTGCACAGGCCGTGGTAGCTGTATGTTATTCAGCTCTAGTTGGTCCAACACTTTCACCTTCTAAGGGTGCAGGATCTCCTGGCTTAGGGTCCCGAGGTCATGGAGGATCCAACTCCATTCTATGTTACGGCTTGGCTCTTAAGTGGAAACAGCTCTGCAGGAAGGGGTATTCTTCACCAGTAATTTCCACACTGCTGAATTCCCAGAAATGGTCCACTTCCCTTGCTAACAAAAATTGAGCAGATGAATTACACATCACTCTTTGCAAGAACATACATATAACACAATGAGAGGTATCACTAAATGTTCACAATTAGTAAAACCATACACATTTTATTACAATAACTTCATAGAACATTATAGAGATATAAATATGTATAGAAGAACTAAATTTGTTCAGTGCACAATTTAATTAACAATATTTGAACATTCACAATACAATGTATAACCATTTTACAATAATATGTCAAAATATCACCTAATGACTTTACATATAAAACCCCACTAAAACCCAACCTCAATCATACTGTAACACACCTCATTCATACCCATTTACTTTATTACATAAAACTATATAAAAAATATTACTCTAGAAAGAGTTCTACTCCATTATTCATAACTAATAATCCCTTCTAAATTCTGCAGGCATATAGATGCCTCAATAACCTGATTTTATAGATGTCAGAAAAAGATTTTCCCATTTGCAAAATATATAAAATTAACAGCGCGTATCAATGTCTTAATACGTCCCAATCTTGTAAATATTGCCAAGCGTTTTTCCCTGACAAGGCACCCTCGTTTCACCCAACCAGGCTTCCTCAGGAGGCAATCACCCTATAATCACAAATAACACATAATCAGCCCTAACATTTATCACCATAAATCCTAAAGTGCCAATTAATATCCTGAACATATATCTCAACAAATAAATACCTAAAAAATAATCAGTTCAAAAATATGCAGCAAACCCGCTAATATGGCATCCATGCACACTCCAAGATTCACATAACAGACTCTTTAACTTTCATTACATCTCATCTATGAAACAAAAAATACCAAAAATATACAAAAAATGTAATATCTAAATATACATAATATACAAACTAAGATTCATTTGCAAATGTTCCTTACAACTTATCTCCAAACAGATCAGACCAAACCACTGCTTCTCGCACTGTATCGCCTGACAGACCAAGAATGCCACAGATGTCAATAACGCCTGCATATCCCACGTGTTTGACGTACATGCTTTTAAATTTTACTGGCCTAGACAGCACCAAGAATTTATCAATCACATAAATGCAGACCACTTTATTTTATTATTAAGACCAGAGCTTTTAGAAAAGTCATCTGATATGGAAATAAAGACTCGAGCTACATTAATTGTGCAATTCGCATTTATATCTGAGAGAGATTCTACCCTTAGACTTTATTTCAAATATCAAAACTCCAAATTTCATGGTCAGTTAATCAGGATTTTTCCCGATATTTCTCATAATACACAGTTAAGAAGAAAGGAGTTTTTATTGATGAGAGATAAGGTTATACAACGTGGGGCTAAATTTCTTTTACGATTTCCATGCCGCTGCATAATTCTGTATCAAAATACGAGGTATGTGTTTAAACAACCTGATCAACTTCGTTCATACCTTGACTCCTAATCCTATATCCTCCTTACGGGTCGATACAGTAAGGCCGCGTTAGAGTGCGGCAGTGCCGGGAGCACCCTCGTTTGCCCCACGCACTGTTCTGATCACATACCACTCGATACTCTATTTAAATTGCTTGCAAATGCAAGCCGCGTATGCAAAGCGTTAGGCGAAGCGTTAGGCCCGCGCAACCCATTTTACTGTATAGGCGCTTAATACAGCGCCTATACAGTATCCTGGGTGCGCTGGTACCTGTCATTTCAAATGACATTTGAAATGACAGGCACCAGGAAGTGGATCCCAACTTTAACCCAGGAAAACCGAAAATCCCCTCCTCCCGAAGCGGCTCGACATGTGCCAACTTACCTTTTTGTTGCTTTTCAGCCCCTTCCCTTCTCTGCTGCCCTTCGGAGGGGGCAGCCGGCGGCGAAAGCGGCTCGCAGCGGTCCTCCCCCGCACAGGTCCCGGTTCTCCTGGCTCGGCAACAGCAGTACAACAGCTAGGGCTCCATCCACCCCAATCCTTCCTTCCTTCCTGGCTCCGCCAAATTGTGAAGTGGCTTGCAGCGTCCCCCCCCCACGCAGGTCCCGGTTCTCCTGGCTCGGCGTGAGGTGAGAGCCCACTGTTCTGTGCCCTCTCCGGCACGAGCGGAGCAAAGTGTTCTTTCGTTGGCCGGAGCGCCCGTCGATTTGGGCGCTCCAGCCAATGAAAGCACGCCAGTCTATGCGCTTTCATTGGCCGGAGCGCCCAAATCGACGGGCGCTCCGGCCAACGAAAGAACACTTCGCTCCACTCATGCCGGAGAGGGCACAGAACAGTGGGCTCTCACCTCACGCCGAGCCAGGAGAACCGGGACCTGCGTGGGGGGGGACACGCTGCAAGCCACTTCACAATTTGGCTGAGCCAGGAAGGAAGGAAGGAAGGATTGGGGTAGATGGAGCCCTAGCTGTTGTACTGCTGTTGCCGAGCCAGGAGAACCGGGACCTGCGCGGGGGGGACTGCTGCGAGCCGCTTTCGCCGCCGGCTGCCCCCTCCGGAGGGCGGCAGAGAAGGGAAGGGGCTGAAAAGCAACAAAAGGTAAGAAAACAACAGAAAGAAATGTCGAGTCGCTTCGGGAGGAGGGGATTTTAGGTTTTTAGAGGTTTCCTTTTGGGGGAAAGTTTGCCGTCTACCTTTACCCCTGCCTCTAACGCAGGGGTAAGGGTAGGCGGTAAGTTAGCAGGTTAAACGCGGGGCAAAATGGCAGGGTAAAATAGCGATAGTCGGGGCGCGCGTTATTGTATGGGAGGAAATAGCTAATTCGATCGTTTACATCTGATAAACATGCCGCGTGCGGAAGGGGTTACCCGGGGATTTAAAGAGGCGGTAAGGATGGGTTAAAGGGGATAGTGTATTGCAGGAAGGGCTAACGCGGCCGGAAAGTGAGTAGAAAGCGGGTTAGGAGCGGGGTAACCGCGGCACCACTTTACTGTATCGAGCTGTTAGTTATTAAACTTGGGGGAAAATAGTTAAATATGGTTTAGACACAAATGTTGGTGTTAAATTTTCTTTGCATAACTGCTCTTTTCTTATAGCCTCTAGACTCTATAATTTCCTATAATTGGATTTCTAAGGTTTTCACAGAATGTATGTGTATTATTTCAGATATTTGTTGTTTCATATTAATTATATGGTGGATACAAACTGTGTAATATCTGTTTAAAATTGAAAAGTTAATAAAAATAAAATGGAAAAAAAAAAAAAAGACCAAACAGCGTTAATGGGTGCCAATAATAAATGAAACGCTGTTCACATTGACATAGTTTATGAGAAACATCCCCTCCACATGTACCATTTAATTGTTTAATAACAAAAAAATTTACATCCTCAATCTTATGTGACACTGAAGTCCAATGGAGTATACAAGATTAGCATTCTCTTTTAATGTCTGAATGCTTCTCATATGTTCAATAATTCTCTGCCTGATTTCCCTCTTAGTTTGCCTGATATAAATATAAGAACATGGGCATATCATTGTGTATATAACGCATCTTGATTTACATGAGAAAAGGCCCGGTAATGTGTATGGATAAGATAGGCTTCTATGAGAAAATTGTCGGATAGTTAACAAGTTATCCCAAACCGAACATTCATCATACCTAACCTGTCCATTATCCCCTTCTTGTACTGTTTGTGAAATCATCTCTTCTAAATAGTCTGCTCTTCAAATTCTGTCCCTTCCTGACTGCAAAAATCATTTTTTCTAAAAACAATGACAAAGATCCCAAACTGGCCATAGTTTCAAAACAATACATTTCACTGCTGTCTTACGCAATGAGTATGGTATGGTACAAATTATTACATGAGATATAGGCACTTTATGATTTTTAATCAATAAATTTGACCTATTAGCATATAGACCCCGTTTGTATGCTTTTCTAATACAACAATATATGACTTGTAGATATATAAATCTCTTCATTAAGCTAGAGTTCCACACAGTCTTTCATCTTTTCATCTTACAAAAACTTAGATTGTAAGCCCTCTGGGGATAGAGAAATACCTACAGTACCTGAATGTAAACCAGTGTGATATCTCGATTGAGATCGAATGTCAGTATATAAAAATAAATAAATAAATAAATTAAATCTCTCTTCCCCGGTGGAGGGTTATCTATTGGTTGGGGGAGGATCACATCCTGGGCCCTAAGTGTTTAATATCTGTCCTTTAATGCATACCAGTGATGATGTTAAATACTGTACTGGTGTTCCAACATAACTTTGAGGAAATCATTCAAATATAAATAATGACATTTTCCATTAGTCTCTCTTGAAATATACATCCAAATACTGAAATCTGTAAACCTGTGACTGTTTCTAGATAAACTTGATACTTTGGTCCACCCCTTGGGATCCCTTCCTTATTCTTGAATTGGATATGAGGCTTCCTTGGGCAACTTGGTCTAGGAGTATTTCTTTTCCTTAAGGGCTCCTCTTGAAATACCTGAGATCTACAGCTTCCCCTGAAATTCTGCAGTGTTCTCTCCTCTTTTCTCTGATACTAGATGGTCATTTCCACAGCAAGTAACTAATGATGAGTACCTGGTGGATGACTCTTTTTCTCCTCTTTCTTTCCAGAGTGTGGAACTAGTTGGGTATCCACGTCTCTTTCACTCGCTAGTTGAGCAGGTTGATCCCCCTGAATTAGGGACGTCACAGCTGAAAAAAAACAGCTCCTTTTACTCCAGCTGGGTAGGAAGGGTGACTGGAAGCATGCAGCCTTCTCTCCAGGGTTTGCATCTTCTAGACCCAGTTGGCATGGTGCTGAAACATGGAGCAGGTGCTGATCTTCAGTTAAGGCTTTTACCTGGGTTTAGAATAGTGGTGTGTGTTTTCAAGTAGGACGAATGATTGAAAGAATTCTTTACTTCCATAGATCTGAGATTGATAAATAGATAGCTCCATGAGCTAAAATAAAGGAA
The DNA here is from genome assembly GCF_901001135.1 of Rhinatrema bivittatum. Lineage (NCBI taxonomy): Eukaryota > Metazoa > Chordata > Amphibia > Gymnophiona > Rhinatrematidae > Rhinatrema > Rhinatrema bivittatum. Next base: position 141,612,607 of record NC_042622.1, read on the forward strand.
AAAATTAACTTAATGCATTCATTTTGTTAAACAGTTTGCTTAGTAGGAAGGAAATGTTGGCATATACTTCAGATTTGCTTTGTTACTTTTCACCTTTTCTGTTCTTAAATCTTTCAGTATCAGCAGACCTGGTATCATGAGGGTCCAAACAGCCTGAAAACAGCCAGACTCTGGATTGCCCGATATTCACTTCCTCGGTGAGAAGTTGCAAAGAGATGGGGGTCACATTACAAAAGGGAGTGATATGTTTTAGCTGAAGAGTTTTAACCCAGTTCTTTCCAACCCTAGGCATAGTTGGAGCCAGCTGCAGCTGGCACCACTGGGTCTAGGCATGACAAACAAAAACCATGATGGCAGATATGGACTGTAATGTCATATTGTCTGCCCTATTAGCAGATTTAGTTGCAGCCACTATGCTGCTTCTTCATGTTCGGGTCAACCAGACCCAGCTCCAGTAGAATATCTGGAATTTCAGGCATTTTTTAGCCCCTTTTGTTTGCATTTCAATTTTCAGTCTAGTTTCTTTCCAGTAAGTCACTATGTAAAAATAGGTCCTTGAGGTTGTATATGCCACTGGTTTTTAATTTCCATTTCAAATCATTTCTGTTTAATAGTTAAACTCAATTACTGCACAGAGAAATGGAATCCAGCTCTCAGTCCTTGGTGTTTTTGTGCCTGTTGTCCTTAAAGTTGTATCAGCTGGTAAGGAATGGATTAGAGATCTGTCAGATGGCTCCTGGTTTATGTCTGACATCAGTTCCTTATGCCCAGAAATAAAGAATCAGATTTATCAAAAACAACATAGGCTGGTGTCATCTTATAGCCTAACAAATTTGTAGGCATGACCTTTTGAGGACCAGAGTCAATTTTATCAGATCAGTTAATCCATAACGTTCCACCAGTCTTTCTTTTTGCTGCTACAGACCAACACAGCTACCCCTGTGGAACTTTTTATCACTGATTTATCAAGACTACTAGTTTCAATCTTTTATTTCCTGTAAGGAAAAAAACAAATATTTAACCAATGCAAATATTATATAACAGTATTAAAAGAAAACAAAACGTTGCACATTCAGTCTTAAAATATACAAAAGGAAGCAAACAGCAAAAGGAAACCAGCGAAGTACTACCAGATATGTCATAAACATATCGTGAGAAACGATCTGGCATTACATACGAGTTCATACATGATTCCAGAATAATTGAGATATTTTATTGTAGTCCATTGATTAATAAAAAAATGAAGCTAAACAACAATGCAAAAGAAGAGGAAAAGGACCTCTACATACCTGATCATAAATTATTATAGATTTAAAGCAGTAAGCTGCCAGTATTAACCGTGCATATGTAAGTTCTATTCATTTTATTAGTAGCTACCAAGTCATATTTATGTGGAACTCATGCAAGACTCTGCCATAGGTATTCATCAATAAATGACCTGATTTTTCAATTAGTAGTTATAACTGCAAGAGAGAGCAAAATATCTAATGGTTTCCTCTGCGAGGAGAATAAAATATCTAGAAACATACCAGACTTCTACATGACAATTTGGTACAAAATCTTTCTGCACTTTTACAATGTTTGTAATTGTGCCATACTTTTAAGCAGAAATTAATTGTAATAGAACAATAAAACATTAAATATTCAAATGTACCAATTTTCTTAGTACAAAGAAGCGTAAATTAGGGATAGAAGAATCTACCTTATGTAGATTCTCCAGCATCTATAAAATTCTATGGGCGCTTAAAAAAAATATATATATATATATATATTGGGTCAAGGAGGTTGGTAGAGAACACCTTTGACCAAAAATAAGAGCCATTGCTTATTGACTAAAGACTCTTGTAATTCATTTTCCCATACATTTTCAATACCTTTGCAGCTACTCATCTTCGCAGTACATATGCTTAGTAAAATTAGGCTGCACAATGATTATTGGCTTTAATTTTTTCATTCAGTGTAATTTCATTCAGGGAAGTCACCTATGCTTAGATGTAACCATCATTAATACTGAGAACAAAAATAATGATATTTTTCTCTTAATTTAGCAAACATCAAATATTTATTTGCCATAATGAGACCCACCAACCCAAATACCTGCAGCTTTCCAAGCTCTCCAGTTTATTCTGTTATGAGCAACTTTAAATTGTCCCATAATGGCATTTGTAAAGAATGACTCCATTTCCTGGCACAGACTTTGTATCCGGACTACGTCTAGTAGTCTGCTTTGGTGGCTCAGTGGCTATTGTGCAGAGGGCCCCCCATTGAATTTCCAGGTTGGGCCTTCTGAACCCTGTGATAACCGGGACTGAGGATGCCACAGCCCCTAAAGGTCTGATGGCTGGATTTAAAGTCCCTGATACAGGGTTCCAGGAATTACCCAGTGGCTCCTTTCCTCAGGACTCTTACTGTAATGACCAGACATAGAAGGATGGGTCTGTTAAGGGGTAAGAAATCCCCAGGGAGTTACAAATGAAGACTCATGTTGCTGGTTACGAATGAGCTGGAAGAAAAAGGAGTTGGCAACCCCCTTCCCCCCCCCAAAAAAAGAAAACTCCTGATAAATTATAAAAGGTAGAAAACATTAAATAAAATGCTGTGTGTTTAGAGTTTAGGTTTAACCAGTAATATGGGTGTTACAGGGCAGCTATGTACAGATTGAGCAGTCATTTATTCATTTAATGCATTTGTTCCACACTCCCAGAGTGGGTTACGGTGAGTAGAATAGTGAAATAGAGAGTAGTAACTTAGACAACTATTGTATTCCTGTTTCAATGTTTGCAATAGCTAAAAGAGCTGTAATGCTACAGAGAGCGGCAGTGCATGGTGGAATAACCCTCATTAATTAGTTAAAGTATTTACAAAGAACAATAATACACTGTGGGGAAACAGAAAAGAACTTACACTCTATAATTACAGAGAGCAGTTATAAAGTAAGCATGCCATAATAGATTTACAAGACAACATGGACTCAGAAGTCCATGACTAGGGTAGACAGAGGTGCAGGCGAGGAGTCACAGGAAAAGCCAGGTCTTCAGGTGTTTCCTGAACTCCTAAACTCAGGTGCTCAGCTGTAGCTATGTCGGGAGGGAGCAGAATCCAGTGAAGTGGTGCAGGAGAGAGTTTTCTTCTCTGCTGTCAGTGAACTTGACTTCTTTAGGTAACGGGATCCACAGGCAATTATCATGTGAGTACCATAGGGCTCTGATGGAAGGTGTTTAGACAGACTGGATGTGAGATACTGTGGTCCTTGATCATTTAGCACTTTAAAGATAATAAGGAGCAGTTTAAACCTGGATCCACAGTGGATAAGGAGTCAGTGTAGGTCAGCCAGTACAGATGAGATTTGGGCTTTCAGGCTTCAATTTGCAATGGCCATGTTCTATACAAACAGAAGTTTTAAGATGCATTTCTGTTGTAGACCAATGTGTAGGGAGATACAGTAGTCAAATCAAGAAAAGATATATGCCCAGACAACTGTGACTAGAAAGCTGTAGAGATGTGAATCGGAACCAGAATCGGTTCGGATTTCAGTTCCGATTCACATCTCTAGAAAGCTGGGTGTCATAGCTGGCAAATGTATTGTAGCTACCAGAAGGTAACTCTGATTATAGCTAAATGTTTGGCCTTCCAGTATTTGGGACGAGTCGAATATGACACCAAGGTTCTTCAATTTGCAGCTGATTTGTAAATATATGTTGATGAGGAAAAGTGAAGAATAGAATGCCTGAGTAGAAGGCATAGTGACTCAGTGGGTTTCAGTTTGTCAGGGGTTCAGCCTATTCCTGACAGACCATTCAGATTTTGGCTAGGCAGTTGTTTGCTTTTACAATTGCTCCCTGTTGGTCTGTGCCAAGGGGGATCACCAGCTGGAGATTGTTTGTATACATATAATAGGTTAATCCCTTAATGTAACCACAAACCAAAAGTGAAAAAACTGCAGCCTTCTTAAAGATCTCTTCATTGTCAGTGCAATATCCAGAGAAGTCAATTTATTAATAAAGGGAAGCATATCATATAAGGGTATACGCACTTGATCAGCTGTGTCTTTTTACCTTTGCTTTTATCCCCCTTTTTTAAATCATTTGGCTCCCTGAAAATCACTGTTCTTTATTCATTATTTTTTTTTTATTTGCACATAAAAATAATTTAAAAGGGAGTGCCCATTTATGAAGCCTGTTTATTGCAGCTCTTATTTTGAAACAACTGTTTATAACTTGATTCAAAATCTATATTTTAATAATTTTCTTCTTTAGATAGTTGCTCTGACAGTGATGTGGTCTTTAAGAAGGTACATATAAGTGACATTGAGACTATGTAGTAGCAGGACCAGAGGATGGGAGTCAGTTCTGAGCCCTGTGGGGATACTGCAGTTTAGTCTCCAAGAGGGAGGTATAATCATCTCCCAAACTGCATCCACTGTACTAAGAAAGACTTAAACTAGTTGTAGGCAATTAATTGATCAAGTAGGACTCTGTGGTTGAGCATGTCAAAAGCTGCTGTGAGATCAAGGAGGATCAGCCCCTATCAAGCTTTTACCACAGTCATTGAGGATTACTAGCAGGTATAAAAGCACAGCTGGTCATGTGCGAGTTGGGCTTAAAAACAGATTGGAAGGGATTCAGGAGGTTCTTTCTGGCTAGTAATTCCACCTGAATCCACCAGTCAATGACTTTTCCAACGAATGGCAAGTTGCAGATGGGCCTGTAGTTATTTAGCTAAAGGGGGACCAGAGAAGGTTTTTTGAGCAGGAACCATCATGATTGTAATTTTGACACATCTAGGGAAGACACCCTCAGACAGTGAGGAGTTGACACGGTCTCCTAGGGGTCCCGGGGAGGGGGTGCTGTTGCTTTCATGCTAGTGACAGTCCTTAGGTTGCAGGGGGTGACTTCTGAGAAGGAGAGCAGCCAGATGTTGAGGCCCTGGAGATTTTGACCATTTCATTATATACACTGACTAGGTCTCTATGGATAGCTTCAGTATTTTCTTGGAGGAATTTGGCAAGGGAGTTGCATTCCAGGCTAGTAGGGATTGCTAGGGAAGGTCTAGATAAGACAGGTTGCCAATGTAGATCAACTTGTCTTATATGAATGACACCACAGCCTGCATGAATCTTGTATTTAAACATGGAACAGATTGCAGTGATTACTGTTGGAAATAAGTTGATCCATTTCTTTTCTTTGTGTAAAAGAGCTATGTGGTTGGATTAGCAGCAAAGATCGATTGGTATCTAACCTGCCTTGTGCGAACATAACGGATCTCATACACCACCTAGATAAGACTTTAGAAATTGCTGCTGGCTATAGGTCTTATGGTGTTCATGATATAGGGATTTGGATAGATTGACCTTTAACTCAAACCCTTTCTTCTCCAGCTGGCAGCCAGTTCTTAAGGACATGCAGTTCTCTGTACCAGGGTTTTTTTTTTCTGCTGGAGGGTATTAGATGGTATTTAATGGGCGCTAAAAGGTAAAAGGCATTTTTAATCTGTGTGAGAGTTTTCTGCCTTTTGTTTGACTGGTGTGCGCTTTGCACAGTGACTGCTGAGACTAAATAATATCACTGTTGTTTCATACCATTATGACTTATCTACCTGGTATGCTCTGTTACTCCTGCATGCTTGGGCAGTAACCATTGATACAAATGGACTGAGTGAAGTTTAGTTTTTTCTCTTCTGTGACACAGAGCATTGAGGCGGCTGGAAGAAGCTCGAAAGCAGAAAGAGATTCCAGAGGCAACAAGGACTTCACAGAAGCAGGAGCTGCATAAATCCCTGCGGGTAAGAGGTTTTGCAACAGAAGTTGGAACACAATGTGCCCTAGGGAATGCAGAGCTCACGTAAATATTTGCTATACAGACCTGGGGGAGATGGCATAAGTAAGCTACATTCTGATTAATTCAGTGAAAGGAATGCTGTCTTTTTGTACAGGAAAAATAGGCAACAGGTTTAGAAATTATATTTTGCTATTGCCAACTATCTCCCCCCTCCCCAATCAGCTTGTTCTATCTGGATGACACCATAGTGCATCACAGCCTGCATTAGTATTGTATTTAAACATGGAACAGATTGCAGTGATTACTGTGGGAATTAATTAGATTTCATTCTCTGCGTAAAAGAGCTATGTGGATCTCTGTACTTGATTAGCAGCAAATATCGCTTGGCAACTAGCCTTCCTGATGCGAAGTTAACAGATCTCACGCACCACCTAGTTTCCTGTACACACCCAGATCAGTCCAGACTCCTGGGTTTTGCCTCCCTGCGAGCAGAGACCTAGAAGTTTCACTGACACTGTACATAACCCAGTGTGCCACCTGCAGTCCCACAGTATTTCTCTGTCTCCAGCAGATGGTAGATGGTATAAAACCTGCAGTCTGGAGACAAAGAAAAAAAAAAGATTAAAAGGCAAGAAAATTTCTGGATCCTTCCAGGGGGTTTTGAGATCCTGGTGGGGCCATTACCCCTGGTTTGAGGCGAGGACCCTTTTGATAGCTTGACTGGAGGTCCGTGGGGTGGACATCTGGTGGTCCAGATCCCTCATCCCTCACGAGACAGTGGTAGAACTTGCTGGCAGTTCTGCACTGCAAGCCCAGTGGAGCAGGGAAGTATCCCTTTTATACCTGAGCAGGGTCGCAAATGTTTGGCGAAAGGAGCCAGATGTAGCCAGTGGTCTGTCTCTTTTCTGATCTGCCATGCGTCCTGCACTCCTGGATCCGAAAACTCTGCACCAAAGGAAAATATTGGTTTCTATGTATCTTTATTTGTTCTCAGAGAGTAAAAAAAAAAAAAAAAAGAGAGACAAGGAACTAGTTAGAGAAATCTGTGCAGCAGCGGGGTTCCAAGGGAGAGCTACCATAGTAGTTTGGGGAGCTCAGCGATGGAGTTTTTCAGCAGTTTTTCTGCCTCTGGAGGAGACCAGGTGTTGGCTTTGTGGCACTGTTCCCCTGCTTGCCGTTAAGGTGCTGGTGGTGCCGCGGATGCGGGGAGGAGTAGCGTAAGTGTGCGGCAAAAGCAGCATGGCTTTTGGGGGTCTGCGTCAAGCATGGCTGGACTGGTAGAACAAGCTTCGCAGGCTTTCCTTGTCAGCACGGAATCGGTGGCCAATTTCGATTCACTAGCAGCGTTGGCAGGGGAATCCCTTCCTCTATCACTGGTGGTTCCCTGTCCCGCAGAGAGGCACTTGCACCGAGGAGGAACCTCTGGTTCTATTAGAAGTTTTTTGCCGGTTTTAATTTGCTTATGCGCAAAGCTTGTTTAGCAGGATGTTGGCTTTTGGTCCCAGTCTCCATGGATTCTTGGCCAGTCAAGAGAAAGAGCTGTTTAGAAGCTCTTCAGGCCTTCAATGATTTTTGGTGCCGGATATTGAATGGATCCTGGCCTAAACGTGCTGAAGGTATAGGCAGGCTTTGCTTAGCTGTGTGGTAGGCTACAGCGGCGGGTTTGTTTTTTTTTCCTGCATGCGTAGGCTTATACGCGCATTCTTGCTGCACAGCAGTTGCATGTGCAGGGACCTGGACGTGTAAGGCCGAGGCCTAGATTTGAGCACATAGTTGCGCAGGTACTTGTGCACATATGACCCACAGCCTATACAAACGCATATCTGCACATGTACTTGTGTGCATTTATTTTCTCGCATCCTGGAGGGGTGTGCGTGTACACCCGGGTGGCATGGTGTATGCGCAGAAGGTTGCCTAGAGTCAAAGTTCAGGAGAGCTAGGCACTGGGGACGAACAAGTCCAAGCCTTGCTATCAGTGAGGCTTGCCCGTCTGATAGCAATTCAGTATTCACTCTCTCTCCTTCTGTGTTAGTGCTGCTTAGCTGCTCAAAGCTTGTTGACCTCTACAGCTTTTGCCCATATTGGAACATCCCCTCGCCTAAGGTGTCTCTGGAGGGGAGGGAAGGCAACGGTCAGTTCTTCTTCCCTTGTTCCCGAGGGCAAAAGCTTCCCCAAGAGAGAGAGGTTGGAGAGAGCAAGTTTGGGCCTATGGACTCCAGTATAGACCCATCCTCCTCCTCCTGGATGGAATGTTTCCAGGGCCTGCAGACCTTTCTCCAGGGGCACCCAGCAAAGGTGAAGCAACCTACTATGTAGGGATCATGTGCTCGGGCCTCCCATTTGTCAGTCACAGTGGGCAATGCTGCAGGGAGGCTTTCCCTGGTAACGTTCAAGGGCATGTGGATCATGAGACATCTTAGGATTCTGATGGGGGAATTGGCTTTCTCACCTGTAGAAGAGGGGAGAAATTGCATATGATTGAGAGCTGCTATAGTCTTTGCTCAGATTTCTTTGTTTTTCACAGAGATGTCTTGCTGAGTTTATGGCTCAGACCCTGAACACACCCGGCGTGGCCCAAGTCTGTTGGCTTAGACCCTGAACATGCGTAGTGTGGCTGGAGGTCAATTTTAAGTTAAGCGTCCTGTTTCTTTTCCCCCTGTATCCAATTCAAGAGATATTGTATTTAAAGAAGCTAAATGCGGCTCTCAAAGTTCCCCGTTTCCGCATGGAAACTCTTGAGGTCCAACTCTGAGGTCCGTAATAGCAGTGATATGAAAGGGAGAATTCTTGGCAATTCTCACCTTGACAGAGGCATATCTGCACATAGCCATTAGGCTGGAGCACCTAGAGATTCCTGAGGTTTCATGGTCCTAAAGGAACACTTTCAGTTTCAAGCCCTTCCCTTCGACTGGCGACAGCTCCACGTACCTTCACCAAGGTGATGGTGGTGGGGGCAGGTGCATTGCAAAATGAGGGTGTGTTGTTGCATCCATATTTTAACGCAAACCATGACTCCTGACATCCCTGCCAACCTAGCACAAGAAAAAGCAGAGGAGTTGGCCCTCTTCTTTAGCAACAAGATCTCCAACCTAATAACACAGCTGAGAACCAACACCTCAACGCCATCCAACACATACTTCCACCACAACAAAGACATTACTTTACAATCCTTCGAACCCATCACTACTTCTGAGATACTCTCTACACTGAAGAAAATGAAACCTTCATCTCACCCTTTAGACCACATCCCATCCAAACTCCTCCTGCTAATACCATCCAAACTCCTCCTGCTAATACCAGACACAATCTCCAATGCTCTGACAGACATTATTAACTGTTCTCTAGCACAAGGAATCTACCCTGACGACCTGAAAATTGCATCCATCAAACCACTCTTAAAAAAACCCAACTTAAATCCTAATGATCCTACCAATTTCCGTCCTATATCCAATCTCCCTTTCATAGCAAAGGTAATGGAAAAATTAGTCAACTCCAGACTATCAGACTACCTCAAAGAACATAAAATTCTGTTCCCATCTCAATATGGCTTCAGAAAAGCTTTAAGTACTGAATCACTACTAATTTCACTGACCGACTACCTCATCATGGGCTTGGACAAAGGTCACACTTATTTACTGATCCTCCTGGACCTCTCAGCCGCCTTTGACACGGTTAACCACTCCACCCTACTAATTCAATTAGCAAACATCGGAATAACAGGAACAGCACTATCATGGTTCAAATCGTTCTTAGGGAACAGAAAATACAAAGTCAAAATTCACAACAAAGAATCTCAACATTACTCTTCATCTACGGGAGTTCCACAGGGCTCCTCCCTTTCACCAACACTCTTTAATATCTACCTGCTCCCTCTTTGCCAACTGCTAACCAACTTAAACCTTAAACACTTTCTGTATGCAGATGACGTCCAGATAGTCATCCCCGTCAAGGAATCATACACCAAAACTCTAGAATTCTGGGAAACTTGTCTTCAAAAAATTGATGGACTCCTCTCAAACCTTAATCTAATACTAAACTCTTCAAAAAGCGAACTCCTAATTTCATCTGAAAACAGTAACATCGACTCAAATCCTCCACCCAATTTACAAACCCCACAAGTAAGAAACTTGGGAGTTATCATGGATAACAGGTTAAACCTAAAAGCATTCATAAATCAAACTACTAAGGACTGTTTCTATAAAATCCAAGTCTTAAAAAGAATAAGACCACTCTTCCATTTTCATGACTACAGAACTATTCTACAATCAATAATTTTTGCTAAACTAGATTACTGCAACTCTTTGCTATTAGGTCTTCCATCATCTCGCACCAAACCCCTTCAGATGGTCCAAAACACGGCTGCAAGAATATTAACTAACACACGGAGAAGAGACCACATATCACCAATCCTCAAAGATCTGCACTGGCTGCCAATTCACTACAGAATCATATATAAGTCCATAACTACCAACTCAGCTTTATGATTTTTTCTCCATACCTAGAACCAAAAGAAAGGGAGGAGGTCTGCTTCTCGCAGCCAAGAAAGGTCTAAGAATATCTTTACAACATTCATATACCACATCAAAATTAGAGCTCTCTTTCTTTAAATCTGATCATTTACAAATTGGCCTAATCTACGCTCCACCAGGATCTTTAGATTCTGACCCTTCACCAGTCATTGAACTCTCTGCCAAATACTTCAACCCAGACAAACCTGCCATCTTACTGGGTGATTTCAACTTACATGTCGATGCTTCACCACAATCCCCAAATTGTGTTACCCTACTCTCGGCTCTCAACTACATGGGCTTCACACAAATTATAAAAGCCCCTACCCACAAAGCAGGTCACACTTTAGACCTTATTTTCATTAATCAGTGCATCTCAAACACAAATACAATCACATGTTCACCTGTCCCTTGGTCGGACCATCAAATCATCAACACGACCTTCAAGCTTTCACAACATCCTCCACTTTCGTTCCCAAAAAACACTATTCAATTCAGGAAACCTTGTTCTACAGACCTTCTCATCAATCAGTTCACTAATGAATTATTACATCTCGATCTCTCCAACGCATCTACAGCCACCACCTCATGGTGCAACATCACCAAAAAGATCGCAGACATTACCTGCCCTTCCATCACAAAAGTAGTACAACCTTCGCCAGACAACAGGAAACCCTGGTTCACCCCAGAACTGAAGCTGCTTAAACAAGAGCTAAGAAATAAAGAACACACTTGGAGGAGAAACCCATCCCCCACAACATTAGCTATTTATAAAACCTCCCTCAATGCTTATAGGATCACCATACTGAGAACAAAGAGAGATTTTTTTCTCAAAAAAAATACATCATTTCATATTTGATTCAAAAGCACTTTTCTCCTACGTTTCAGCTCTCACTAAACCATCACCTCCTACCATTCCTGATGATCAAGCACTCAACAAAGCATCAGAACTAGCAGAATACTTTAAGGATAAAATTGACAAACTGACTATCTCTTTCTCATCATCTTTTTCATATCCCCCTTTCCCTCACATTACCTCACCTCAACTAAATACAACGCTGGAAACTTTCGAGACCACTTCAGCACTTGAGATAGAAAACATACTTAAAAAAATGAAACCGTCATCTCATCCCTTAGACACAATTCCTACTAACCTTCTCATCGCAATAAGAAACTCCATATCAAAACCAATTGCAGACATCATTAACTGCTCTCTCTCCCAGGGTCTAGTTCCTGACCAACTTAAATTAGCCATTCTCAAACCTCTACTTAAAAAACCTAACCTTCCAACCACAGATCCAGCTAACTTCCGCCCAATAGCTAATCTGCCATTGATCGCCAAAATTATGGAAAAGATAGTCAATAAACAACTATCTGAATATTTGGAAGAAAACAACATTCTTGTATCTTCCCAGTATGGCTTTCGGAAATCGTTAAGCACTGAATCTCTCCTTATCTCTCTTACCGATTCTATTCTATCTAATATGGACAAAAAACAACCACATCTTTTGATACTACTAGATCTCTCTGCAGCCTTTGACACTGTCAACCATTCATCTCTATTAAAATGTCTGGCAGATATAGGCATTAAAGGAACAGTCTTCAGCTGGTTCAAATCCTTCCTAGCAAATAGACAATTCAAAGTAAAGATTAACAACAAAGAATCAAAACCGATCCCTTCCAACCGGGGGGTCCCTCAGGGTTCCTCCCTTTCCCCTACCCTCTTCAACATTTACCTCTTACCTCTATGTCATCTACTTACTAAACTAAACCTAACTCACTATCTCTACGCGGATGACATCCAGATACTCATCCCAATCTCAGAATCCTTGCAACAGATCAATCATCTTCTCTCCAGCCTTTGCCTCATTCTTAACAACAACAAAACTGAGATCCTAATCATCAATCAAGACATCAACATCAAACTTCTAAACCCAGCTGACCTACTCAACTCATCCACTCCCATATTAAATCACTCACCACATGTTCGAGATCTAGGTATCATGCTAGACAATCAGCTCAATTTTAAAAAATTCATAAGCACAACCACCAAAGACTGTTTTTATAAGTTACAAGTCTTAAAAAAATTGAAGCCTCTTCTTTATTTCAACGATTTTCGGATGGTCCTACAAGCCATTATTCTATCAAAAGTCGACTATTGCAATTCGCTTCTCTTTGGCCTTCCATATTCATCCATCAAACCCCTCCAAATGCTACAGAACTCTGCAGCCAGAATCCTTACCAATACGAATAAAAGAGATCACATCACCCCCATTCTCAAGCTCCTCCACTGGCTGCCTATAAAGCAAAGGATCCTATATAAAGTACTCACCGTAATTCATAAATCCATTCACAATATCTCTCCTCTTCAATTATGTAACCAACTACTGCCCTCACTCCTCCTCTAGACCCATCAGAGGAGCATATAAAGGCACACTCTATGTACCTTCAACAAAATCCTCGCATCATAAACGTGCCATATCTACAGCAGGCCCCATTCAATGGAATGCGCTCCCACCAGACATTCGGCTTGAGTTCTGCCACTCTTCATTCAAAAAAAAACTTAAAACCTGGCTCTTTAGCCAAGCTTTTCCAGGACCATGATCATCATTTTTTCCCCTCCAACCAGCAAGAACATATCTTCTTCACAAACCCCCATTTTCCATACCACTACCTACTTCGGTATCTAATCTCTTGCTGCAGGACACTTGAGACTTTCTCACTTATACGTTATAATTTTTATGCTCAATAAGACCTGTCAACTTAATTGTTTAAGTCTTTTTTTTTTTTTTTTTTTTTTCTCCTTTATCTTTTGGTCATCAATGTTACAACGTTATTGTTAAATTTTGAACTTATGTACACTGTTCCAAGTTTCATAACCTTGTTCTATGTAATGCCTTTTGGCAATTTTCATGTTCTGTTTCAATGTAAACCGATGTGATCTTTATTTCATATAGGAACACCGGTATATAAAAATCTAAAAATAAATAAATAAATAAATAACCATTATTTACAAAGCTATACATCAACACTCTCAGCTCAACCTTCAAATTCCTCTCAAAAAATTCACGTCCAAAAGACCAATCAGAGAGTCCTATAGAGAAACCCTACAAGTACCACCCTCCAAATCCATGAGGCACATAACCGCCAGAGACAGGGCTTTCTCCACTGCAGGACCAACACTGTGGAACTCCATCCCACCAGATTTGCGACAGGAACCCTGCCTTCCTACATTTAGGAAAAGACTTAAAACGTGGCTATTCATGAAAGCCTTTCCTGAACTAAACTGAACCCTGAACTAAACTGAACCTATTCCATCATTACCTATTCGCTCGGACTTTGCCTTAATCTTAGTAATTAATATCACTACCTCATAAGGGCAATTATTCAACGCTATAAGCACATTGACTGGCATATATGTTATCTATATTTAAACCCCTGCTTCTTTTCTCTGATCCAAGTTATATTTACTCCCTTGTTTTATTGTAACTGCATTCCTTAGCCTTCTCATGTTTAATGTTTTTACTACTATTACTATTATTATTATTACTTAGATCAATGTTATTCTCTGCCTTTTGTTCCCTATCTACTTGTTAATTGTAAACCGACATGATGCGATATTTATCGCGAATGCCGGTATAGAAAAACTTAAAATAAATAAATAAATAAAATATTTGGATGACTGGCTCATTCGTGTGAAATCAGAGGACCTCTGTCGATAATTAGTACAAAAGGTACCAATGCACTTGAAGTCTCTAGGATGGGTGGTGAACCTAGCAACGAGTCATTTAATCCTCTTTCAAACTCTGGAGTATCTGGGAGCTCAGTTTGACAAGCTGGCAGAGAGTGTCTTTCTCACGTAGAGGGATTGCTGAAATTGCAGAGTAAGATTAGGTTTCTGCTAGAGCTTTCAGTGGCAAGGACTTTCTACAGAATGGTTCTGGTCAAGGAACTGGCCTTTAACTCTCTGAGAGTCCAGGTAGTGACATTGGGTTGTCTCCGGGGTAAGGTGCAAGGGTATCCTCTGTCCGCATATCCAGATGTTCTACGGTTCCTTCAGGGGAGGCTAAGAATGCGTCCTCAGGTGCGGAACATTTGTCTGACTTGGAATCTGAATCTAGTCCTTAGAGGATTGTGTGAGGCTTGGTTTGATTCTTAAAGTGGTTTTCTGGGTGGCTATTTGTTCAGCCAGGAGAATTTTGGAAGCTCCAGGCACTGTCGTGTCGAGATCCGTTCCTACAGATGTCTGATTCAGTGGTATCTTTATGCATGGTACTGTCTTTTCTGCCTTAGTCTCTGTGTTCCATCTTAGTTAGATGGTGGAGCTTCCAGCTTTGGATTTTTCTATGCCTCACGTGGGGGAGCTTAGGCTCTTAGATGGGAGGCATGCATTATTGAGGTATCTAAAGGTCACTTATGATTTCCTTAGATCAGATCACCTCTTTGTAGATCGGATCACCTCTTTGTACTGTGGATTGGTCCAAAGAAAGGAAATAAGGCATCTAAGGCTACAATTGTGCTGTGGCTAAAGAAAGCGATAAAGTCTATTTACATTTCTAAAGGGAACCCTCAACGCATTCTCAGGTGACTTCCTGGGCTGAGTCGCAACAGGTGTCTCCCCATAAAATTTGCTGGGTGACTACTGGGAAGTCGTTGCACACTATTTTGCTAGACATTATTGCTTGGATGCTGGCGCTCTGTCTTCCATGGGCTTTGGTGAGAGTGTTCTATGAGCAGAACTCTCCAGGTCGCACCCAAATTAAGGGGAGCTTAGGAGTCTGGACTGATCTGGGTACATACAGGGAAAAGAAAATTGGTTCTTACCTGCTAATTTTCATTCCTGTAGTACCACAGATCAATCCGGAGTCCCGCCCATTTACTGGGGGGGTTAGAGAGTCCGCCATTCATATTGTTGCTTTTTTTTTTTTTAATTTGAATTTTATTGAAATTTTAATCGCATATAAACTGCGTAACATATATAATGCTTAGTACAAATATTGTCACAGCCAATACAAATGTATATACATGTGTAAAGAATTGTTGTGAAAAGTACTGTGAAAAAATCCCTAATACCCCCCCACCCCATCCTCCCCCCTTGTGGAGACTAATTAAGCGGTGAACGTAGTAAAGCCAAAATACATCTTAATAGGCATTAATTATATTGTTGCTTTTTATATAGTGCGGAGTTGTTGGAGGTTTTCATTGCTGATCAATTATGTTAAATTTGGGAAACTTCACCTTTTTCCTGCTCGTTGGAGGGGAGAGTTTGTTTAAAAGTTTGCTTACAAATGTATGGTTGTTGCTGTTATCTTGACTTGGGTATAGGTCAATACTGAGGATCTGCAGGTGGCGCACTGGCTTATATACAGTGTCAGTGAAACCTTTTGTCACTATTTGCTGGCAGGGAGGCAACACCCAGGTGTCTTGACTGAGCTGTGGTATTACAGGAATGAAAATTAGCTGATAAGAACCAATTTTCCTGTAAGGCTTTAGAAAGTGCTGAACTGGAGCTGGTGGTTATGGTACATGTGGGTATCAATCTAGGAAAGTGCAGGAGGAAGGTTCTGGAGGCTAAATTTAGGTTGTTAGGTAGGAATTTGAAATCTAGAACTTCCAAGGTTGCATTCTCAGAAATAATCCCCTATGCATGCGCAAGACTCCAGAGACAGGCTGCGTTCGGGAATTTCAATGTGTGGATGAGATAATGGTGAAGGGAACATTCTGGGAAAGGGAGAGCTTATTCAGTAGGATAGGTTCAAGTTTAACCAGAATGAAACCAGGCTGCTGGCGCTAACATTTAAAAAGGAGATAGAGCAAGAGCAACTTTTAAAAATAGACCATAGGGAAAAGCAGACACTCACTCGGAAGCTCATGGTTCAGAGGGAGGTATCTTCCAAAGATACTTGCAAAACAGGGACATTAGATTCTCTGAGGACAAACAGGATGGTAGTCCTCACACATGGGTGGCATCATCAAACGGAGCCCCAATGCAGAAAACTTATGTCAAAGTTGCTAGAACTTTAACTAGGCTCACTGAGCATGCCCAGCATGCCCTATACCGCGCGTCCACGCAGAGTCCCTTGCCAGTCTCTCTTTTTCCGTAGAACTGTAAGCCTCGCAATGTGAGTGAGCTCACTTTGGTTGATTTTTGGCCTTTGGAAAACATCCTCTTTTCTCGCATTTTTCGCAAGTTTTTCTCTTGTTCTATAGCCAGGTCCCTCTCTGTGCTTTCCCGTAGAGCTTCCTAGTCAGGGTTTTTGGCAATTCGGGTAAGTTTCCTTTCATGGTCGATTCCCTGTGGCGTAGGTGCATCGGTGCCATCAGCACTCTGCTGCCGTCGTCTAAGGTTCGTATTCCTTTTGTTTGGTCCGACATGGCCACATCCATTTTTCGGCGATGCCCCCGATGTCCAAAGACCATGTCCATCACGGATCCGCATGAGATGTGTGTCCTCTGCCTGGGATCATCACTTGACGTCCAGGGTTGCTGTTTATTCGCCCAGATGACCCCAAAGAAATATCTGCTTCAACTCGACAAGATGAAGCAGCTCTTTGGGTTAAAGAAGTCCGAACCATCAGCATCCACGGCATCAGTATCAAAGGACCAAGGAGCCGTACTGATGGATACCAAGCCATCAACCGGATCATCTATTCCATCAATGTAGTTAGGATCTCTCCAGGCTGAGGACATCTGGTTCCTCATCATCGGGCTTGGCACCAGGGAAGCATCGGGCCAAGCATCGAGGGAAGCTGAAGAAGCATTGGCACCGGCCCCCATCATTGCATGGTGCCGGGCATGGGGATGCATTGGCTTTTACCACGATGCCCCTAAAGAGGCCCCGTGGCGAGAAGTGCCAATCATCTATCAGTCCCAGGGGTCCACAATGTCCTAATGCCAATCACCAATCCACCTTGAGTGTTCAAAGAGGATCTGGCCACCCCTCCTTCCTCCCAATGGATGTTGGAATCGGCAACGTTTGAGGAGGAGCTGGAGCACTGAGTCCAGCTAGCAGTGGAATGGGTGTTGCAGGGCTTCGGTCCTATGGCACCAATGACACTGGACCCAGTGCCGCCCATTCTCATATCACTTCTGGAGAAGCTCAATGTGCTTATTGGTGCGTTACTGAACCAGCTGGCGTCGGTTCCTGGACAGCATCAGTGACTGGTGGGGTACCAAGGCCGCCTCCTATTGATGTGATGGTCATCGTCAGTTCCTCTGAGGAGAAAGCTCCACTGAGGCTGGCAGAGACACAGAGGCCTGCCCCCCCCCCCCCCCAAATCAGTTTTACCTCTGGACAAAGGCCAAGCACCTACATCCCCTGTAGCTTACAGTGAGGATGAGGAACCCTATGACCCTTGGGGGGGGGTTGACATTTCAGAGTCCTCTTCTAGAATCTTCTCCTCCAGAGGAGCAAAGATAGTTTCTGCCTGAAGACCAGTTGTTGACAGAGGAGGATGACACGCACAAAATGCTTGAGATCCTCCAATTCGTGGAGCTTCCTAAGGAGATTGTGGCGGTCCCGGTACATGAGATCCTTAAGGAGTTGCTGCTGAGGATATGGAACACCCCCCTCACAGTGCCTCCTGTTAAGAAGAAGGCGGACAAGGTCTACCTCGTCCCGAAGGCTACCAGATTCGCTAAGCATCAGCTGCCCCACCAGTCGTGCTGGTCAAATCCGCCCTCAAGAGAGCCAAGTGCTCTCGGACTCATTCCTTAGCACCACCAGAGAAGGACCACAGAGCAATGGACACTCTTGGGAGGACTTTGTGGCTGCAAACCCACTACCAGATTCTAGGCACATGCTCCACAACCTTGTGTTCCCTTGCTTGTTCATTTGAGCATTGTTACTTGGTTTTCTGTTTGGATCAGAATTCTCTTTTTCCTAAGGAGATGTTAAAAAAACCAAAAAAAACCCCCTCTTAATTCATGCTTATAAATCCAAGAGGTTGAGCTGAAACAGATGTTCTGTTGTCTGCCAGATCCTTTGGGTTCAAAAGGAGCCTGTGTGTGCATCCCATCCCCTTGTGGATGCATCCATTGCCAGTATTACTTGATGAGGTAGAACGTTGAAAACATGCACATATCTCCAGGATGTTTGGATGTAGCCATCACTGGAGAGACCCTGTCATATCTGTAGGGACTTTTCACAGAATGTGACAACTGGCTCCACTGGAGAATCTTCATATTGAATGGATCATAGGAACTACATGCAGTGCTGCCACTTTATGCCCCAGGATAACCAGAACTTCTCAGGCTGAGACTTGATTCCACTGTAATATGTTTTAGATTAAGGATCAAAGTCAAAAAAGCTGCTCCAATGGGAGGAGTAATTTCTCCTCTAGGGAATCTATTTATTCCCCAACAAACTTGATTGTTTGAGTAGGAGCAAGGTTCGTCTTAGCGAAGTTGATTATGAACCCTGGCGACAGAAGGCGTTGGATCTTCCTGTAGGGAGAAGAGCTCTGATTTCTAACCTCACCTCCCTTTATGTATGTACCTACTATTTACCAGCAACCCTCCTGTTTGTTAGAAAATTAGCCAAACTGCCAAACAAAACAAATCTTCTTTATTCCAAAATTACACAAGGCTAAGCTTAACACTGCATCAGGAAATACACAGGCAATTGGGGACACAGGCAATAGGAAAAACAATAGTTACAAAAACATATTTAACATCTAGCGCTTATCCAATTGCCATTAATTTCTGCTGGTTTCACCTCTCTTTAGCTGAGACTTATTTTGAATGCTAATAAGCTCTATCTTAATAACCCACAGGGTAGGAAATGGAGCCCAGGTTCTTACCATGAAGCTGGCAGTAGCTTATGTTCTCGGGCTGGTCGAAAGATGCCTCCCTTCACCGGTCTCCAGCACAGTTGCAGAGAGGACAGTCACGGCCACCAAAACGACAGACTGTTCAATTCTCCAGTCTTTTCGACCTTGTCTCCGCAAGTCTCTTCAGCCCAGGATGCATGGGGGCAAAGCAGGGATGGAAAGCCACAGCACTCAGACAGGTCACCTCCTCTTCAGATGCGTCTCAATTGGCTGACCCTGAGTACTTGCACCCTGCTATTTTTCAAGGGCTCATTTATGCATAATTCAGCAGCTCATGCATAGGTGAATGCATAATTAAGGCTTTCAATCAACAGACCTTCCCGTGCTTTTTACCAGTACTTTTTCTCATCCGCAGATTCGTCAAGCGATCAGTTCTCATGAATGACAGTGGTTCTGATTTGACAGAGCTCTGATAAACTGTGATCCCGGATGGACATTAGGAGCTTTAAAAAGAGGTCTCATTGTTATTGCAGGTCCAATTCCTACACTAGACCATCTGTGCTGGTGTTTCCTTTGGCCCCATTTTGGTGCCAGCTCAGCTAGCAAGGTTAATAAATCTTTCAGGCTTGTCACGTACACAGCCCTGCTTTTGGCTGCCGGTGGCAGAACAGGCCCTGTCTATTTTCTCTGCATTTAGCTGAGCATAGCCCAAATAGACCAATATCCATTTTTACTGATGTTCGAGGTTCCATCTTAGCTGCTTGTCCTTATTAGCAAGAATTGGGATATTTCCCAAAATCCTCTGCAAGGAGTCCAGCATTCCTGCTTGGTAAGACCTCATTGCTACTCAGTCTTCCAAGCAAGGGAAGACTCACCTTTCCTGGTGACCAAGGTTAATGGCACTACCATTCATTAGGCATTTAGTGAAGACCTTTGGGACTGCCGATAGCCTGAAAGGGAGAATCTTAAATTGGTAGTGAGGTGAGTTCACTGTGAACCAGAGATATTTCCAGTGACAGTGTCTGGGTATATGAGCATATGTATCTTTCAAATTCAGGGTGCACATCCAGTTTCCCACTTGAATGAAGGCAGGGTTCATTTTGAATATCTCCCATAACGGGCTGCTGTTCAATCTTTCTAATTCCAGGATGAGTCTCAATCCCCCTGACTTCTTGGGGATAAGGAAATAGCAGGAATTTGGGCAAGACAGGTTCTATTGCCTGCTAATTAAGAAGTGACTCTTATCTTGAGATGGAGCTGAGTTCAATGAGACAGATCCAGATTGAAGGCCAAACATTGATCCAATGCTGGGGGACAGGAGAAACACAAATAGTAACCAGATTCCACAATTTTGAGGACCCACCATCCTTGGTAATTTTCTGCTTCTCTTCTTGAAAAAGGTGAATCCCCTCCTCTACCATAGCAGTTTGTGGCCTGAGGTTCAAGAGTTGTCAAAAACAGGGCTCAGGTTTTGGCTGAATCTGTTGTGGAACATTTGGTTGATGCCTCTCCCACTGATATCTGTGTGCTAGAAGCTGCTGCTGTGATAACATATGTGGCACGCTAGGCTGTTGAAATTGCAGAAGGGGGGAGTCTCTGGGAGAAGGGGCATTTAAAAGCAAAGTAAGGATGCTTAGAGGAAGATGGTGGTTCAGATTCTGCCGATAGAGACTGAACTATGGCATGCTGCTCCTTTATTTGGGTGGCTGGATCTCTGACCTTGTCTTCAAAGAGGTTATCCCCCAAACAAAGTACATTGGACATTGGTAATGAACAGCTTCACGCAATCTACTTGCTCTTAACCAAGTCCTCCAGCATGCTCCACTGGCTGCTGCAGAAGATCTTTCTATAGTATTGAACAAATCATATGCTGAGCAGAGAAGATGACACGTTCCTCTATGTCCAGAAGAGCCCACTGATGTTTTCCTGCTCTCTGTCCAGCTACTCTACCAGGGCATTTAGCTTGTCGACACAACTGTGTAAGTATTGTATCATGTGGGCCGCTTATGTGGGCATTAAGCATTGAGCTCTAGAAGGCATTTCCCAAAATTGTCCAATAACCTAGGGCCCTTACGGGAGAGGGTGGCAGTCCTGGAGAAAATGCTAGTCTTTTTAGCCCATTTATAATGCTGACTCTACCACCACTGACTGATGTTGTAGCTAGACTACTCTAAACCCCTCGGGTTTGTTGCACTTTATATTTCAGGTCCAGTTTCTTGGCTATAGAGGGATAGGAAACTAGACTCTCTCGTGATCCTTGTTTTGTAAACTCCATAGGATCAATGAACCAAGATCGTTGCAGGCTTGAACAGTGTTTCCAGAATCCAGAGAAGGCTGAAGACCTTGATGCATGGGTTCTTGAAATTATAGATGTTGATTTCCATTGCTTTATTCAGCTTTTCAAGAAATTGGTGTATGAGACATCTGGGGTCAAAACATACATCAGCAGATCAGATAGGGGGTCTGAGGTAGACCCTTTCTCAGAATCGAGAGGCAAAGAGACATTACCCCACGATCCCAATGATGATGAAGGTAATTGGAGTGGGGCTCTCAGTCATCTTGGAGGGAGATATTTTCAGGGCATGCTCCAGCTGATGGCGTCTTGTGCCACTTCTTCAGACTGGCTGGATTTCTCCACAGAGAAAAGATGGTTAGGGGCTAGATCCAACCACTAGGACCTCTAATGGGAACTCCTGAGGTGCAAGTGAGTCTCCTCTTTGAGGTAACAAATCCGCCACTTTGGACAGGAGAGGTTGAAGGGTGCCCTCCTTGTCACTTGCTGCCAGTGAGGCAAAGAGTCTTCAGTTCTGCCTGGTCTATAAGCTGCTATGACCAGGATGGGGTCATCATCCTGAGAAGCTCCTAGTGGACCTCCAGGAGGGAAACCTCTCCAAAGTCAACTACACTGGTAGATGCATGGAAACCAGGGGCACAATGGAGCGTATTGGATCCAGAGTCTCCAGAAGAAATTCTTGATCAAAGAGACAGGACAGAGATAAGGATGTCAGCATTGTGGGAGGTAAGTGCAATGAATCACTTTCAGGGCCCTTCAATGACTGTTCTTCCTTCGAGTGTGTTAAGTGCACTGATGGGGCTGGGAAGCAGTGGTCCAAATATAGAATGCTGATTTTTCTAAAGCTGGATGTGTCAATGGAGCGAATAGTTGCATCTGCTGAATCGAAGCCCAAGATGTAGATGCCAAGGGCTGGTGTGTCATCGATGCCAGGGGACTGGTGCATTGACAGTACTGGGTGCATTGATAGGACAGATCCTGACCTTAGCTTCGGGAGTGCCGACTGCACCGCTGGCTCCGACTCATAGTGCTTCTTTTTTCTTGTGTGCCAGTGAGCCTTGCAGGGATGCAGAGGGCTCACCGACCCTTGTTCAAGATGCTTTTACAGTTTGCTCAATCTTGGCAGAGTGGTGGACTTGAGAACTGGCACCACAGAAGGGGAAGCTTTGCTCGAGGAGTTCCTGCTCAAATCTGCATGGAGAGAGCCCAAGGAGGCTCTGCACCAAGAGGAGGAATGACCCTGGATTTTCACTGTCCTGTGAATGTTTTCCATCTTCCAGGCCTAGTTCTTGGACCTCAGTGACATCTGGCAGCAGTCATACCAGTTGGATGTGTCATAGTCTGGCCCCAGACATTTGCAACAAATATTGTGGCTGTTGGTGATGAACATCTGCTAGCCACACACATAATCCTTGAAGCCACTAGAAGGTGGTCTTCTTGGAGCCAGACATTCCTAATACTTTTTGTACAAAATTTAAGGTGAGTTTATTTTTATTTATTTTTTTCTAATAGAACTGGAAAGTGCTGTTGGGGAGCTGCTGAGGCAGTGAGGCAACTCAAAGCGAGTTTAAGAAGAAATCTACAAAGTACCAACAGATTGAGAAAGGGTATATGACTGTGCAGAAGCTCAGCCAAAAAATACTGAGGAACATACGAGGCAGAGTGTGTGCAGGAACTTCAGTGCCTGTTCGGTAGAGCAAACTCTCTGTGAGCTAGGCGAGAAGAGTCTGTTCAGCATCATCCACGTGCATTCAGCCCTGCTTATCAACCAAGAATGAATGTCATTTTTTAAATCCATTTTTCCTTTACCTCCCAGAATGAAGAAAAATTTCATCCAGGAACTAATTCTGTCTCTCTTTTGCCTTTCAGTCCTTAAATAACTTCTGCAGTCAGATTGGGGATGACCGGCCAATCTCATACTGCCATTTCAGTCCAAACTCCAAACTCCTGGCTACTGCCTGCTGGTAAGTTTATCACTGCAGTGTGCATCATGGTGGTACCTATAAAGGACAGGAACAAGAAGTGATGAACTGTGAATTTGGCTCTGCTTGCAGGAAAAGAAAGTGAAAGGGTCCTTGTTTGAAAGTACATACTACTGAAGGAGGGTGGGCATGGTTTTTACTGACTGGGCTCTGATTGATGCTTACCTACCCATCTTCCCCCATAGATTTCTATTCTTGTATTTTGACATTTGGATTACTTGAACAATAATTTTACTTTCCTGGTTAAATCATGTAGTTGATGTCTTGAGGTTTTTTTTCCCTTTAGTTTTCATATGTTCAGACTAATGTGAGCTGTGTGAGAATTTGCTTCATCCTGATGGTTCAGCAGTATTTATTTTTATTGTATAATTTTGATTTACATTGATTAATCCTTTAGGGGGTCTGGTATTTTGGTTCTAATAATGTTTCATGTTTGTTTAATAGGAGTGGACTGTGTAAACTCTGGTCTGTGCCTGACTGCAGTCTAGTTAAAACACTGAGAGGTAATGTATTCTTTTATTGCATCTGATCCTCCTAGGCTGAGCTGTGTTCTAGGGTTTATAGGTTGCTCTGCAGATTCAAGCCAGACTCTCCTCTATGTTAGATTTCTGGCTTGTCGCAGCGAAGGTGTGCTAAGGAAGAAAGCTAGCTATCATGCTAGATAGATGACCCCTGGTGGTAAGAAATTGCCATCGCATGATTTAGCCTAAGAGAAAGTCTCCATCCAAGCCTTCAGCCATATTGGTACTTCATATCATCCAGCAAAACCTTACAGTGGTGGAGGATAATACAAGCAGGATCAAAATAGCTTTAAAGCTTCTCTTTGGTCATCTACAGTATGTCTACTGGTGTCCTATAAAGCTCTGCTCTTTCTGCACTACTAGTTAACATTTATGTGCCACCAATCAGCAAGATATTAGCAAATCTCTGTGACGGTTATCAAATCTATGCTGACGATCTTCAATTTTTCATTCACACATGCTCAGATTGGTCAGATACAGATGAAATCATTCAGATTTGCTTGTCTACTATAAAACAATGGTTACAGCATAATAAACTGGTTTTGAGCATTTAAAAGTCAGAATTTACCATCATCCATCATCATATCAATAACCCCTTTCCAATTTATTTGACCATTGAGAGTGTCGTGTTCTCTATCCTTCCTCAAGTTAAGAAATCTATGGGAAATGGATAGATAGATATATATCATTCTCCAATCATATAAAATCTGTGACTAAGGCAGGATTTTTTAAACTATATGTTCTTTGTGGCTTAAAACCCAGGCTCCATCCTCCCAATCGTGGATTATTGCAGTGATCTCTGTTGGAGTGCTTGAAACAAGCTAAGGGCAATTCAGATTCTGCAGAATGCAGCTGCACATTTGATTTCTGGTAAAAGCTGAAGCTAGCACATTCCTCCAGTTATAATTGACCTGCATTGGCTGTTGATATACCATCGGATCACCTTTAAAATTGCAATAATAGTCCATAAATTATTGAAACTGCATTCACTTCCTTGGGCAAATGCCCTCTTGAGAATTTATAATCTGAGTCAATCACTCAGATTGTCACAAAGAGGCTTCCTAGACTGTCCTTCAGTGAGACAAGCATGGTTAACTGAAACCAGAGAGTCAGCTTTCTCAATAACAGCTCCCAACATTTAGAGCTCACTTCCAGAGGCATTTTGCTTGACAGGATTCAAAGGCTTTCAAATCAGTGCCAAAATTGTATGTATTCAAGCAAGCTTTTGAGTAGATATTTACAGAGATCGTCTTTTTCTGATCTAAGATAATGAGTTTGGTAATGTTGTTTTGTTTGTTTTAAATAATGTCATTTGTAAATCACTTAGGAATCCGTAAGGGATTAATAATAAAAACTGTAACTAGGAGGGATCAAATTGATCCCAGTGGCTGATACTGATTGTCCCAAATCCTGAAACACCCATGGGCTATTCACTCTTCAGGCTGATGAGGGCACTGCTCTGCAGTGCTCTCAGCAGGTTAGTACAGAAGAATAAAACAGTGTGAAGATTGGAAGCAGATTTATACCTGCTGGCTTCTCCTTTCCACCCCCTCCCCACCCCCTTCTCCCCCCAAGAAGATGGCATAGCACTGCACTGATGATGTAACACAGCAGGGCAGCTGCCCATAGGCAGTTGCCTACTCTGCCTATTGATAAATCTACCCCTGATGGAGATGCTGTTTCTCTCTCAGCTGTGTGTGAGGTCTTATTAGCTAGCTAATCTCAATAAGAGTATGAAGATGTATCATGCTTGAAAAGGATTGTGCCTGTGCCTTCTAATCATCTGATATAGCAAAGAGATCCCTTCTGGTGTCCATCCCTTACTGTGCTCATAGATGACATTCGGGCCGATGCAGTAAAGTGCGCGGGAGAGCTGGCGCTCCGAGGCAAGCACCCGCTCTCCCGACACACGCCTATGCCATTCTTCTGGACGCATGATCCACTATGCAAATGAGTGCCTGCGCTAATAAGGAGGCACTAGGGACACTAGGGCATCCCTAGCGCCTCCTTATTGGCAGAAGCGGTGGCTGTCAGCGGGTTTGACAGCCGATGCTTAATTTTACTGGTGTCGGTTGTCGAACCCGCTGACAGCCATGGGTTCAGGAAATGGACGCCGGCGAAATTGAGCGTCCGTCTTCCGAACCCATGAGCCGCGGGCAGATGATTTTTTTTTTTTTTTTTTGGATTTTTAAAAAATTTTTATTTTTGGGGCCTCCGACTTAATATCGCTATGATATTAAGTCGGAGGGTGTACAGAAAAGCAGTTTTTTCTGCTTTTCTGTACACTTTCCCGGTGCCGGCAGGAGTTAATTTCTGAGAGTAAAATGTGCAGCACAGTAAAATTAGTTTCGGGGGGGGTTGGCCGCACGTTTTTGACGCACTATTACCCCTTACTGTATAAGGGGTTAAAATAGCGCGTCAAAAACGTGTGGCCAAATGGGGGCTAACGGTGCGCTCGGTCGAGAGCACCAGATTGCATCGGCCCGATTGTGTTTGGAGTTGGCATTGATGGCAGAGAAAGTCAATGTAGAGGCTTAGAAAGAAGGCAAAAGAGGCAGTATGCCACCTTGCATCAAGGTAATGGGTAGTGTGCTGGTTTTTATATTGCCATTACTAAGCATTCTTGGAAATGCAGAGATATCAAGGACTTCAGTTTTGTTCCTTGATCAGGATTGTCAGAATTCAGAAATTCTCATTTCTGTGATCGCCATTGGCTAAAAACTTTAAATCCACAAATTCTTAGGAAAACAAAACCAGAAGTAACTTGGTATCTCTACTGACTTATTTAGTCTTTCTTCCCCATCAGTCCATTATTAATGTAAGGTGAAATAGTAAATTATCAGAGCATGTACCCCAGTGCGTGATACCGTATTAATTTAATTCTCATTTCTCACCGTTAAAAAATATGAGATAAGCGTTTAATTCTATTTACTGCCATAAAGGTCACAACACAAATGTGGGAGCCATTGTGTTCCATCCCAAGTCTATGATATACCTGGATGAAAAGGATGTTAACCTTGCATCTTGTGCAGCTGATGGTTCCGTCAAACTCTGGAATTTGGACAGGTCAGAATTGTTTCTTATTCTTTGATACAGTGTGGAAATTGTACAGGAAAAATGGAGTACTATGATATATCTGATACCTAGACAGTTGACATTTTAACAAAACAGCTTTAATTCTTCTTGATTGCATCATAGTGGACGTTGGATCCAGCAAAATATCAACTATTAGTTGAATATAAACTAAAAAAAAAAAATGACAAGTTAATTAGATTTTATAATTTTAAAATAGAAATCTGTGGTAGGGAGACTGAGGGTAATCTTACAAATGTGAAATTTTTTTTTTTTTTTAGAAACTTGTGTGGCAGCACAAATTTTTAGGAACAAGGCAAAAGTTATAATTTTCTCTTATTTTGGTTTTGTTTTGTGGTTTTATTACTTTTTCTTAAACTTTGCATACAGTTTTGTCAGGGTCATGTGAGTTGACATATTTTGGATATTGTGAAAACCATTTCTCAGGAATTGGAGTTGCTACACCCGAATTAGATTAAAATGCCTCTTAAATACATTGGAGAAAGACAAATTAAAGTAATTGAAAGGAAAGATTTATTATTCTCCTAGGGCAAGCAAGATGCTAGTCTTCACACATGATTGACATCATCGGATGGAGCCCGGCTTGGAAGACTTATATCAAAGTTTCTAAAACTTTAACTGGCATACTGGGCATCCACACAGGGTCCCTCTTCAGTCTCTTTCTTTCCGCGGAGCTGTCGCATCGCAGTTACAGAGCTTGTGTTTCTTTTCTTTTCCAAAAGTATTTGGAAAGCTTTCCACCGATCATTTTCATTTTTTCTCATGTCCGGGTCCCTCTTGTTTCCCCTGTGTCTTAGTCAGGGATTTTTGGGGATTTGGTAAGTTTCTTTTTGATTCTGTCCCCCATGGCAGCAGTACCTTGGTACCCGCCAGCGTCAGTCGCCCGCTGCCTCAATTTCTGTTTTTCACCTCTTCAGTTCGTATCGTCATGGCCTCTTCAGGCTTTCATCGGTGCCTTCAGTGCCCGCGGACTATGTCCATTATGGACCCACATGATGTGTGCATCCTCTGCCTGGGGACATCGTAAGATGTCAAGGGGAGTCGCCTGTGCGACAAATGACCCTGAAGTGACATCGCACTTGACTCGACAAGATGGAGAAGCTCTTTGGGGCAAGAAAGTTCGAGCCATAGGCATCGGTGGCATTAACGCCAAAGGACCGAGGAGCCGCACCGATGGCACTGAGCCATCGACATCGGCAGGGCTGTCCGCTCCGTCAATGCCGCTGGCAGATAAGAGTGCTGGAGACTGGCCTCTGTCAGTCTCTTCCAGGTCAACCAATTGGGGTCGTCTTCTTTGACCTCGGCACCAGGGAAAGACCGGGCCAGGCACTGAGGGAAGCTGAGGAAGAATCGGCACTGGACCCTATTGATGTACGGTGCCAGGCTCGGGTTGGTGCCGGCGCTTGCCAGGATGCCCCTGAAGTGACTCTGTGGCATAGAGGCCTATCCTCCATCAATGC
Organism: Rhinatrema bivittatum; assembly: GCF_901001135.1. Lineage (NCBI taxonomy): Eukaryota > Metazoa > Chordata > Amphibia > Gymnophiona > Rhinatrematidae > Rhinatrema > Rhinatrema bivittatum. The sequence continues at coordinate 141,641,012 of NC_042622.1, forward strand.
CGGGGGTCTGTGGTGGTCTCCACCGGTCCTAGTGTCAGTCATAAGAACATAAGAACATGCCATACTGGGTCAGACCAAGGGTCCATCAAGCCCAGCCTCCTGTTTCCAACAGTGGCCAATCCAGGCGGCAAGTACCCAAAAACTACTGATGCTAGTAATAGTAGTGGCTATTTTCTAAGTCAACTTGATTACTAGAGGGAAATGGACTTCTCCAAGAACTTATCCAAACCTTTTTTAAACCCAGCTACACAAACTGCGCTAACCACATTCCCTGGCAACAAATTCCTGAGTTTAATTGTGCACTGAGTAAAAAAAATGTTTTTCTGATTAGTTTTAAATGTGCTACATGCTAATTTCATGGAGTGTCCCCTAATCCTTCTATTATCCGAAAGAGTAAATAACCGATTCACATTTACCCGTTGTAGACCTCTCATGATCTTAAAGACCTCTATCATATCCCCCCTCAGCCATTTCTTCCCAATGCTGAACAGTCCTAACCTCTTCAGCCTTTCCTCATAGGGGAGCTGTTCCATCCCCTTTATCATTTTGGTTGCCCTTCTCTGTATCTTCTCCATCACAACTATATCTTTTTTGAGATGTGGCAACCAGAATTGTACACAGTGGGGTAGATTTTCAAAGGGGTACTCGCGTAAGATACGCGCGTGCCCCCCGAAAACCTACCCCAAACCCCCCCTGCGTGCGCCGAGCCTATTTTGCATAGGCTCGGCGGCGTACATAAGTCCCGGGGCTTGCATGGAAGGGCGTGTCAGGGGGCTTGCCGGGAGTGATGTGGCGTTTCGGGGGCGTGTCCAGGGGTGTGGTTCCGGCCCGGGGGCGTGACAGCAGCCCCTGGACCGGAACATGGAGCGCGGCAGCCGGCCCGGCGCACGCAAAGTTACGCCGCCTTCGAGCAGGCGTAACTTTCGAGATAGAGGTAGGGGGGAGGTTTAGATAGGGCCGGGGGGTGGGTTAGGTAGGGGAGGGGAGGGAACGGAGACAGGCTGCCGATTTTGGGCAGCCTTGCGCGAGCCGACCCCGGATTTTAATGGATACACGCGGCTACGCGCGTATCTGTTGAAATCTCGCGTACTCTTGTTCGCGCCTGGTGCGCGAACAAAAGTACGTATGTGCACAGATTTATAACATCTGCCCCACTATTCAAGGTGCAGTCTCACCATGGAGCGATACAGAGGCATTATGACATTTTCCGTTTTATTCACCATTCCCTTCCTAATAATTCCTAACATTCTGTTTGCTTTTTTGACTGCCACAGCACGCTGAGCCAACTATTTCAATGTATTATCCACTATGACACCTAGATCTATGGAGCCTAACATCATGTAACTATAGCATGGGTTATTTTTCCCTATATGCATCACCTTGCACTTATTCACATTAAATTTCATCTGCCATTTGGATGCCCAATTTTCCAGTCTCACAAGGTCCTCCTGCAGTTTATCACAATCCGCTTGTGATTTAACTATTCTGAATAATTTTGTATCATCTGAAAATTTGATTACCTCACTCGTATTCCTTTCCAGATCATTTATAAATATTTTGAAAAGCACGGATCCCAGTACAGATCCCCGAGGTACCCCACTGCCCACCCCCCTTGACTGAGAAAATTGTCCATTTAATCCTACTCTCTGTTTCCTGTCTTTTAACCAGTTTGTAATCCATGAAAGGACACCACCTCCTATCTGATGACATTTTAGTTTCCTTAGAAGCCTCTCATGAGGGACTTTGTCAAATGCCTTCTGAAAATCCAAATACTCTATATCTACCGGTTCACCTTTATCTACATGTTTGTTAACCCCTTCAAAAAAAAAATGAAGCAGATTTTTGAGGCAAGACTTGCCTTGGATAAAGCCATGCTGACTTTGTTCCATTAAAACATGCCTTTCTATATGTTCTGTGATTCTGATCTTTAGAACACTTTCCACTATTTTTCCTAGCACTGAAGTCAGGCTAACTAGTCTGTAGTTTCCCGGATCACCCCTGCAGCCCTTTTTAAATATTGGGGTTACATTAGCCACCCTCCAGTCTTCAGGTACAATGGATGATTTTAATGATAGGTTACAAATTTTTACTAATAGATCTGAAATTTCATTTTTGAGTTCCTTCAGAACTCTAGGGTGTATACCATCCAGTCCAGGTGATTTACTACTCTTCAGTTTGTCAATCAGGCCTACCACATCTTCTAGGTTTACTGTGATTTGGTTCAGTCCATCTGAATCATTACCCATGAAAACCTTCTCCAGAATGGGTATCTCCCTAACATCCTCTTCAGTTAACACCGAAGCAAAGAAATCTTTTAATCTTTCCGCAATGGCCTTATCTTCTCTAAGTGCCCCTTTAACCCCTTGATCATCTAATTGTCCATCTGACTCCCTCGCAGGCTTTCTGCTTCGGATATATTTTTTAAAGTTTTTACTGTGAGTTTTTGCATCTACAGCCAACTTATTTTCAAATTCTCTCTTAGCCTGTCTTATCAATATCTGACATTTAACTTGCCAATGTTTATGCTTTATCGTATTTTCTTCTGTTGGATCCTTCGTCCAGTTTTTGAATTAAGATCTTTTGGCTAAAATAGCCTCTTTCACCTCACCTTTTAACAATGCCGGTAATCGTTTTGCCTTCCTTCCACCTTTCTTTTTTTTTTCTTTCTTTAGGCATTTTCAATAACTACAAGATAAAAATCTTGAACAGAAATATAGAGGATATAATTCTTTACATTACAAACAATTATAACAATTCTTTATTCCTATTACTAGCAACAGTAACATGGAAAAGACTTAGTTTTTGGGTACTTGCCAGGTTCTTATGGCCTGGATTGGCCACTGTTGGAGACAGGATGCTGGGCTTGATGGACCCTTGGTCTGACCCAGTATGGCATGTTCTCTCTAAATAATGTCCTCATTGGGGGGGGGGGGGAGGATCTACCTCAACCTAAATAAATATTTTCTACAAACAAAGAAATCTCTCAATAGTATAACAGCAACTACAGCAACCAATTCCATTTATGGGGAACTTGATGTATTTAAGCTGGACTCTGCTGGTATCACGGGGGATCTTCCTGTCAGGATCTGTGTTAATTGCGGGGCATAAAAAATACGTACGTATTGTTATTATACTTTACCATGCACTTATATGGAAATTTTAGAAAGAAGGCCCCCTCCCAATTTGCAAGACCTGTGGTCTCAATAGGAGGAAAGCTTTCCTCCTTTTTTGGGTCTCACGTGAGACATCAGGGAGTACTCTAACTTTGCATCCTAAAAATAAATCATTTCTATGCCTAAGACACAATCTCATTAGCCATTCCTTATCCGGCTTAAGTGCTGAAGTCACTATCAATGTCGCAGGAACCGCCAATTCAGTATCCGAGGTTTCCAGAACAGCTAAAATATTTAAGGTTTGCTCATAGACTAGCATTAAAGATGCTATTCCTTCATTTTGTGCTTCATTTCTTCTAAACTTTGGCAGGTAGAAAATATTTGAAATTGGTGGAATTGCATTTTCTGTAACTTGGAGAATTTCCATAAGGTATAGTTTAAATACCTCCCTAGGAGGATTTATCAGTACTTGAGAAAAGTTTATGAATCTCAGGTTTCTGTTTTTTTAACCATGTTTTCCAAAATTTCCACTTTCAAAGATAAGTTGCTTCTTTCTCTAGTCATTACTGACTGAACTTGTTGTACTCCACTTTTTGAGTTCTAATTGAAGATACTTGTTGTTCCAACTCTGTATTTATATTAGACAGCACCTTGATTTTATCCTCCAGCTCTTTAAATTTAACATTAACAGGAAGCAATTGTTGTAATATAGAAAGTCTCATTTCCACTATAGTTTCCCAAATGATCTTGAGTGAGAGAACTGCAGGTCTTACCACAGCTGATATTCTCAAGGTAGGAATTTTTCCGGCAGTACCAGCAGGCTTTCCCAGCAATACCTCTTCTTTTGTACCGATTTGCTCTGATGGAAAATTCGGGCTCTCTGCTGTTGTTGTTGCCCTGTTGAACCCTATGGGCTCTGCCCTTCGGCACTTTGGTCTAACGGCGTCCCCCTCAACTCCAGGGCACCTCTCATCATGGCAGGATTGTCCGGCGGTGTTCCCTCTGTGGGGCTAAGTGGTGATAGTGAGCCAGGGAGAGAAGGGAACTCCATTTCCCCTCCCCCACTCTCCAGTGGCTGAAGCCCCAACATCGTGTCGCTGCGCACAACATGGACGTCCATCGGGGTGGAGAATGGCGTCGTCAAGGGAACCGTAGGGTAAGGTTCAGTCCTCTGCTTGCGTTTCATCCCCATCGCAGGAAAATTACAGCAAGAAAAAATGAAAAAGTATTCACGCCCAAGAGAGCCGATGCTGAGCTAGTCTATCGAGCGACCATCTTGGATCCACCCCCATCTGTCTCCACCTTTCTTAATGTGTGGAATACATCTAGACTCTGCTTCTAGGATAGTATTTTTTTTTAACAATGTCCACGCCTCTTGCACACTTTTTTACCTTTTGTAGCTGCTCCTTTCAGTTTTTTTCTAACTATTATTCTCATTTTATCAAAGTTTACCTTTTGAAAGTTTAGCACTAGAGCCATGGATTTGCTTATTGTCTCCCTTCCAGTCATTAATTCAAATTTGATCATGTTATGATCACTATTGCCAAGTGGCCCCACCACCGTTACCTCTCTCACCAAATCCTGTGCTCCACTGAGAATTAGATCTAAAATTGTGCCCTCTCTTGTTGGTTTCTGAACCAATTGCTCCATAAAACTGTCATTTATTCCATCTAGGAAATGTATCTCTCTAGCATTTCCCTATGTTACATTTACCCAGTCAATATTGGGGTAATTGAAACCTAAATCACCCAAAAATGTGGAACCCAAATAACAAATTGAATGTTAGCCTAAGAAGGTGTCAGCAAGCCTTGACGTTATGTGTCACTCTCAAGCAGACACTAACCGGTCTTATCTATCATTCACCTTCATCATAACTTTAATGCAAAAAGGTATCTTTTCTTACTTTTTCTTTTTCTTTTTCAAAAATTAATTAAAAATGTCCTCCATTATTATTATGAAAAATGACTCTTTCATGTATAAGTTGGTAAAGGAGCCCTACACGGGCCGGTGTTTCGCTGAGTAAGCTTCCTCAGGGGCGTATAGAAACACTTCAAAGTAGAGCCATGAATCTAAGATAAAATCAATAAAGAAAGGAAATTGCATACTTGTAAAAAGGTGAAACAATTACTTATCTTATCTCATAACACCACAGCTACCGTTTTAGACGGGACCAGACGTCTCAACCATCTTGGAAAAAACGAAATGGAGGAACCCGAACCGAGGCTCGCGTCTCTTTAAATACGTCATTTGGAATGACGTCAGCCATCAGCAATGAATGAATATCTGTCAAAATATACTGAATTCCAAACAGTCCAAAATTCAACCTAAAAATGAATATAAGTCCAATTCACTATTCAAACCAGAGGGATGAACAGTTTTAAGACGATAGATCCACCGCTGTTCAGACTGTAACAATATCCGTTCTCGATTGCCTCCACGCCAATGTACAGGGACATGATCGATCGCACAAAAGCGTAAATCATCAAATGAATGCCCCAGTTCAGTGCAATGAGAAACTAAAGGTCCCTGTACATTGTCGTGGAGGCAATCGAGAACGGATATTGTTACAGTCTGAACAGCGGTGGATCTATCGTCTTAAAACTGTTCATCGCTCTGGTTTGAATAGTGAATTGGACTTATATTCATTTTTAGGTTGAATTTTGGACTGTTTGGAATTCAGTATATTTTGACAGATATTCATTCATTGCTGATGGCTGACGTCATTCCAAATGACGTATTTAAAGAGACGCGAGCCTCGGTTCGGGTTCCTCCATTTCGTTTTTTCCAAGATGGTTGAGACGTCTGGTCCCGTCTAAAACGGTAGCTGTAGTGTTATGAGATAAGATAAGTAATTGTTTCACCTTTTTACAAGTATGCAATTTCCTTTCTTTATTGATTTTATCTTAGATTCATGGCTCTACTTTGAAGTGTTTCTATACGCCCCTGAGGAAGCTTACTCAGCGAAACACCGGCCCGTGTAGGGCTCCTTTACCAACTTATACATGAGAGTCATTTTTCATAATAATAATGGAGGACATTTTTAATTAATTTTTGAAAAAGAAAAAGAAAAAGTAAGAAAAGATACCTTTTTGCATTAAAGTTATGATGAAGGTGAATGATAGATAAGACCGGTTAGTGTCTGCTTGAGAGTGACACATAACGTCAAGGCTTGCTGACACCTTCTTAGGCTAACATTCAATTTGTTATTTGGGTTCCACATTTTTGGGTGATTTAGATTATATGTTGTGGTTAACCGCCGACTCCTTTGTGTGGGTAATTGAAACCTCCCATTATTACTGCACTACCAGTTTGGTTAGCTTCCCTGATTTCTCTTAGCATTTCACTGTCCATCTCACCATCTTTGCCAGGTGGACGGTAGTATACTCCTATCACTATACTGTTCCCCAATACACACAGGATTTCTACCCATAAAGATTCATTTGTGCATTTAGTCTCATGCAGATCTTTATCCTGTTGTGCTCTATGCCATCGAGGACATAAAGTGCCACCCCACCTGCCAGATGCTCCTCTCTGTCATTGCGATATAATTTGTACCCCGGTATAGCACTGTCCCATTGGTTATCCTCCTTCCACCATGTTTCTGAGATGCCAATTAAGTCTGTCATCATTCACTATTCACTGCTATACATTCTAATTCTCCCATCTTCTTAGACTTCTGGCATTAACATACAAACATTTCAAAGTGTGTTTTTTGTTTGTATTTTCATTCTGCTTTTTAATTGATAGGGAAAAATTGGAATTTTTTAGCTCAGGTGAGTTTTTAATTACAGGCACTTGGACTACTTTTCTTATTATTGGAACTGTTGGGATGCCCTGATTCTAATGCATCATTAGTATCCTTTGAAGATCCCTCCCTCCGAACCATGTGCTGCTGAGTGACTGTCGGCTTTCTCCTTTGATCTAGTTTAAAAGCTGCTCTATCTCCTTTTTAAAGGTAGGCGCCAGCAGTCTGGTTCCACCCTCGTTAGGTGGAACCCATAGCTTTGGAAAATACTCCCCCTTCCCCAAAAGGCTCCCCAGTTCTTTACAAAACTGAATCCCTCTTCCTTGCACCATCGTCTCATCCACGCATTGAGACTTCGGAGCTCTGCCTGCCTCTGGGGACCTGAGCGTGGAACAGGGAGCATTTCAGAGAATGCTACCCTGGAGGTTCTGGATTTAAGCTTTCTACCTCAGAGCCTAAATTTGGCTTCCAGAACCTCCCTCCTACATTTTCCTATGTAGTTGGTGCCCACATGTACCACGTCAGCGGGCTCCTTCCCAGCACTGTCTAAAATCCTATCTAGGTGATGCGTGAGGTCCGCCACATTCGCACCAGGTAGGCATGTTACCAGGTGATCCTCACGCCCACCAGCCACCCAGCTATCTACATTCCTAATAATCGAATCCCCAACTATGACGGCCAACCTAACCCTTCCCTCCTGGGCAGTAGCCCTGGGAGATACATCCACATTGCGAAAGGACAGTGAACCACCTAGAGAGCAGGTCCTTGCTATAGTATCCTTTCCTTCTGCACCAGGTTCATGCTTTCCGATCATGAGACCTTCTTCCTCCAAGGCAGCACCAGGGCTGCCATTCTTTTTTTTTGAAAGTTTTTATTTATGCATTTAAATCAACCAAATACAAACAAGGAGCTTACTAGCAGTCCCGCCATAGTACAGAATGAAATGTACAATCCTGATACAACTATATGAGAGAGCACACCTATGGCACACAAATAACCCGTGGAGTACATGTCGAAGGAAAACTGCGCTCAAGTACCCAACATGGATAATTAAAGCTGGCTTGCAAAGAAACCGTATAACAGTATGTTGAACAATAAATGCAAACAATTTTGTTTTAATTTTAATTCCCCCCCCCAGCCCCCCCAATTCCCCCCTCCCCCCCCCCCCCCCCCCCCCCCCCCCCCCGGGACCACTTTTATGATATCTGCTGCTCCGGATAACATCAGACCCTATTTGCCTTTCCACGTACAATATGGGTCCCAAATCTCATGAAACTTACGAACGCGGTCATGCTTCACTGCTGTGAGATAGCCCATATGATACACCCTATCAAGTCTTGTGAAAACATTCGCTTGGGAGGGGACATCCGTGTGCTTCCATTGATAGGCTATTTCACACCTAGTGGCAATGAAGATATGCAACACTAGCATTCGTTGTTTATCACGTAGCTGCCCATCTATTAAGCTAAGTAAGCAACCTTTAGGAGAAGTAGAGATATGAACCCCCAGAAGTTTAGCGGCGAACTCTGTCATTAGCACCCATAACTTCTGGATTTTGGGGCAGGTCCACCACATGTGATAAAATGACCCCTTCTCTCCACACGCCCTCCAACATTGTTCACTAAACTTGACGTTCATTCTGTGCAGCCGGACAGGAGCCATGTACCACCTATAGAGCAATTTGTACCCATTCTCTTTAATGGTAGCAGAAATAGAACTCCTGCCCATAATCATATGACATTGCTCCCAGTCCGCATCTGAAAGTACTTCCCCTAGGTCCGTTTCCCACTGCCGCTGATAGGACACTTTAAGCTTGGGGCCGCTGTTGAGAAGCGCATATAAACGGGATATCGGCCGTTGCAAAGACCTCGCTTGTGCACAAAGCGATTCAAAAATCGATCTGCCCGTGCCTAAGTCAGTAAGTGCTCCTGCGGCTCGTAGGAAATGAATAATTTGCAAGTATTGATACCAATCACCCTGGGATAACCCATGAGAAACTTGCAACTCCGTAAAGGGAATCAAGTGGAATCCAGAGACAAATTGACCTGCTTTTGTAAGGTTCAGCTGACTCCACCTTTTAGCGAATGTAGTGTCCAGCCCAGGACTAAATCCAGGATGGGACAGAATGGATGTGAGAGAGTAAATCCCCTTGGGACCCGCCAATCGACTACGCCACTTAGCCCACAATCGAAGCACACCTAAGGTAAACGGAGATAATGTGCCACTAAACATCTGTTTAACATCTGTGCACCAAATCCTATCTACTAAAGATGGGGCCCTTGCAATATATTGTTCAATGCGGACCCAGGGCTTCGGCGCCTCCGAACTGTGCCAATTAACTACGACCCCCAGCACAGTCGCAGTGTAGTACCAACTCAAATTGGGAATGTTCAATCCCCCCCGTGCTTTATCTCTGTAGAGGATATGACGGGAAACCCTCGGCGGTTTCCGCTTCCAGATAAAGCGAAAAAGTTTCCTTTGCCAAATACGCATAGCTCCGTCTGGGACCACTACCGGCAACGTCTGAAACAAGTAACAGAACCTAGGCAAAATATTCATTTTCGTAGCTGCCACTCTCCCAAACCAAGAGATGTCCATTCTGTCCCATTTATCTAAATCTTGTTGGATTTGAGTCATCAGGGTATCATAATTTAAACGATACAGATCATCCAAATTCGTCCCCAATCGCACCCCCAGGTATTTAACACAAGTTTTTGCGAAACGAAACGGTAGTGCACCCCCCACCTCCTTATACAGTGCTTCCGGCATAGAAATATTTAACAGCTCAGATTTATCAGCATTGATTTTAAATCCTGACATGTTCCCAAACTTATACATCTCTTCCAATAACACTTTAAGGGAAGACTCTGGCTTCGTGAGAGTGAATAGCAGGTCATCAGCAAAAAGGGAAATCTTATAATCCACCTCCCCCACTTGTATGCCCTTAATATCTGGATGCCTTCGTACCTTCTCGGCAAAAGGCTCTAGGGAAAGGGCAAACAGCAAAGGGGACAATGGGCAACCCTGACGCGTGCCCCTCTTTACTTCAAAGGGATCCGAGTATGCCCCATTTATCTTTATACGAGCTTGCGGGGACCCGTATAATTTCTTTACCCAGGTAATAAAGATGTCCCCCAACCCCATGACTTCTAGTACTTTGAATAGAAATGGCCAATGTACACGGTCGAAAGCTTTTTCCGCGTCCACCGTGAGCATAACCGCAGGATCATGCTTGGTTTGTGCCCACCACATTAATTCCACCACTCTACGAACATTATCAGACGCAAGTCTGCTAGGTATAAAACCCGACTGGTCGTTCAACACCAAAAGAGGTGCTACACGCCCGAGTCGGAGGGCCAAGGCCCTGGCCAGAATTTTGAGATCAATATTGATTAGGGAAATTGGTCTATAGGATCCACACAAAGTGTGATCCCTACCAGGCTTTGCCAAAATCGTAATGCCTGCTGTGTTAGACTCCTGAGATAAAATACCATCCGATCTCAAGGCATTGTACATGGCTACCAATGGGGGCAACAACTCAGCGCTAAACACCTTATAAAATTTGCCGGTAAAACCGTCCAATCCAGGTGCTTTTCCAAGTTTCAGATCCTTTATAATAAGTGAAACCTCCCCCTCCCGGAGTTCTGAATTAAGCTGTTCCCTCAACTCTGTGGAGAGGGAAGGCAATGACAGATCCTGCAGGTAATGCTCAATATCCTGCGGTGTACAAAGGTGCTCGGAGTCATACAAAATTTTATAAAAGTGGTTAAAGCTTTGTCCAATTTCTTTCTGGGTGTAGACATATTGCCCTTGTGATCCCTTGATTTTGGTGATCTGAGATTGAGAAACCCTCTCTTTCAATTTCCTAGCCAAATATCGTCCCGCTTTATTCCCCCATTCAAAATGATGCTGTTTCAAACGCTCCAACTGATAAGCTATCCCATCTAGTTCCAGAGTGTGTAGGGCCCTCCTCGCTGCCAATAAATGCTGCAACGTGCCTGGCTCTGGAGAGCGTTTATGACTCAACTCTAGTTTAGCAATGGTCGCCATAAGTGTCAGGCGTTCTCTATCTTTCTTCTTCTTTACAGAGACCGCCCTAGCAATACACAGACCCCTTATATAAGCTTTAAGACTGTCCCATAATACTCCGGGAGAGACTTCTCCGTTATCATTGATATCTAGATATGCAGCAATCTCTTTCTTCAAATTCTCAACGAAATCTTTATCATCGAGTAATCTATCGTTTAGTCTCCAGAATTTTGTGCCCGCTTGACATCCCCCAGCTACCAAAGTGAGCCAAATGGGGGCATGATCTGACCAGGTGATGGAGCCCAAGCCAACATCTTTGACCAATCCCACGAGATCTTTATCAATTAAAAAATAGTCAATCCGAGAATAAGTCTGGTGCGGATGGGAGTAAAATGTATAATCCCTGGAAGTGGGATTCTGTAGTCTCCAAACATCAATTAGCCCTCTATCCTGAATAAGGTGTTTAAGCACTCGTCTTACCGCTTTACCACCCGCTCCTCCCCCCTGAGAGTTATCCAGGTAAGGATAGCGGGTGATATTGAAATCTCCACCCATAATAAGATGTCCCTCCGCCCATTCACTAATCACGGAAGAGATTTTAGAAAAAAAGGAAATCTGGTCAGTGTTGGGTGCATAGAGATTCATAAAAGTGTACAGCCCATCATTAAGTTTAGCTTTGACCAGTATATACCGTCCTTCCACATCCCGCACGACCGAAACTACATCAGCCGATAGAGAGCAGGCCAAAAAGATACCCACACCCGTATACTTATGCTGGACTGAAGCTGCAGCATGAAACACTGGCTGGAACCCTTTAATGGATAATAACCTCTCGAATCGTTTCCTTATATGGGTTTCTTGGCAATATATGATGTCTGCCTTCAGATGGAACATTTCCTGGGAAAACAATTGTCGCTTGCTATAGGTGTTCAAGCCTTTCACATTAAGAGAGGTTATTTTTAGTGACCCCATGATGACCAAAGTATACGCCCAGCCCTACGTAGCAGTCTGAAAATGCCCCCTTGAGGTCCCCAAGGCATACTGTTACATTCCCCCCTCCCCGGAACCCTGCAATTACGGTCCGGATCCGATAATACACTACCCTCTCCCCACCCACCCTTAGCCCCTCTTTTCCCCCTCCCCCACCCAACCCCCTCCATCCACTCTCCCCTCAGAGTGGTTCGCCTCCATGAGAGACCTGACGTCACCACAACCATAGTGATAAAGCACTGAACTCCACCCCCCCCCCTCCATCCATCAAATACAGAACATGAAACAGTGAAACAAACTGAGCTAAAGGGTGTAAGTGAAGGAATGGATCCCCCTAGAACATTAATAACATCTGCCTAAGCAAACTATTATAGATCTATCTAAAGTCCGTACACCTCATATCCCCTGTACGCTGAGCCTTTAAGATAAGCGCCCCTAGCAGGCTACAAGAACCTGCCCTGATAAGGGACAGTTCTCAGCCCGGTTCGTCCATGTCCGCAGGTCCTCCTGATCGTCGACGCAAGCGCCGTCCACCTTTTTCCACTCTTTTCCAGCGCGGTCTGTCCGCCCTCCGGGTATTGCTAGTAGTGGCAGCGACCTTTGGTAGAGGAGTTGCAGCCGTGATCAGACCTGCCTCCCGCAGGATGTCTTCAGCCTCCATGACCTTATGGACTCTTGAAGCAGTGCCACTGACAGTAAATAGTAGGCCAAATGGAAAAAGCCAGCGGTATTTAACGTTATGGGATCGCAGAATGCTAATGATATCTCGGAACTCCCTCCGTTTTCTAATAGTAGAAATCGCTAGGTCCTGAAAAACTTCAATCTGGATACCCTTCCACTTAATAGATCCCTGGGACCAGGCAGCCCGAGCCACCTTCTCCTTGACTTGGAAGCTGTGGAAACACGCAATTATATCACGTGGCAGGTTATTCCTTGGGTTTCCAAATGCCCTGTGGGCCCTTTCCAGGACCACCTCCCGAGCCTGGCCAGAATTGTCTTTTTCCCCCGAGTCCAGAAGGGCTGAGCAAATGTCCTGGACAACTTGGGTGCAGTCTCTAAAATCCTCCCCCTCAGGTATTCCTCTAAACCGGAGATTTACCCTCCGGGCTCTATTCTCCAGGTCTTCCATGTGCATTTGGAGTTCCTCCTGCCCCTCCTGATACTTGCTTTGTTCGTCTCGTACCTCATCCAGAGCTGAGTGCAGAGCCTCCAGGCCGGCCTCGTTTTCGTCCGCCCTTCTTTCCAGCTCACGGATGTCTGTTTTGATGTCCTCCCTTAAAGCACTCAGCTCCTCCCGCATGCTGGCCATGTCACCCCGGAGGTCCTTGAACCACTGCTGGAATTCTTGCCTCGAGGGTACCTCCGGCTCGCCGACCCGCGCCGCGGGCCCCGGGTCCTCAGCAGGCTCGCTGCCCGACGCCATTTTGCCGTCAGCGTCCGGGATCGCAGCAGCAGTCGCAGCCGCGAAAGAGAAGCGATTCAAGTCCGGCTTTTTTCGCGGGGTAGAGGGTGCCGCCATGTCTGCTGGCAAATACGCTGAACCGCGGGGGTAACAAACCGAGTGTAGCCCCGATGGCGGGGGATTCACGCCGGAGGAGGGGGGGAGCCGAAAGCTCAGGCGGCCATCTTGGCGGGTGACGTCCCAGGACTGCCATTCTGAAGTTGGGACTTAGCTACTATGTCCCTGAAGGTCTCATCTATATACCTTTCTGTCTGCCTTAGCTCCTCCAGGTCTGCCACTCTAGCCTCCAGAGATCCAACTCGTTCTCTGAGAGACAGGAGCTCTTTGTATTGGATGCACACGTGCAACTTCTCACCGGCGAGTAAAAAATCATACATGTGACACTCGATGCAAAAGACTGGGAAGCCCCCCTCTTGCTGCTGGACTGCTGCCTTCATCTCAAATTTGTTCAGTTCCTAGTTAAGTTTTAGGTTGCTATGGGAGTAGGAATGTGTCTAATTAGCGTCCTTTAAATGTATTAGTGTATTCACTATATGTCTGGTAGTGGCCTACAGGGGAATGATCAAACTCTCAAAAAGGTGTGGGGAATTTGTGAAGTGAAGTTAAAAGGCTGATTTTTTTTTTTTTTTTTTTAGTGTGGAAGTAGCACCTGCCTATAAATTAAAGTACGAGCTAGGGGTGGGAGGGTTGGGAAGCACAAACACACTAAATAATATACCCCAATAGTTTACTTCTCCCCAATACTTAAAAAAAAAAATTTCCCAAGCAAAACTTACTGATTCCTTTCCTCTCAGTGCTCCCACCTTGGGGCTCCAAGGAGGATCTGGCCACCCCTCCTGCCTCCCATTCTGTTAGGGCATCGGAAACTTTTGAAGAGAAGTTGGAGCACAGAATCCAGCTGGCGGTCGATCGGGCGCTGCGGAGCATTGAGCCACTGGAACGGGTGCCCACACTCTCCCTTTGGAAACTCTGTTGGAACATCTCGATGTGCTCATCGGGGTGTTACCGAACCTGCTGGTACTGGTACCTGGGGGAGGATGAGGGTCCATATGTCTTAAATAAATAAATATGACCCCTGGTAGGAGGCCACTGCAAAATCCTCTTCAGCGGACTCAAAAGGTCTCCTCTCAGAACAGTCTCCTCCAGAAGAACGAAGGAGGTCTCTGCCTGAGGACGTGACCTTCAAAGTTTTTGTGAGAGCAATGATGGAGGCCATACCTTTTCAGTTGATAACGGAGGAGGACACCAGGCACAAGACACTGGATATCCTCCAGTTTGTGGAGGCTCCTAAAGAGATCATGGCGGTCCCGGTACACAAGATCTTTATGGAGTTACTGTTGAGGATTTGGAGCACACCCTCATGGTTCTTCCTGTGAACAGGAAGGTGGATGGGGTTTACCTCATCCAATATGCTTCCAGATTTGAAAAGCATCAGCTGGCATACCAATCAGTAGTGGTCAAATCCGCTCTCAAGAAGGCCAAGTGCTCTTGGACCCATTCCTCCTGCGACCTTGGGGAAGGATCACAGAGCGCTGGACAAGCTTGGGAGGAAGATGCTTCAGGGGGCAATGCTCATTGCCCGCATTGACATCTATATGAGCCAATACTCTCTCATCCTCTGGAAGCAGGTGTAAGAGGCGGCCAAGTGATTGTCTCAACAGCAGCAAGACACCTTTTTGTTGCCAGTGAGTCGGGGCCTGGTGTGCAGAAAAACCAAAGTGTGTTCCACCTACAAAATGTTTGAGACAGCCTCAAGAGTCTCTGCAGCAGGAATCGGCGCTTGCAGAATAGCATGGCTGCGGGCCTCAGATCTACGACTGGAGGTACAGGAAATACTCGCTAACCTGCTGTGCACAGGAGAGAATCTCTTTGGAGACAAGGTGAGGGACACAGTGGCCCAGTTGTGGGATCACCAAGAGATCCTCCAGCATCTCTCCGCCAGCACTTCGGACTTGCCTTCTCAGCCAGGAGTTCTGTGAAGCAGGGTCAGAGGAGGTCTTTCTACCACCAGAGGAAGTACTATCCTCCATCCCCTTGCTCCCAACTGCAGAGGGTGAACTCCCGTGGCCATCCCAGTCAGCAGTGAGCTCCCAAGCCTCAACTGGCACTCTAGCTAAATCCAGGGGCGGGGTTTTGACTGGATCATGGGGAGCATAAGCTAGCCACTCGCACCTCTGAGACACTGGTTCCCCCGGATGCGGGCAGGCTACAGTTCTTTGTGAATCGGTGGCCCAGTATAACCTCGGACCAATGGCTTTTGTCCATCGTCTGTCAAGAGTACCGATTGAACCTATTTGGGCGCCCTGCCAAATTCTCCTCCATGCTCATTTTGGGGGCCATTAGTGCATCAGGAGGTACTGTTTCGGGAGTTCTCCGCCCTCTTAACGGCCAGAGCAGTCAAGCCTGTTCCACCAAGGCAAAGAGGGCAGGGATTCTACTTCCTGTACTTCTGATTCCAAAGAGAACAGAGGGACTCCATCCCATCCTAGACCTGAGGGCCTTGAATAAGTTTCTAAAAAGAGAAAAGTTCAAGATAGTTTCCCTGGGCACCTTGATTCCCCTCCTGCAAAAAAGGATGCATACACCCACATCAAGATCTTTCCAGGTAATAGGAAGTATCTCAGATTTGTGGTGGGAAAACAGTGCTTCTAGTACAGAGTGTTGCTGTTTGTGCTAGCATCGGCCCCACATGTCTTTACAAATTGTGTGGCTGTGGTGGGGGCACACCTCTGCAGGCTGAGAGTGCATGTTTTCCCCTACTTGGACAATTGGCTGGTCAAGAGCATCTCTCAGATCTGTCCCTGCGCTTAGAGTCATGAGAGTTTGTTATCAACTACCCGAAGTCCCATCTCAGCATGTCAACTCCATTTTTCTGGTTTTAGTAAGAGCCTGGACGGCCAACATAGAGGATAATTTTGTTTCCCCTGAAGAAGGCGTGAATAATGCCGAAACATTGTCAGTGTCGGGCGAATTGTGGGATTAAGCTTTAAGCACCGCGTTTGTGGATTCAGAAACTAAAAAGAAAGGAAATTCTGTTTGACAAAAGATAAGTGTCATAGAAAGATCTAATAAAATTGTTTTAAGGTTAGGTAATTAAAATTTGGAAAAAGTATTTTAAAAAGAGTGGCAAATAAAAGTATTTTGATAGGTAATGACAGCATGAGAAAAAGTATATGACATGAACTGGGTGCTCTTGTATATGATGCTGGTTGAAGCCCATTCTGGGCAAGAGCCTGTGGATTATTTGATACAGAGCACAATGTTTTTGATACTAATTTCCCATTTTTTTGAATATTAGAATTGTATTTCCTCAATGGTGGTTTTTCTCAATAGCATTTTAAGAAAACATGAATGGTCAGACAAAACGTCTGTTATTTTTAATGTTTCAAATTAAACTACTATGCATCACAGAATAGCACAATTCATTAAATAAGCCATAGCCATAAAGGAAATAATAAAATGGTCCTGTTCAAAAGTTTGCATACCATTAGTTCTTAAAATCGTGTATTGCCCCTTTTGCATCAGTGACAGTTTGCAGTCTTTTCTGATGGTTGTGAATGAGGCCCTTCATTTTCTCTTGCAGTAAAGCTGCCTATTTCTCTTGGCAAAAAGTCCTGTCTAGCATGAACTATATTTTTGAGTTCTCCCCAAAGTGGCTCAATGATGTTGAGGTCAGGAGACTGTGATGGCCACTCCAGAACCTTCACTTTCTTCTGCTGCAGCCACTGAAGGATTGACTTGGCCTTATGCTTTAGATCATTGACATGTTGGCGACTCCAAGTGTGGCCCATGCACATCTTTCTGGCTGATGAATGCAAATTCTCCTCCAGTATTTTCTGATAAGATGCTGCATTCATCCTTCCATCAATTTTCACTAAATTCCCTGAAGCTCACCCCCCCCCCCCCCCCGCCAAAAACAGCAGAGATCCACCTTCATGCTTCACAGTAGGGATGGTGTGCTTCTCTTCATAGGCCTTGTTGACTTCTTTCCAAGCTGACCTTCTGCAAATGCTATGGGTTCCATACCCGCTGGCCCCAACGGTGACCTTTTTCTAATACTACAACCTCCTGGGTTCCTTGCTACCAACATACTGACCATGTCCCAATACCACAGCCTAATTTTTTCAACCAAACTTGGATCCAAGTTTGCAGCTATGATCTCCAAGCCAGAGATTTGCCTCTTAAGCTATAGAAACAATCAAACCAAGATATATATCACCAGCTTTCTATACCTTGGTTTGGTTGTTTCTACATTGAATGTCACCTGGGTACTTTTTTGATATTATTGTTTTGATCCTAAGCTATAGAAGCAGATCTCCTAATTGAAGTGGTCATTAAAAGGCCCCAATTACTTTAATCTGGTCATACATTGCTATTCCTTCACTACATCTTTCTCTTACAAGATTTAAAAATAAAGTGTTCATCTCAGTTTATCATTTTAGAAGGCTGAACTGTATCCTCTTGCAACAAACAAGGCAGTGAGATAAATTATAAATGTTTTTCCTATTTTTTTGTATATTTTCCCCTGTACAACCTCTTTACACACACTCATTAGAGTCTCATTACTTCTCTTCTGACTGTTATCAGAGAAATCATGAAAAGCTTCTCTCCTTATCCTATCCAGCGCTCATCAATGCATATCCTTATTTCCCCTGCTTCCTTCTGTGTAACCATTTCCTTATGTAGGCCTTGTACTATGATGACCTTCTGTGACTGAGACAGTTTTTGTTTACATGCTTAGACTCACTTCTAGGTATCCATGTTCATACAGTTCTTAGTTTGGTTCTAATTCCAGGCACTGGTGCTACTTCCAGAGGATTCTTTCCGAATAGAGAGCCAAGGATTGAAATCAGACACTTTAGCAGCATATGCCCTAAGCATGAAGCTGGCCAATATTTAGCTCCTATTGTTTTAGATTGTTGGTAATGGTAACAATATCGTTTTATCTACAGTGATGAGCCAGTAGCAGATATTGAAGGGCACACAATGAGAGTGGCTCGAGTATCGTGGCACCCTTCTGGGAGATTCCTAGGCACCACATGGTAAGGATTTTGGAAGATTTGTTCCATATGGAAAAGTACTTAAAATGTTTTGTTTAAAGCTACAATACATAATTGGGCAACAAGGCACACAGGGTTCCATATTCAATGGCATTTAGCCAGATAACTTTAATATAAAACATTTAAAAAAGAAAGATTTATTATTCACATTATCTTATATTCTAAGTGAGTTCAAAACAGCATGTATAAAATAAACATAAAATAAAAAAATGTATGTTACTAAACATTAACAAACCAAGCTTGTGAGTTATCCAAATAAATCCTGATTTTTGAAATTTTTGAGCACTGACCCAGCCAAATCTTAGCTGAGTAACTCATTATCCAGTTAAAATTTAGCCAGATAATGTGGGGGCATTCCAGGGCGGAGTTAATTTAGCTGGATGAATTATCTAACTATCTCTGATGTTCAGAGTTTGCTGAATAACTTATCCAGTTAACTGTAGCCTGATAAACTTATTAGGCTAACTTTAAAATAATTGGCTATATTCAGTGGTGCAACTGTGCCCCCAGCCAGTCGGGTTTTCAGGATATCCACAATGAATATGCATGAGATAATTTTGCATATCATGGAGACTCAGTGTATGCATATTCATTGCGGATATCCTGAAAACCTAACTGGCTGTGGGGTCCCCAGTTTGGGAAGGTCTGTTGTACTTGATAATCAATTCACCATCCACTAGTCATGTCAGGTGGTTGGGTCTTGTGGTCATTGGTTTTCTGCTACTTAAGATGGAATATAGAAGAACTTAATTGCCAAGCTTCCATTGTGCTGAGCCCCATTTTTGTGTGATGTCATGTTAAGAGTGAAATCATTGGGCCAGCCAGGTGGCAGTACTGCCCACTGCCATGTGGTGGAACTGGAATTCAAATCCCTGCTCAGGTCTTCTGTTCCCCAGTTCTCTTGGGGCTGGGGGTACCATGGAGGCAGCTTGCACAGTCCCTTAAGCAGGGAGAGCCATAGTCATTTAATATTGATGGTACCTAGTATTTGGATTTAGGACCCATGATTGCAATTTTTTTTGAAGACCCCTAGCCAAGTACTGTCCTTGCAGTGACCGGCCTAACGTAAGTTATAGCAGATATAAAATATGGAAAAAATCCATGGGTGATTGTAAATGAAGCTCATGGCATCAACTCCTACTCCTCATTGCAATTTAGCTGGAAACCCAAAGAAGGAAACTCCCAGATCATAAAGAAAATCATTGTTTAGAGAATGTTGTGTTCCTTTTTTACATTGAATTTTGAAAAGTAAAGTCTTAAAAATGTGGAAAATAGTTAATAAGGGACCATATTGTTGAAGAAAACTTGAGAGAGCCGTAGATGCAATCCCTATGAGAGAGACTGTTTGGTGGAGGTATCGCACACAAACTAACTCCTGGTACCCCATATAAGACAGCATCAAAATTACAGCTTGGTGGAAAGAAATTGATGTTTGAGCTCTGGTTGCTTCAAAGAGCAGAGAATTCCATGATTCCATAGTGATGGTGAAGAGCAGCTACCAGCCACATATGTGGCAGGTGCCACACGATGTTAGCAGCATTGCTAGTGCCACAACAGAAGGTGGTGCCCGAGCTGCATGACTTAACCTGTAGTAGACCATAGTGCTCTCAGTTGTCAACAGAGTCAGGAAGGAGTTGTGCTGATATATACCTATCCAGATGGATCATGGCTGCTGTAGATGGAATTTGGACCCTCGAGGATTCTGTAAATGGCAATGCAAAAACTTTTATACAAGTCTGTTATTAAGTGAGATTTTATATCATTTTAAACTGTAAAGGAGCAGCAGCAGCAGGAGGAAAAAGCTAAAAACTGAATTGAACATCCTCCTGAAAGAGAATACATTGGAATCAATTTTCTCCTTCCTATTTTGGAAACAAAAGAGAGAGAGTGTCAAATGGGGATAATGGTGATTCCAAGCACTCAAAGTCACTGAAAGAAGAAAATACTGGGAGTTAGTAAAGTAATTATTGAACATCATAAATTACCCGAGTACTTTATATATCCAATAAAATTAAAGCAATGGAGCAAAGTGCAGAACTGGGAAATGATATATTGCAAGTTAAGGGGAAAGTCCAATTCCAACTGTTATAACGTGCAATGCTTTACCTGAATTTTCAAAGGCAAATCACGGGGTACATTCCCTTTTAAAAATCTACTTGTAGAACCTGCATTAAAATCAGCCACTTAGTTTATACTTCTTTTGTGCAAGAAGCAGAAAGGAGGAAAAAACAGCACTTCCTTGTTCATACCCCCGATCAGTCCAGACGAATGGGTTTGGCATCCCTACTAGCCAGACAGAGGCAGAAAATAAAAAACTTTTCAGACACTGCTACATAACTAGAGTGCCCCCTGCAGTCACTCAGTATTTCTCTGTCTTCAGCAGATAGTAGAGGTGTAAAACCTGTAGTCTGGAGTTTAAAAAAAAATAAAATAAAAAGATGAGAGAGGAAAATTGCTCGCAGGGGTGCTAGGACCATCCCCCTGGTAGAGCAGAGCACCCGGGGGGGGGGGGGGTTTGGTGGCCCTTTTTATGCTTCTGCCAGACCTTTAGGAGGGTTTGATAGTCAGTGGCGCTGGCTCCCTCATACCCTGCCTCTTCCTCCCCTCTGTGGAAGCTCCAGTTCTCTCCAGAGCAAGATCAGCTGAAAGGAAGTATTTTCTAATTTATTTGCCTGTCAGTGCTTTGGGTGCGTGGCCACTTTAAATGAAATTTAAAAAAAAAAAAAAAAAAAAAGCGAGAGAGAAAATGTCAGAATCGGTGCTGGGAGAAGCTTGGTTCTGCTGGACAGCATAGGAGCTTGTTCAGTAAGTTTCCTGTGGTGTGGGAACCAGTGAAGGGATTTTAACCGCATGGAGGATGAGAAAATGATTCAGGCACATTTGTTGCTTTAGCATTTTGGGGTGGCACAGGAAGCACGAAGCAACCTGTGTTGACCAATGAGTGTTGGTAGGATTGTCTGCTCTTGGTGCTTGTGCAAGGGGCAATGAGGAGGGACCTTAGGGAGAGTCCTGGTCTTCCATGCATGTCACTTGGGGGAAGTAGTAGCAGCTGCAGGCTGCTTGTGACTCTCGAGCAGACTTGCTGATGGTGGGGAATGGTGGACATTTTAGAAGGTGCTGCCATGTTGCAGAGCTCTGCAGGGGGGGGGTGGGGGAGGATGCCACAGGCATCCTGCTGTGCTGTTGCCTCAAGTTGGGGGGATTCTCAGAGAGACAAGGGGTTCTTCTGGCCATACCCGCAGGACGGGAACTGAAGGAAGAAAACCTCTTTTTTGCCGCAGTTTTTTCTTAAGCACAAGACATTCTTAGAGAAGAGAGGTGCAATAAGGTCCTCCAGAGTTCTCTGCTAGTTTTTCGTTAAAAAATAAATAATTTTGGGAATCTGGTTCCCTGGGGTGTTAGGTTCCTTTAAGGGCCATCACTCAGGGAGAGTAGGGTGAGCCGGGGGTGGGGGGGGTTGGTAACCCTAATTGGTCTCAGCCTGGTGACTTTGGGGAGATTGATTACCTGTGGTCTGTCTCCCTCCTTGTTCCCTCGTAGCTCTCCCTTGGCTCAAGGCCTTTGCTGACTATTATTAAGAGAGTGTTTGGTTACAAGAAAAGGAAAATCAGTTCAGACGCCGGGCTGCAGCACTGGCAGGGGAGGCCGGGGAGCAGCTGGGATCCACCTCGGGATGGTTTCTCTGCTGTGTGGGGAGTTGACGAGTGCCGGCAGCACATGTAGCTATAATTCCCGACATGGCAGTGTCCTCGGAGCGCAGGAAATGCTGCCGTTTGTGTGATGATGAAAAAATGGACTACTGTATGTAGTAGCTTCATGGCACGAGCCGGTTGAGAGTTCTTCTCCAGGAAATGTGCAAGGTCTCTGCTTTGGGCTTCAGGGATGCTGTTTATTTTTATTGTATTTATTTATTTGCTTTTATATACCAAAGTTCATTAGGAACATCACATCGGTTTACAATGTAAAATATGTGACACAGTTAAAAGACAAACAGTCAGTTACATCAACAATTAAGAAAATATTCGACTAAAATATACAGTAAAATTACTAAAAGGTAAATGCTAAAATCATAAAAGTTAAAAAAAAAAAAAAAAAAAGAGCTATGTAGACAGGTGCTCTGCTTCTAAGGTTAATATAAAATCCTATATAACATTAAATAGTGTGAGGGTAGCCATTAAGTATAGGCTTGCTGGAACAACCAGGTCTTTATTTTTTTCTTAAAGATTCGGGGGTTAGGCTCTAATCTTAAGTCTTATGGTAAAGAGTTCCATAGGTGAGGGCCTGCTAGAGATAGGGCTCGCTCTCTCACAGTGTTAAGATGTGCTAGTTTTGGAGACGGGATTGGTAAAGTACCGTTGCTGGCTGAGCGCGTGTTTCTCTGTGGCGTGTGAAAGTAGAGGGCAGCATTAAGCCATTCTACATTGTTATTATATAATGTTTTATGAATTAGAATTAAAATTTTGAAATGAATCCTGTATGATATTGGAAGCCAATTGAATTCCTTTAAAATAGGTGTTATATGGTCAGTTTTTCGGGTATTGGTAAATACAGTAGCTTCATGGCGCACACCCGTTTACACTGGGTTCAACAGCTCCAAGTGTCTAAGGCAGGTCCGTTAGCCATTCTAAAGTGGACAGAGCACTTGGGAGCAGGGGTGGCCTATACTGATGATGCCTTGTGTGCTCTCCTGCGTCCCTCGGCAAGAAACATGATGTCGGCTATTTTGTCCCGGTGTCTCCTCTGACTGCGCAATTGGTCAGTGGATGTATGGCCCAAGTCTTAGCTGCTACATTTTTTTGAAAAGGTGAAAAATCATGTGGATAAAGGTGAACCAGTAGACTCGGGTGGTTCTATAATGAGGCAGGGTGAGGCGGCCGCTTTAGGCGGCAGAATTTTGAGTGGCAAAAATTGTCTGTCTCTCAGTCTGCCACTATGGTGTCCACATCACCCTGCCTGCCCCTGCTGTGGCTGCCGACCCAGGCCAGCGGCAGCAGAAAAAAGGACGGTTGCTGCCGTGGGCCACCAGATGCCAGGCCGGTAGCATGGAGGAGGGTCGATGACGCCGGAGCTCAGGCTGGTGGCGGCCAAGAGAGATGATGACACCGGAGGCCAGGCCGGCAGTAGGGAGGAGGGAGGAAGGACGATGCCACCACCGCTGAAGGCCAGGCCAGCGGCGGGGAAGAGGGACAACGACGACGACACTGGAGGCCAGGCCGGCGGCGGGGATGAGAGATGATGACGACGAGGCCAGGCCGGTGGTGGGGAGGAGGGATGACGACACCGGAGGCCAGGCCGGCAGCGGGGAGGAGAGATGACGACACCACAGCCCAGGCCGGCGGCGGGGAGGAGAGACGACACCGCAGGCCAAGCCGGCGGCGGGTAGGAGAGACGACGACACTGCAGGCCAGGCCGGCGGCGGGGAGGAGAGATGATGACGACGATACTGGAGGTCAGGCCAGTAGCGGGGAGGAGAGATGCCGTTGACAGGGAGGAAGGTGTTATATGACAGGGAGGCCAAGCTGGCAGTGGGGAGGAGAGATGCTGTTGACAGGGGAGGAAGGATGATGCTATCACCACTGAAGGCCAGGCCAGCGGCAGGGAAGAGGGACGATGACACTGAAGGCCAGGCCGGCGGCGAGGATGAGAGATGACGACACTGGAGGCCAGGCCGGCGGCGGGGAGGAGGGATGATGACGATACCGGAGGCCAGGCCGGCGGCGGGGAGGAGGGATGATGACAATACCGGAGGCCAGGCCGGCGGCGGGGAGGAGGGATGATGACGACACCGGAGGCCAGGCCGGCAGCGGGGAGGAGAGACGGCGACACCGCAGGCCAGGCCGGCGGCGGGGAGGAGAGACGACGACACCGCAGGCCAGGCCGGCGGCGGGGAGGAGAGATGACGACGATACTGGAGGTCAGGCCGGTGGCGGGGAGAAGAGACGACAACTCTGGAGGCCAGGCCGGCGTTGTGGAGGAGAGACGCCGTTGACAGGGAGGAAGGTGTTATATGACAGGGAGGCCAGGCTGGCAGTGGGGAGGAGAGACACTGTTAACAGGGAGGAAGGATGATGCCACCACCACTGAAGGCTAGGCCGGCGGCGGGGAGGAGGGACGGAGGGGTGAAGCGAGAGGGGGTGGAGTGAGAGGGCACCATCTCGTCCCTCACCTCAGGCAGCAGCTTGCCTTGAGCCGCCCTTGCCGGTAGGTTGTTATGGAAGTGCATACAATTAGAATCCTTTAAATGTATTAGTGTATTCACTATTTATTTGATAATGACCTAAAAGGGGATGATTAAATTCTTGATAAGGCCTGGGGCAATCCTGAGTTTAAGTTAAAAGGCTGATTATTATTTTTGTTTGTTTTAATTGAAAGTTTCTCCTGCCTATAAATAAAAGGATGAGCTAGGGGTGGGCGGGAGAGGGATGGGAGTGAGGGAAATACAAACACACAAACTCCTGGCTTTTGCCTGCTTCTGACTTGCTATTTAATACAAACACACTAAAGAATATATCCGAACAGTCAATTCTCCCCAAAACTTTTAAGTTCTAAAATTTCCCAATGCGGTCCATGCTGATTCTCTTCAGCCACCAGCAAGGTGATCCTCTCCTCTCAGTGCTCCCAACTCCTATGTGAAGTTTTTTTTTTCTTTTGCTTTCCAAGCTTTTCACTTTGATCCTTACTTTAATGTTTTTTGATGTGTAAAGTAAGCAAGTAATTAAGATTTAAATTATTTTATTTTCTCTCTGCCTATAGTGTAGAAACCCACAGGCTTGTCCTGGAAAGTAACACAGCTGTTGATGCTTTGCCCTTCCTTTCAGCTATGATCATTCGTGGCGTCTGTGGGACCTGGAGGCTCAGGAGGAGATTCTGCATCAGGAAGGGCACAGTAAGGGGGTATTTGACATCGCCTTCCACCTCGACGGCTCGCTAGCCAGCACAGGGTACGAACTGTATGCATTAACTGTGGTGGACTTTAACTGCAGCCAGTGAACTCTGTTGGAGTGAACATTTCTAGACCTTTTGCCTTCCAGCATTTTTCAAGGAAGCACAATGTATGTTTCTCTGTGGATAAATAGAACATAATTCAGCCACACAAGTGGGTGATGTGTTCTGATGGCACAGAGATGGAAGAGCTCTGTCGAAGCTCAGAAGAGATAAGGTCTTTCTGAGCATTTGCAGGCATTCTTGTGCAGCTGCCGCCACGTGTCTCCTCAGTCTTTCTTCTTTCACTCACATGAAAAGACTTTATTTCAATTTAAAGCCTGCCTATTTAAAAAAAAGTATGTATTGCTTTAGGTTGATAAAGAAGGATTGGATCTTTGTTGGAATCCTACTGGGTACTTGTGACGTGGATTGACCGTTGTCAGAGACAGAATGTTGGGCTTGATGGACCTTTGGTCTGACCCAGTATTGTATTTTGTATGTTTGTTTTTCTAACAATAATCATTGGCACATGCATATGATAAAATACAAAGCCTACAATAAAAACACAAATAGCATAATAAAATCTGAAAAAGAAATCAGTAACATGACATAATAAAATGCAAACATAAGACTACAATGAATACATAAATTAAACATAGTACAAATTGCATAACTGATCTCTAACAAAATACTACAGACCGCAGTTGGAATCAGGATGCTCTTGCTTTCTCTTTAAAGTTGTTTGTCAAACTTTTTGCCTTAGGGATTTTTACTTCATTTTGATTTAAGGATTTTTTCATTTGTTTTTTTCTTTTCATAAGTCTTAAAAAAAAAACCCCATTTTTCTCATCATCCAGTCAGACCAGTGGGTAATGCGCACCAGCCAGCAGAGGAGACAGATCAACAAGCTCGCTGATGTCACGTTTTATATACCAATTACCAATGTCCATCTCCGCTCAAGATGAGAAATATAAATATATCCCAAAACAATCGTAATCTCACCTACAATAAAGTTCTTCTGAACTAATTACTCTATTTTAAACAATTAAAAAATGAATTGAAAAGAAAGAGGTAAGTTTCATATTATAGATGCATGCCTCCTCGGCCTTGCGTCTTTCTTATGATATAATCATTAACTTGCCTCCTTCCTCCTTTAATTTATTTAATTTGTAAGACAAAAAAATTTTTTTTGAAGTATTTTTATAAATGAATTTTCTCTAAAAATCAATTGTATTCTCCACCTTGCATAATAGGATAGTTCAATATTTCTCGCCAAAACTTTAAAGGCTTATATTGAGTAAACAAACTCTTTATCCCAATGCTTGGGGAAAATTATCTTTGATCAGATCATATAAACGCCATTTGTTTTAAATCTCCTTTGAGGGAAATTTCATGTGAACGCCAATATCTTGCACTTTAACTGCCACTACCAAATTAAATATTTTGAGACTTATCTCCCGACACAACCGTGTTTCGAAAAACTGTTCTTCCTTCGTCAGGGGAGCATGTCCGTTCTTCTTCTTGTTTTCTCAGATGTTCAAATTTCAATTCGTGACTTTCTCCGTTCGAATTCAAAGCGCTACATGGCTTTTTGCGTCCTCTCTCTCAGGCTAATAAGCTCCGAGTGGCACCCCAAGGTATAGGGCAGAGTCAGTCAAAGCTTTCTCTGTCTCCATCTGCTGGAGGGGAGGCAAAACCCAGGGTCTAGACTGATCCGTGGTACAACAGGAACAAAAATTAGCAGGTAAGAACCAATTTTCCTCTTTCTCTAATGTTGCACTTTGTGCTTCCTTTGAGGAAAGACCTCGGATCCTTGTGTTGACACAGTGGGACTGTATCAATAGCTTTGCTGAAATCCAAGTAAATCACATTAAGTGCTCGCTCTTGATCCAGTTCTCTATTCACCCAATCAAAAAAAATCAATCAGGTTGGTTTGACAGAACCTTTCTCTAGTGAATCCATGTTGCCTCGGGTCCAGCAACCCCACCGGTTTGTAAATGGTTCACTATCCTTTCCTTCAGCAGAGTCTCCATAAATTTTTCCACCACCAGGGTGAGGCTAACTGGTCTGTAGTTTCCAGCCTCCACTACTCCCATTTCTAGGGATCTATGAAACAGGTCTTTCAGCTGACTGCCAGCATTTTCAGATAGGGTAGGGCTCTTCAGCTTGGAAAAATGATGGCTAAGAGAGAACATGATAGAAGTTTATAAAATGAATGGGTGAAACAGGTAAATAAAGGACGGTTATTAACCCTTTACTAAAACAAGGGGGTACTCCATGAAACTAACAACTGGCACACTTAAAACAAGTAAAAAGTACGTTTTTACTCTGCACCCAATCAAGTTGTGGAATCTGTTACCAAAGGACGTGGTGAAGTGTAGCAAAGCGGAGTTTAAGAGGTTTGGACAAGGTCCTAGAGGAAAAGTCAATAAAATATTATTAACCAGGTAGTCTTAAATAAAAGCTATTGCTATCCCTGAGAGTAAGCACAGGATAAAGATCAAGTTTTTGGGACCTGCCAATTATTTGTGATCCAGACTAGCCACTGTCAGAGACGGGATGCTGGTCTTGATGGATCTTGATCTGACCCAGCATGATGATGATGTTAGACAGCAGGCCAAATCAGCCACATAATCACATCCCCTTTCTCTTAGAATTAAAGTTTAGCTTGCGTTAAAGACTGAGGAGACTAGCGTGACAGTGGATGAATGGGAAGGTCTGTATATATTTTCTGAGCTCAGGGAGACCTTTTCTGTTTTGGTGCCATTGGATTTAATTTAGAAATCCTCGCAGGTGTTTAATGCGTGTAGTTTGTATCTGCTGGCCCGAATTTTCAAAGGGAAACCACATAGGGCATTTCCCTTTGAAAATGAGCTTCTAGACCCACGTGCCTGCACTCTCGATTGGTATGTTGAAAATTGCCCCCCCTACATTGGTATCTACATCTGGGGGTTTCTGCTCTAGCCATTGTTTGAATCTGGCTTCTAGGAATTAACAGTGCCCTCTTATATTCCTTTGTGGTGTCCATTGTACTTGTGTACACTCCTTCAAGGTATAAAATGGTTGGATAATATGGTGATTTTCTGTATACTTTTGGAAGTTTGCTGTGGAAAATATAATTTGATTAATTAATGTGAAAATGTCTGATCCAAGAATTGCTGAGTGACAGTGGATTTTAATGGTGGCTGTACATATATTTGTGAAGATTTGTCGTTATAAAGCATATTTGGTTCCTTTCTGGATAAAAGGCTGAATAAAAATCAGTTATCCAATAGAATAAGAGGTTTCCTGTCTCCCTGCCCCACCTTGTATTTCTTTTAACTTGACTAAACACTCTTACACTATAAGAAGTACCTCTTGAAGCTTAAGGTTAATCCAGTCCTGATGTGCTCTCAGCTGTGCAACAGAATGTGTTTATTCTGGGTTGGACTTAACATTTCAGAAGAGTAATGGGAAATGTATTCATTGCTTGGCCAGTGAGAAGACATTTATAATTTGTATTTTGCTATTGCAGTGGGCTTGATTCATTTGGCAGAGTTTGGGACTTGCGGACCGGGCGCTGTATAATGTTTCTAGAGGGGCACCTGAAGGAGATCTATAGCATTAGCTTCTCTCCTAATGGGTAAGTAGACATCCTCTGGTACAAACTGGATTAATGCAGCAGAAGTTTAATTTCCAGTTACAGGCAGGTACACCAAATGCAAACAGATTTACAGCAGCAGAGAATTCTGTATCTTGTACCACACAGAAGCAGTTATGCATAGTATAAGCAGTGTCACAACTGCAGAGGTTTCAGTGCCAAGCAAAGGTAAGTATACCTGCAATAAGCAGAGTTAGAGCAGCAGAGAATTATGTACCAGGTACATATTTATATGCCAATTTGGAAAAGATACAATGCAGATTTCCTCAGAGTTTCTGACCCTGATTTGTCAAAATATACAGTTATGTTCATAAGTTTACATACCCCTGGCAGAATTTGTAAGATGTGTAGCATTTTAAGAAAACATGAGTGATCAGACAAAACTAAACTATTATGCATCACAGAATAGCACAATCATTAAACAAACCATAGCAATAAAGGAAATAATAAAATAGTCCTGTTCAAAAGTTTGCATACTCTTAGTTCTTAATTTCATGTATTGCCCCCTTTTGCATTAGTGATAGCTTGCAGTCTTTTGTGATAGTTGTGAATGAGGCCTTTTATGGGTTTTTTTCATGTGGTAAAGCTGTCCATTCCTCTTGGCAAAAAGCCTCCAGATCCTGTAAATTCTTTGGTTGTCTTGCATGAACTGCATGTTTCAGTTCTCCCCAAAGTAGCTCAATGATGTTGAGGTCAGGAGGCTGTGATGGCCACTCCAGAACCTTCACTTTCTTCTGCTGCAGCTACTGAAAGGTCAACTTGGCCTTAAGTTTCGGATCATTGTCATGTTGGAAAGTCCAAGTGCGCCCCAAGCACAACTTCCTGCCTGATGAATGCAAATTCTCCTCCAATATTTTTTGATAAGCTGCTGCATTCATCCTGCTATCAATTTTGACTAAGTTCCCTGTGCCGCTGTACCTCACACCCCTCCAAAACAGAAGAGATCCACCTCTGTGCTTCACAGTAGGGATGGTATGCTTCTCTTTATAAGCCTTGTTGACTCCTCTCCAAACATAGCGTTTGTTTGTGACAATAAAACTTAATTTTGTTCTCATCACTCCAAATTATTTTGTTCCAGAAATTTTAAGGCTATTTTCTAGGTGCTGTTTGGCGTATTGTAAACAGGCTGTTTTGTGGGGTTGATGGAGCAATGGCTTTTTTTCTGGCAACTCTTAACATGCAGCCCATTTTTGTTCAAGTATCTCCTTATTGTGCATGCTGAAACACCCACACCACTTTGTTTTAGAGAAGCCTGTATTTCAGTAGAAGTTGCTGTCTAAAATCCTGGCAGTTGTGTCTAAAATCTTTCTTGGTCTTCTAATTTTCCACTTCTTGATCACAATTTGGTCTGTACTTATTGGCATTTTCAAATCTTTGGATATCTTTTTAAATTCTTTTCTTGATTTATTAAGTTGAACTTATGCTCGCAGATCCTTTGACAATTCTTTTGCTTTCCCCATGCTTCAGTAACCACCAAAGTCAGTGCAGCTCTGGATGAAATGCGCTGGGGTTTCTCAAGAGCTAAGAATCTCATTGATTATTTTTACAGACACTAATTACAATCAAAGGCATAGGGGTAGTTAATTACCCTTCATTGCCTTCTCAACTTGTGTGTTTCAACTTTAGTGTGTATTATCAGCCCAAATATTCAAGAGTATGCAAACTTTTGAACAGGACCATTCATTTTATTATTTCCTGTATTACTATGGTTTGTTTAATGATTGTGCTATTCTGTGATGCATAATAGTTTAATTTGAAACACAAAAATGACAGATGTGTTTTGTCTGATCACTCATGTATTCTTAAAATGCACACATCTTACAAATTAAGCCAGGATTATGTAAATTTATGATCACAACTCTATAACCCTAAATGTCAGATGGTTCAAATTTTATGCAGCTTAAAAAAGTAGTCTCAACTTCCAGTCCTGTGTTTGAACCTTCTGGCCAGTCATGAGTTGTAATAAAAAGTTGTTTGGAAACTGGTTTCAAAATGCTGCTTTTACTTCGTTCTGCTACACTAATCCAAGATAGGCAATACCAGTAGGTTTTGTCCCTGTACAGCAGATGAAGGCAGAGCACTGAATTCTTCTGTGACATCATCGCCACTACTTATAGGTGGTGCAGCATAGAGATATCCAGTATTTTCTGCCTCTAGCAGATGGATGGACTTCTGGTGGTGCAGCAAGAATTTTGGTACAAGACACTGATGTTCTCTGAGGTCCAAACCCCAGCAGAGCGAGTCCGACGGAGGGTTCCCAGTACTAGAAGGAACTTTGGTTTATCCTGAGAGAGGGTTAGTGTGGAACTAGAGTAGAAAAGCTCTTTTTCTTCTGGGTCTTGAGGTCTCCATTTTATGGGTCAGCTATATAGAGCAAAATAGTGAAACATACATACATTTTTTATTTTTTGCAAAGCTTAACAAGTCTGCTGTTTACTAACAGGCCAATGCAGTATCAGCATGAGAAAAACGGGCACTCATGATTCAGCGCCTGCTCTCCCAAAGCGTGCCCGATTTAATATTTAAATTGATTGCTGCAGTAAAAAGGAGGCACCAGGGGAAATTGAGTGCTCCTAGCGTTTCCTCGGCAGCAGTGCCCAGGAGAGGTGGCTGTCAGCGGTTTAGGAAAACAGATGCTCAATTTTACGAGTGTCCCTTTTCCTAACCTGACCGCCGGCACACTTTTTTATTTTTTTTAACCATTCTTCTTTTTATTCCTCTGGGCAGGCATTAATTTACGAGGGTAAACGTTCCTGTCGGGTGGAAATTGTTTTTTGCATCGGGGGAGAATAGCTAATAGCCTCATCAACATAAATTTACATGTGATGAGCGCTATTAGCTTCACGGGAGATTGGACACGCGTTTTGGAAGCACTAATCCCCTTATAGCGTAAGGGGTTGTGGACATGCATCCAACCACAGGTTAACCAGTGCGCTTGGCTTTGCGCTCTGTATTGCATCAGCCTGTACGTTAGTTATCATAGAAGAAAGCTTATTTTTAGATCTGCTTCTAGACACATAGTCATAACACAGTGCAAGCAGTTTTTTTATTGTGAAAAACATGATAAAGTAACACAATTATTGCATCAATATTGTAACAGACACCGAGCATGAAATCTAGGTTGGAAGAAATTCAGTATTTGGACTTAGATACATGGGACAGTAAATGATTGGGTGCAGATCTTTGATTAGATCTGTGATTGGACACATTATTTGATAAAAAGGATGTGATGAAAGGAAGCTTGTCATCAGAGAATAAGGCATTGATTGGTTATATAATCTTTTTTTAATAATTTTTATTCATACTGAATGTAATACAATATCATGATATGAGATCAGAACAAGAAATCAAATACCCTTCATATATAACAATCTCAAATTACTGATTGTCATAGGGTACATTGAAAACGCCATTATAGCTTCTGTATAGAGTCCATCGGTCTTTCAATTTCAGTAATAATTTTTTACAATTAAATATCTCCAATCTTCCCCCTTTTCCCCTCACCCCAAGCCACAAAGAGAAATATTTAACTCCATACATATTATTACATGAGGGCCCACGAACAACACTATTAGCAGAGGTATTATGTCCAATTCACTCCATCATTCCTCGATTTTAAGCGTCAATCTCCCGAAATAAATGAGATTAATCTACTCTGGTACCTTGCCATTCCCAGTAATATTGCCAGGAATCCTCGAACTTGAGTATCTTATCTTTCTTTAGTGCGGTCAGTTTTTCCATGTAATAAATCCATTTTAGGTGGATGAGGACACTGTCGAAAGTAGGGGCCCCAGCATTCCTCCAGCCCTTTGCTATTGCTCCTCGTACAGCTTGAATCACAGCCTTGATGAAAATATACTGTTGCCTTGACACGGTTACAATAGGGTTATGCAAAAGTGTGTTTTCAGGGGTCAGAGTGAAGGTAGTCCCTAAAAGCTGGTTTGACCAACTCTTTACCTTTGGCCATAGTGGTCATACAGCTGGGCAGGTCCACCACATATGTACATAATCTCCCACCATCCCACATTTCCTCCAGCACCTATTGCTTATATTGGGGAACATCTTGTTCAGCTTAACCGGTGTTGTGTACCACCGGAACAACACTTTATAACAATTTTCCAACAGGGAAAATGAAATAGAGCTGCCTCGTATTTGCTTAAAACAGAGATCCCAATCTTCCTCTGAGAATTCTAATGCTAGATCTCGTTCCCAGGCTTGCACATAAAGAATTACCTCAATATACTGTTTATTTAGAGCTATTTTATTCATACAAAGGCTATATATTGTTACTGTAAGTCAAATTGTGTACAAGTAGTAAAGTTCTGCTACCAAACATACATATTAAGGTAAATATTTACGCTTATAGCTTTTCTGGCAGTGTTCAATCTGTGGACAATGTCGCCTGATGCTCCAACAATAGTCAGACATAATTAGCTTTACTTCCATTAGTCTTATTTAATAATACATATAATTTCGAAATCACCCCTATCATCATGTGGGCATTATTGCACATACCTTCGAATAATGATTTCCCCTTACAAAGATCTTTCTAGACTTGTTTAGTGAAAAGAAAATGCCTCAACTGAAGGTAGGCAAAGTAGTCTGCCTGCGTCAAAAAAAACCTTTTCTTTAAGCACCTCAAAAGAGATTACGGACTGTCCCTGCCAAGCCTGTCCTATTGTATATAATCCCTTCTCTGCCCATTGACTAAAGGGCCTACCCTCCCTGACTGCTGGAAATGCTTCACACTGCCCAATTGCTGTGGAGAAAGTATAGCATTGTTTACCCACAGTGTGTGCGCCAAGATCTCCATACCATCAAAGTGGTTGCTGTACATGGTGACACGTCCATTAGATTATGTAATATTTTCCCCATTGACCAGAATCTGTCCTGGATTTTTCCGTCCCCCACCATGCCTTCTTCTATGACCACCCACTGTTTGCATTTTATCCTAATATGAAATTTAACAGTGGCCTTAATGTGGGCTGCGGCGTAATATTTGATAATATTAGGGACTCCCAGGCTGCCATTTAGTTTTGGTTGGAATAATACCGTTCTGGAGATTCGTGGCGGTCGTCTTTTCCAAATAAAGGAAAAGATCTTTCGTTGAAGGGATTTCAGATATCCCACTGATACACTACAGGGCAGTGTTTGGAACAAATACCCAATCTTCGGTAGAAGGGACATTTTCACCGCCGCTATCCATCCTAGCCAGGATATAGTTAGCCCATCCCAACAATCTAAATCCTTCTCCAGTTTCCTAACCAGGGGTACATAATTTAAATGGAACATTTTAGGATATTCTGCTCCCACCATAACCCCCAGATATTTCACGGTCACCAGTGCCCATTGAAAGGGGAACCGCTTTTTGAGCCTTTGTAAAGCTTCCTCCTGCATATAAGTGGGTAGCAGCTCCAACTTATCAATATTAATTTTAAATCCGGAAACCTTCCCATATTCATCTAACTCCTGCACTACTGCATTTAAGGATAATTCAGGTTCAGACAAGGTGAAGAGAATATCATCGACATATAGAGAGATTTTATATTGCTTCCCCCCAATAGGAATACCCTGGATATCTTGGTTCTGCCTAATCCTTTTGGCCAGTGGTTCCACGCAGATTGGAAATAGCAACGGTGACAATGGGCAACCTTGTCTCGTGCCACGCTGCACCTCAAAATTCTTGGAGTACCCACCATTGATCTTGATACAAGCCGTGGGGTTCTTATATAGTACCTTGACCCAATTAAGGAAGTGTTCTCCAAGCCCCATTTTCCCATAACCTGAAAAAGGAAGGACCAGTGTACTTGGTCAAATGCTTTTTCAGCATCTACCCCGAACAGGACTGATGGGGTTTTGGTGTGTTTAGCGTAAATGGGTGAGATTGACGATCTTGCAGACATTGTCCCGTGCCATTTGCCCGGACATAAAGCCCCCTTGGTTCTCATGTACCAGCATCGATATAACAAGACTCGAACGTTTGGATAGAATCTTGGCTAACAGCTTCAGATCTACATTTATGAGAGATATGGCTCTGTATGAACTGCATACTGCCACATCCTTCCCAGGTTTGGGGATTATGGTTATTCCAACAGTATTAGAAGGTGATAAAAATCCACCTCTCCTGAGATGATTAAACATCTCAACCAAAGAGCCTACTATCACTTCTTTAAATTTCTTATAAAATAATGAGGTAAAACCATCTAAGCCTGGAGCCTTCCCCGCCTTTAGTTCCCCTATCGCTTCCAACACCTCAGCAGATGTGATCGGATCTCCCAACTTTTGGGCAGTCTCTTGGTCTAAACAGGGTAATTGGACATTTGCCAAAAAAGAGTCTATGCTGGGGTCTAGAAGGTTAGAATCCCTAGCATAAAGTGCAGCATAGAATTGGTTAAACCTTTCCCAGATTTTATCTTCCTCTTCCAACATTGTCCCCTTCTCATCTTTTATTTTTATTATTTGGGATTGTGTCATTTTAGCCTTTAATGCATGCGCTAAGAGCCTACTAGCTTTATTGCCATGCTCATAATGAGTCTTTTAGCAGATCCATTTTGAATTCCAACTCCTCCATCTCTAACGCTCTCAATTTATAGCAGATATCCCTTAAATCTTGTAGTAACCTCTGGGAGTGGTCCCTTTTATGAGCTTGTTCGGCTTTTTTCATTTGGGTAGTTAATTGTCATTTTAACCTTTCTTTAACTTTCTTTTTATAAGAGGCTATAGATAACAAATGCCCCCCAAATATCGCTTTCATACAGTCCCATAGGACAACCAGATTTACTTCCGGAAATTTATTGAGTTGGATGTACTCCAATATTGCGGA
The DNA here is from genome assembly GCF_901001135.1 of Rhinatrema bivittatum. Lineage (NCBI taxonomy): Eukaryota > Metazoa > Chordata > Amphibia > Gymnophiona > Rhinatrematidae > Rhinatrema > Rhinatrema bivittatum. The sequence continues at coordinate 141,676,798 of NC_042622.1, forward strand.
TCTGATTTGTATTTCTATATCCCTGTCTTTTATCAAGGAATCATTTAATTTCCAAAATCGCTGCCCATCACTTAATAGGGTGCATTTCATTTCCCACCACACCGGGGCAAGGTCTGACCAAGAAATATTCCCTATCCCAGCCTCTTTAGTTATCAATGCCAGGGATTGGTCAACGAGAAAGTAATCAATTCTAGAATAAACATCATGGGGTATGGCGTGGAAGGTATAGTCTCGATCTGTATAGTGTTTATCTCTCCAGATATCCACCAAATTCCACCGGGAGAGCAGGTTATGTAGTGCTTTCCTATCTACTGGGGAGTGATGCATACTCCTTTTTGAGCAATCCATCAAAGGATTATTTACTAAATTAAAGTCACCTCCCATTATTACTTTCCCGCTCTCTGAACGTAGCAACAATTTGTCTAATTCCTGGAAAAGCTCTCTCTGTAACACATTGGGACAGTAGATGTTCACCAATACAAATAGCTCACTTTGAATGCGCAGATGTACGATTAGGTATCGTCCCTGTTCATCTCTAATCACTGAGTCTATTTGAACCCTCAAATCTTTAGAGATAATAATCCCAACTCCAGTATATTTATGAGCTGGGGAGTTAGCTGCAAGAATAATGTGGCTAAACTGTGGAGAGAGCAGTAGTCTCTCATCTCTTTTACACAGGTGTGTTTCCTATATAAATGTGATCGAGGCCTTCAGAGAGAGCAGTTCCTTAAACATCACACTCCTTTTATAAGGAGAGTTTAAACCTTTAACATTTAATTAAACAAACTTAACAGTAGCCATTTAAGAGGTCATGTATGTACCCAGCCTCTCCATCTGATAATAAGACAGAAACCTTGTCTCACATTGTAATCTGACAAATACGTCAGTTACCAACTTATCAGTGTGACCTCTACTAATCCTGTGGCACCCTTCCCTCCTTTTCTTACCTACCCATTGGTTCCCTCCCCAACATACCGTATCCACCACCACCGCAGTGATGTCTCTCAAAGGGGGCGGACGTATACCCACCTCCCCCTACTCCCCAACCCCCACTTATAAAGTAGAACTCAGCGGTAAGTCTGTCCTCAGCCCTTTGTGTCCAACTGTGAGGCCCAAATACCTCCGTACATAATATATTAGCCATATGTACATGACTTCCATCATGGTGAGTGGTCATATCCTCATATATCTTCCTCCCGTAGAGGATGTTCGTGTGATCTGCGATGGAGTCTAGAGCCATTTTTGCCTGCTCATTGCCACCTGGGTGTCTCCAACATTATTTTCGGGCGTGCATTGTCAGGCTTAACTTGGGCGGAAAATCTCAGCGGGATCAAAATTGGGACCGCTTCCTCTTCTGAAAAGTCCTTGAAGTAACTCTACTTATGGTGAAAGTCAGTCCGCATGGAAATAGCCAGCGATAGCGCACATTCTCCCTGTGCAAGAACGCAATCACAGATTGCAGTTCTTTCCTCTTCAGAGTTGTGGGCGCTAGGTTGCTATAAACAGCTATATTATGTCCTTCCCAGGAGATACTGCCCATAGTTCTCACTTGCTACATAATTTTCTCCTTCACTCGATAACTATGTACGCATGCTATTATGTCTCTGGATATTCTTCTTGGGCACTCCCAGTACATGATGCTTCCGATCTAAAACAATATCATCATCTCCCAGCATGTCTGCATTATCCCTGGGTTTAAGATTGCATAATAATAACTTGACTCAGACCTTAACTCAGTACCAACGAACAATGCTACAATAATACATAATACATTAGGTTTCAGAAATTTTTCAATAATGAAAGACAGTTCCGATTTACAGCTCTAAAGAATATTATAGGTGGTTAAGTGACTCTCATACCATCCCGCAAACTTTTTGGCATCTCTGCTCTCAAGTCGCATTAGGGATCATCTTTAATCATTGGTCACTGCTTAACCTGTATTTTTGGTTTTTTGGTTTTTGTTTGAATTTTTCTTTTGAATAAAATATTTGAGGCAAAAATACTTCCCTTTCGGGGATCTCAGTTCATGGAGGGTGCAACCCTTCCAGGTAATTCAGAGTGCAGTGCAGAGTAGGAGATTTCTCCCGGACCGCGACGAAGTAACATTCACGTTCGCGGGGCAAAATCTAAACGTTACCGAAGACGCTCTGGCACATATACACAGTCAGAGGAGTTCCTGAAGGAGCACAGGATGCAAAACGTGCACATCGAACTATATTCCTGAGGAGGTGCTGGAAAGAGACTTGCAGGCTTTCCTAGCGGACTTGGATACCTGGTGCATTAAATTTATCTGCACTGGAAGGAAAGCTGGACATCGAAAGGGCACATTGCCTGGGTCCAAGGAGGGATTCGGATCGGCACCCCAGGCTTGTCATTGCACGGTTTCTGAATTGGGCCCAGAGGGCAGCAGTGCTGACTGCTTTCCGCAAACATAAGGACCTGCGCTATAAGCAGCACAGAGTGGTGATTTTCCAAGATTTCTCTGCAGCAGTAGCGGCGAGGAGACGTCTTTTTTCCAATGTCTGCAAAGAGCTGTATAATAACACACGGTTTGCCCTGCAATACCCAGCGACGCTAAAAATATGGAAAGATGGCCAAGTATCTTCCTTTGATGATCCAGAGAAGGCCACAGCCTGGATGAAGAGCTTATCTGGGACTATCTGATTTTCTTTTCTTTTTATACAATGAGAAGCTTACTCTGGTCCGTTTTGGTGTGTGTCATTTTGCCAGTGGCTCCCCATCTTAGGGGATGGTAAAGTAGGCCACGTGGTTGATCTATAATGGGCCAGGTATAAAACTGAGGAGTTCTCAGTTAAAATACTGTTTCATGCAGTGCAATATAGGAGGCGGGTCAGCACCCGCGTGCATTTAATATGGAACTCCCGCCCGTTTTCTTTCGGGTGCTTATGTGTATAATGTTTTGTATGGGGGAAAGGAGGGAGGGAGGGAGATATATGGGAGGATGGGAGGTTTTTGAGGCAGCGGGCAGGGAGAGGTACGGGGCAGACAGCTGGGTTGTAAGCAGGGGGGGGGGGTGATCCAGGCTGGGGGATCACCTACCCTATTGTGGCGGACACTGGTGGTGTACTATGCTGCTTGCCTTATTACAGGATAGGAAAAGTAAGGTATATATCTTGGAATGTGGGAGGCATTGGATCACCAATTAAAAGGCAGAAGATATTGAGTGCCCTTCAGAGACAGCGGGTAGGGATAGCGGCCCTCCAGGAAACCCACTTGTCAGAGGTAGAGAGCACAAAATTAAAACGACAATGGGTAGGTCAATGCTACTTTACTCCAGCAGTGGGACGTAAAGCAGGAGTAGCAACATTAATTCACCAAAATTTACAGTTTGATCTACATCAGCAAATGCAGGATGAAATGGGCAGGTACCATATTTTGATTGGTCAGCTGCAAGGCAGTGTAGTGACTATATGCAATATCTATGCTCCAAACTCCTACACTCACTCCTTTTTCCAGGGGTTGGTCAGTAAGGTAATGTCAGTTATGAAGGGTTCATTGGTTTTACTGGGGGACTTCAACTGTGTGCATGACCCAGGCTTAGATAGATCTCACCCTTCGTCGGTGCTACCAGATATGTCAGCTAAGGGAATCTCTTATGTATGCGACGAGCTTCATATGCTTGATATTTGGCGTACATTAAACCCGATGGAACGAGACTACACTCGTGTCGAAGGCATATTTATTTATTTATTTCGGGGGTTTTTTTTTATTTCGGGTTTTTTTTTTTTTTTTATATACCGGCATTCGAGAGCGCAGTCCCATCATGCTGGTTCACATAAAACAGGGGTGCATCGTAAACATAAACTAAAAACTATGGTGCGGAAAATGCAGTTACATATAACAGGGTGATTAGAACTTGGCGGAGAAAGAAGAGAAAGGACAGATTATTAATTCAAACATGTAAACAATAGTGGAGATGGTTAATCATGGTGTAGTTGGAGATAAGGATTGGCGAGGATGAGATAGATCAGTTTGGGTCCGGGAATGCTTGTATGAATATCCATGTCTTTAGTCTTTTTTTGAAGGTTGAGATGCATGATATGCTACACTGTCTAGGATAGATTATATTTTGATCTCTTCCGCATTGTTATCTAGGGCACAACAAGTGCGAATAGGTCCCATAGAGATATCGGATCATGCGCTGATATGGGTAGACATCGGAGATGGCAGGGGGGAACACATGCCGCACATGTGGAGATTCCCTAGCTCTACGAGTGGGGATGCCAATTTTAGGGAGTTTTTACAGAAAAAATGGCGGGATTATGAACATCATAACCATATCCATAAGTCAGGCCCTTTGCTGTTCTGGGACGCTAGTAAAGCGGTAATGCGGGGTGAGATCACATCTTATCTGATCACAAAATCTAAGGCAATAGCACAAAAGATACTCGCTCTGGAACGACAGTTATATCAGGCGAAACTTCAGTTGGCACAGAGTAAGTCTCCACAGGCCCAGAGTGTATACAATGATATTCTCCACACCTTAAACGCCCTACTCCACGAACGAGCACAGAGGATGATTCAGAAGGGAGCACATCAATTCTTTAGATACGGGAATAAATCGGGCCGGGTATTAGCTAACATGGTTCGAATGGCCAGAGGGAAGACGGTTATAGATAAACTAAAAGGTAGGGATGGTAGGCCTTTGGTGACGGGGGACGAGATTTGTGCAGAGTTTTGTAAATTTTATGCACAACTATATACTGACGATAGGAAAGGTGGCTTGTTACAGGAGGAGGAATTCTTCCAAGGGTTACAGATTCCACGTATTGGTGAACAACAGTTAGCTACTCTGAACCAGGGGGCTATAAAAGCAAGCAAAGCCAATAAGGCGCCCGGCCCAGATGGTCTTAGTGCAGAGGAGAGGACATTTCCCCATGGAGCCTATATCACGGTTTTGGAAAAGCCTGGCAAGGACTTATCCTCCCCGGCAGCATACCGGCCAATATCCTTATTAAATTATGAGGCTAAATTATTTGCCAAAATTCTGGCTGATCGGCTCAGTGGGGTGTTCCCAGATATCATTACCCGAAATCAGGTGGGATTTGTTAAGGGGCGTGCCATTAGTACAAATATGACTAAACTAATCATAGCCATGGAAGAATGTCAAAAGCAGAGAACGCCGGCGATGTTAGTAGGCTTTGATTCTGAGAAAGCCTTTGATAGGGTGTCATGGGAGTATTTATTCTCAGTGTTAAAGAGATATGGTTTTTCAGGAGATATATTAAACAATATAAAAATGTTATATCATAATCCCCACTCGGCAGTTGGGGCGAACGGACATGTTTCCGCGGACTTTAGGCTGTATAGGGGTACGCAACAGGGGTGCCCGTTTTCACCCCGCCTCTATATCCTATCCATTGACCTCCTGCTTCGAAAAATTGAGGCAGATCCTTTGGTTAAGGGATTTACTTGGGGAGCAAAAGAACTCAAGGTCTCTGCTTTCGCGGATGATGTCCTGGTCTTTCTTACCTCCCCACAGAGTTCGTTAGAGCGGGTTTTAAAACATCAGCATCTATTTGGGTCCTTTGCAGGTTTGAAAATAAATGTTGATAAATCGGAGGCTCTGGACCTGGGAGATTCCGTTAGGGTGGACTGGGTGGGCGTCTTCCCTTTAAGGTGGGCGGAGCGGAATATGCGTTACTTGGGCATAAATTTGACCAAGGATTCTACAAAGATCTATGATGCAAACATTAAACCATTGCTTAGTACCATGGCCCACAAATTGAAAGTGTGGGGGGCACTACCGTTGTCTCTTACCGGCAAAATCTGTTATGGAGGCAGTGCTTGCAAATTTTCTGTCATGCATATTCATTGTGGATACCCTGAAAACCCGACTGGCTGGTGGGCCTCCAGGACAGTGTTGGGGACCAGTGCCCTAAGGAGATGGTTAAACCCTCCCTGGAGACTGGGAGGACCCGCAGAAGGGAAGTACTGGATTCTGAGAGTTCTCTGGAGTAGCTAATAAAAGACAACAAACAAATAACAAACCTTAATAAAATATTGCAGTATTCTGTGAAGTGAAATTAGAGGACTAGAGTGGCAAAAGGAGGAGCAGTAGCGAGCGACTATTGAAATGTCTCATTAAACAAATCAGTTTTCAATGCTTTTTTAAATGGCTTTGCATCTTCCATGAGACGTAAAGAGAGGGGAAATGAGTTCCAGAGAATGTGTCCATGTATCGAAAAAGAGCATTCTCTTGTGGATACTAGGTGAGCTGCTTTAGGGGGTGGAACATCTAATAGGAATTGACTAGAAGACCTGAGTGTTCTGGTGTGAGTGTGGATTCTTAAAATAGAACTAATCCATGGAGATTTGAGATTATAGAGGAGGTTATGAATAGAGATGGCAATTTTATATTTGATTCGGGCAGAGATTGGAAGCCAGTGCAAATCTTTTAGAACAGGGGTAATATGGTGACGTACTGGCATGTTGGTAAGTAAACGTGCGGCAGCATTCAAAATAATTTGAAAAGCACAAATAGAATTTTGAGGGAAATCAGCATAGAGAGAATTGTAATAGTCAATAGAAGGAAAAAGAAGTGCTTGAAGAATAGTACTGAAGTTGTTTAGTTGCAATATGGGTTTCAAATGTCTTAACATCCTTAACTTATAGAAGTTCTTAACTACATTTTTAATATGATGTTTTATAGAGAGAGTGGTGTCAAGAATGACACCGAGGTTGTGAACAGTAGAAGAAATGGGAATGGTATCATCAAGGAGCTGAACAGAATTGGGTATTGTGGAAGGAAGATGTCACCCTAAAATAATGATGTTAGTTTTTTTTAAGATTCAGAAAAAGACGATTAGCAGAAAGCATTATAATCCCTTAAGCTCCTCCTTAAAAACTTTTTAGCTTTCTTACTTTTAGATTCTCTTTTTAAGATTTAAATTTTCTTATAATAAATGTGTTATCTTTTTAAGATTTTAATATGTTCTTATTTAGTTTACATGTTCTTATATAGTTTGAAATGTTTTATCAAGTACTTTATGTATTTCATTTCTATGACTGGTATTTGGAAATTCAAATGTTTTAATTGTACATTTGATAATAAGTTGTAAACCGACGTGATAATTGCTATGAACATCAGTGTAGAAAAACTAATGAATAAATAAAGCCAGGAATGGATGGTTTGGACAGTGGCAGCCCATATGGAATAGAGAGGAAAGAAAAATTGTATGTTGTCCGCATACAATTTGTACGAATCACCAAGTTGCCCAAAGAGATGACAGAGAGGAGAAAGGTAGACATTAAAGAGTACAGCCGATAGAGCATCTCCTTGTGGTACCTTTGATGAAATTGGTACCCAGGCCAAAGTAGTTCCATGAAATTTCACTCTCTGAGTACACCCCAAAATGTGAGAAGAAAAATACACAAGAGAACAGAACCAGATATACCTACTTTGATTACCTTAAAGAATAAAACAGATTGTGGTCCTCCTTTGTGAATGTGACTCTTTCCTAAACTCCATCCCCCTGAATTTTAGGTTTCACATTGCAACCGGAAGTGGGGACAATACGTGCAAAGTGTGGGACCTGCGCATGAGAAAATGTGTTTACACCATCCCTGCCCATCAGAACCTTGTGGCTGCCGTCAAGTTTCAGCGTGAGCATTCTATTTCTTTTCACAAGTTTACTAAGGAAGACCAGGGCATAGTCAGCCAAGGAAAGGACCAATGTGCCACACTTTGCTTCTGCTCCGATGAGCAATGAGAGAGCACCAGTATTTGCTCTCACAGTGACAGCTGCCTTGTTCTTCCACAGCCACAGGGGGGAATGCCTGTGTCTGAGAGGAGGTGGTGACATTATTGAGGTGATACGTCAGAGGAAAACTTAATTGTGGTGTTTCTCCTTCACACATCATCAAACAAAGAAATGAGAATCCGTTCCCAACTCATGATGTGTTGATAAAGAGCCCACTAAGATTCCACTGTGCCCATGACTGACAGACATATAGGTTAGCTGTTATACTGATCAAGAAGGACCTGACATATGAGCAGGATGACCTCTTGCTAGTAAATTCAATCTGCTACTACAAAAAAAAAAGCAACAGACGTGAAATTATTTAATATGTTTTTCTAATTTTATTTATTTTTTATTTTATTTATTTGTTGCCTTTTTCCACGGTGCAAAAAATAAATTAAATGGTACAAATTCAGTACTGTTTGTTTTATAAGGCTTTCAAAAATAGATTTTTTTTTTTAATTATTTGTGTTATCTTTTCCTTTCATTGCCACAGCTACCAACGGTAACTTCTTGCTAACTGGTGCCTACGATAACACCGCAAATGTCTGGACTCACCCGGGCTGGGCCCCACTGAAAACATTGGCAGGCCATGAGGGCAAAGTCATGGGGCTGGATATCTCGCTGGATGGAGAATTGATAGCCACATGCTCTTACGACAGGACCTTCAAACTTTGGATGGCGGAGTAAATGGTGGGGTGGGGAGGGGGTAGATGAGGTTCAATTCCTACTTCTACACATCTCCATATCAGCATCTTTTGCAGTGTCATCTCTGTGGAACTAGCCATCTTCCTGGGTGTTGTGCAACTGAAGATAGTCTACCAGAAGAGTTGTCTAACAATACTGGTGGTCCAGTGCAGTCCTTGCGTTTTCTGTGGTGCAAGGCTGCCCAATAGTCAGTGGATACCACTGGATGATCAATTCTGTTCTTGCTGTGCTGTAGCTGTTCATGTTTATTGACCCTGAGATCTGAGCTGGGAGCCATGAGCACACAGGCAACTAAAAGGGGCTCATTACTTCAGAGTGACTTGCATTGCATCATCAGCAGAACATGCTGTTTGTGTGTGCTATTCTAGTCACACTTTAGCAGAATGTAGAAGAGATTGCTGGTTTAGATATCTGGGCTACTCCCTAAGGCGCTTTCCCTGGGGGCATTAAATATATTGGGATCAGTATGTTTTTTTGCTCTGATACAGTAAAGTCTTTGCTTGTTTACATTTCTAGCAGCAGAGTTGTGTGTATTTCATCAATGCCTCCCTGTCTCGTCGGTGAACTATCAGCACTAATGAGAGAATAGTCTCAACAGCTTCCCTCTCACTTTGTGAGGTATCAGCCATGTGTAGAGAGCTGCTTTCCTTCCCTCTCAGATGTTGTAGGATCCCCACTCTAACATTGCTTCTAAACAACTGTCTTCAAATCCATTAGGTAAACTCTGCTGTAAAACATTTTTAGATATCAAACCACAAAGCTAAATCTGTAGCTAGTAATTCATGAGATATGTAGTGACAGAGACATATATGTCTGTGTGTATATTTGTTCCATTCACCTATACCACATTTATTATTCTTTATTTATTAGGATTTATATCCCACTTCACTTGTACCAGAAGCTCACAGCAGGTTACACCAACATCAGATAAAAACAAAACATAAAATAAGTAGAAACAAAAATCAGAACCATAACCCCCTTCAGCCAACTTTAGCATCCTATGTCCCACCCAATTAGCTTGGCCCATACAAAGAAATGACATTAGCTCACCAAAAATAAAAGTAAGTAAAACCAGCAAAGTAGATGGATAGAGCTGCTTGGGGGGGGTGAGAGGAAGGAAAGGAATGATGCTCTGTTTTGGTTTGCAGAATGTAATGACCAGTCAATCCTATAAGCCACAGTCTCTTGTGCTGCTAGCTAATAACAAGTTGGAACCGTGTACTCTCCAAGCATAGCACACATTAAGTAAGTTTATTCCTCCCCGCCCCAAAGTCCTCTGTTTCCTCACCTGCTTGCATGGTTTGAGGCAGGTTTTGTGGCCTATTTTCATCTCATGTGAGTCCCAGTCCATCCAAGTCCTTATTCACTACCAACCCTGTGACTGCTGTTCCATATAACCCTCACCGAGATGTCTGCGCACGTGCAGGGGTGAGGATGAAGAATGAAAAACAGACACATTCCCTGTACGTACCCGGTTCAGTCCAAACCATGGGTTATGCCTCCCTTCCAGCAGGTGGAGACAGAGAAAAACTTGAAAGGCACCCTCAATTAACCTGGTGTGAGCCTCCTGCAACCCTTCAGTATTTCTCTGTCTCCAACAGTTGGAGGTGGTACAAACCCTGCGGTCTTGCCCTGTTTCTGGGGTTAGGCTATCCCTTAAAAATTAACTAAGAGTAAACTAGCTTTAAGTTTTGAATCAAGCAAGTGTAAAAAAAAAAAAAAAGTTCTTCTACACAAGGGAGTGTTCTCCCTATCCTCCCAGAGGGTTGTTAGATCCTGTGGAGTCATCCTTTCTGGTAGCAGGTTATTGGAGCTGGGGTTGGTAACCCCGTGGGGCTCCAGCAAAGTAAGCAGCCTGGGAAGAGAATACTGGTGGTCCAGTCCCTCTCCTACCCTGTGGTGATCCTGTGCACATATATAAAAAAAAAGATTTAAATTTTTTAAACATTTTCTTTTTTGGTCAGCTGCAATCCAGGACCCCTCCCCGTCTGAATTGCCGTGTTTTTGACAAATTTCGCCCCATTTTTCGAGCCGTTCCCCCCCCCCCCCCCCCCCCCCCCCCCAATATGCCTCGGCCAGCTTTGTGTGTGACATGTAGAGAATCCTCCGTGTGGTTTGCTAAGGCTGGTATTTGCTCCCACTGCCTTCCTGGAGGGGAGGGCAACGCTTTTTCAGGGTCTGCAGCTTTATCCAAGCCTCAAGGGACTCAAAAACATTCTGCTCCATGGGAGCTCAGGGCTGATCTTTTTCCCCTCAGTGCAGGGACGGCAGCCATTTTAAACACCTTTGCTGCAGCTCAGGCAAGGGCTATGGGGTGGGGGAGCTTCACCAGTCCCTGCCAGTCCTGATGGTACTTTAGATCAGGACCAGGATTCTTTACAGGAGGACCCTTTTTTCCAACTGGGGGACAGGATGTGGACTCTGATTCTTTTTCCTTAGATTTTGTCCTTATGCATAAAGCCTTTTTGGGCTTCCAGGCCTCCGCAAGGTGGTGCCTTGCCAATGAGACCTGTGCAGGGACCGCCTCCCAAGGTAGCCAAGCGCACGGATGTTCCCGCATCTCTACGGGTCGCAAAGTTAAAAGGCGCTGTGGCTTCAGGAGGATCTGCAGCTCCGGAGGTTCCGGGCAGTGCGGCTGCAGATGCAGGAGCCTCTCCTTCCCCCCCCCCCCCCCCCACAGGTGGGGGATTGGACGAAGAGCAGGGGAAACAGACCCCCTTAGATGGTGATGACCCTCAGGGGGTCTGTCTGTTCCAGAGGAAGGAATTAGAACCCCGCATTCCGGCAGTTTTTTCTGAGCTCCCCCTGCAGGCTCCGCCGCAGGATGTGGTGGACCCGGTCCTAGCGGGATTGCGAACGCTGACTCGGGCTTTTCCTGTCCATACTTAAGCAGCTGATGACTAGGGAGTGGGATGCTCCAGATGCTGGTTTGCGGGTTGGTTGAGCCATGGATAAGATTTATCTGTTATTAGATGAATTTCTGGAGCTCCTGCAGTCCCCTAAAGCAGATGCTTCAGTCTCGGCTGTTGTCAAGTGGACCACTATTTCAGTCGCAGGTTAGACAGCTCTCAAGGATCTTCAAGATCACAAGCTGGAAGTCCTGCTTAAGCGCATCTTTGAAGTGTCTGCCCTGGGTGTCCGGGCGCCGAATTGTAGCAGTTATATACTGCAGGCGAGCCTGCGCTGGGTTCAGCAGTTGCTGACATCTAAAGATCTTCCTCAGGGAGAGTCAGAGCAAGCGCAACATTTGGAGGCTGCGGTGGCATATGGGGTGGATGCTCCGCACCTCCTCTCGCACCATGTCATCTGCAGTGTCAGCAAGGCGTCTTTTGTGGCTTTCAACTGGTCAGCGAATGTTTCATCCAAGACTCAGCTTGGGGCTATTCCGTTTATAGGTGGTTTTTTATTTGGGGATGATTTGGAGCAATTGATCATGTCCCTGGGGGAGAAAGAAGTTCACAAGTTGCCAGAGGACAGACCGAAACCCTACAGAGGGTTTCCATCATTCCACTCTCATTTTCGGGGGCAACGGAGGTTTCCGCAGAATAAGCAGCAGGCGGCTATATAGTGACAATTATTGGCCAGGGGCCAAGCCTGGTCCTCGTCCTTTTGGGGATGCAGAACCTCCCAGGAGGGTGGTTCTTCCTCCTCTCTCACCTCCAAGACTACAAAATGAGATGGGGCCGGCCCATCCCTTGATCCCTCGGGTTGGGGGTCGCCTGTCCCGGTTTACGAAGCATGGGCCATAATTACTTCTGATCAGTGGGTGCTAAGTATCATCGAACGAGGCTACGCTTTGGAATTTGCTCAGCCTCTCAGAGATTTCTTCTTAATATCTCCATGCGGTCCCCAGATCAAACGGCAGATTGTTCTCAGACACTTGAACATCTCCTGGCTCTCGGAGCTGTGAAGCCGGTACCTCCAGAACATTGGAGGAAGGGAAGGTACTCCATTTACTTTGTAGTCCCAAAGAAGGAGGGCTCCTTCTGGCCAATTTTGGACCTCAAGAAGGTAAACAAGTCTCTCAAGGTGCCGCATTTTCGCATGGAATCCCTGCGTTCAGTCATCACCAAAGTCATGATGGTTGTGGCGGCGTTCCGCCGGTGACAAGGCCTTCTCATTCATCCATACCTGGACGATTGGCTTATCAGAACAAAGTCGAGTGATTGCTGCGTGGGAAGGATACGCAAGGTGACCACGCTCTTGGAATCCCTCGGATGGGTGATCAATCAGGCCAAGAGCAACCTCGTCCCCTCTCAGACATTGGAATTTCTGGGAGCCTGGTTCGACACTACTGTCGGGAAAGTTTTTCTCCCGACGGATCGAAGGAACAAACTGATGTAACAATCTCCCAGAAGGGTTCTGAGATGCTCAGGGTCAGTGACGTGATAATTCTTTCCATTCAATTTTATTGCACATTTACATGGGTAGCGGAGAATAAAATGACCACCCTTCTCATTTACTTTAGCTCTTAATTCGAGAAACTGCTTCCTTCTAGCTTGTGTGGTTTTTACTAAATCAGGATAAATCCATATTTTATTCCCGTAAAAGGTTTTTAACCTATTGCGGAAAAAAAATTTTAAGATAGTATCCCTGTCTGAAATAAATGCAAAAGTTACCAACAGAGTACCTGTCCTTTCAACCACAATTTCATCTTGAGATTTTTCTAAGAGATCAGACAAATCTATAGTGGATTCAGCATTTTCTCTACGATATTTTACAGCATTATCGTGTGTCAAATGAACCTGATCCTTTGTTTTAACTGTATTACTTATATAAAATGCCCTTACAATAGTGGGCATACTCTGACCAATTATATTCAAATTTTTCTCAATATACATCCTAAACAATTCTATAGGAGAGATCTTATTTATAAAAGGAAAATTGACAATTCTGAGATTCAAGACACGTGCATAATTCTCAATATTTTCAATTTTTTTTCCTCTGCATTTCAAACTCCGCCTTAATTTGTTGAACTTGAATCTTTTCTACCTTCAAGAGGCGTTGATCAAAAATATTATTCTGCTTTTGCAAATTAATCAAGGCTGATGAATTACTCTTAACTGTTTCATTTGTTTCATTAACAACTTTAAATAAATCCTTAATAGAAGAGTCTAACTTCACTAAAACATTCCACAAAATATCCATAGTTATTGATGTAGGTCTTACTATTATTTCTTGAGATTTTGCTTTCCCCTTCATATGTTTCGGCACCTCTTTAGCAGATTTTACATTCATTTCTAATTTACTCTCTTTAGTTTCAATTATTGAAGGAAGAGTCCCCCCTTCCAATACTTCTTTCCCATTTAATATTTCACTAACCTCTTCCAAATCCAACCCATCCTGGGAGCTTTCTGGCAAACTGGGGGAAACTTCCCCTTTTTTTTTTTTTTTTTAATTTATAATTTTTATTTGCCGTAATACACAGAATAAACATAAACAAGCAGTGGTGCAAGAACAACAGCAAACTTTGCATACATGTCCCAGTCCCCCCACCCCCCAACATGCCATGAAAAGTCCAAAGAATCATCTATAAACGTGAGTAGACTAGCATCACTCCAGTCAACAACAACTCAGGAGCTGAACGTAGGGTAGATAAATGATGAATAAATAGAGGCAAAATGAATGATGAATAAGTAGAGGCAAAAGAAAACAGTGCTTGATGTCACTTTTAAACAACCGTGAAAGATAAGGATCTCCATGAAATATAGGGGTCCCAGATTTGAAGAAATTTAGAAAGTCGGTGGTGTTTCAGTGCCGTGAGTCTATAAAGAAGGCATACGTTATCTAGACGTTTGAGCAATTCGTCTGACGTGGGCGGATGTGGCCTTTTCCATCGGTAAGCAATTTCCATTTTAGTCGCCGTGCACAACTGTTGCACAAGAGTCTGAGCGTGCAAATGTAAAGAGTCGCAGGGAGCAAAGAGCAATGCCTGCTCCATGGTGAGCAAACAGGGAGACTGAAGCAGGTCTGATAGAAGCCGTGATACATAGGTCCAAAGAGGACGAATAAAAGCACACGTCCACCACATGTGTAGAAATGTGCCCTCTTGGTGACAGTTCCGCCAACAGTAACTGTCCATTTGCGGGGTAGCAGCGATGTAGCTTCATCGGCGTCAGGTGCCAGCGATATAAAGTCTTGTAGTTGGCTTCTACAATGCGGGTGGACACATTGCCTCGGGATATGTTGGAAAAGATAGATTCCCAAGCCTCCTCCGATAGAGGCCGCTGGAGGTCAGCTTCCCAAGCTGTCATGTGAGTGTGTTTAGTGAACGGGCGCTGTAGTAGTTGCTGGTAAATTTTGGAGATAAGGCCACCAATTGCAGTAGGCGAAACACAGTATCCCTCAAAAAGAGAGCGTGAGGGAGCCAGGAGCCCCCTAGATTGAACATGGGAGATAAAATGGCGGAGTTGCATGTAGGCAAGAAATTCCGTAGCTGGTAGGTGGAATCGCTCTCGAAGGATGTCGAAGGAGGCCAGTCGACCCTGGTGCATGACATGATACAGGCAGAGAAGTCCTCCCGCTTGCCAAAGTCCATAGGCTTTGGTAGGTAGACCTGCCGGAAACTGGGTGTTGTGGAATAAATAAGTAAGAGGGAAATATTCATACCGGCCCACCAGTCGGGTTCTCCACTGCTTCCAGATGTTATACGTGTGCCTGGTGCAGGGTGGAAGCTGTATCATCGGTCGCCAGGACGAGATAGGTTGCCAGAGAAGGGAGGCCAAGGGGACCGGCGCAATCCACGATTGTTCCAAAGCGACCCACGGCTTTGTGGCACGAGCACAGTGCCAGTCAATGAGGGGCCTGAGCTGGGCAGCTGCATAATACCATCTCAGATTGGGAAGGCCCAGACCACCTTGTAGTTTCGGCTGGTAGAGGACAGACTGCGCCACACGAGGAGGGCGGCGGCGCCACAAGAAACGGAGCAGCTTCCGTTGCCATTGAAGTAGCGTGATTCGACTCAGTGGAATTGGTAGTGTCTGAAAAAGGTACAGGAACCGGGGCAGCAAGTTCATCTTGATGGTAGCAAGTCGTCCGAGCCACGTGAGCGGAAGAGAGCCCCAGTTCTCCAAGTCAACATCTATTTTCTTAATAAGAGGAGCATAATTAAGATTATACAAGTCACATACATTATTACTCAGATACACCCCTAAATACTTAAGTTTGGAGGGCGCCCATCTAAATGCATGAGCTTGCTGCAATTGACCTACTATATCTTGGGGGCAGGAGAGATTTAGAATCTCGGACTTCTCCCAGTTGATCTTGAATCCTGAAAGGGCACTAAAACGGGCTAGCTCAGACTCGAGGGCAGGCAGGGAACCCACGGGATTACCAATAGTGAAGAGAATGTCATCAGCAAAAAGTGACAACTTGGGCTCGCAGGTAGATGTAATGAATCCCTGCACCTGTGGGTTGCGGCGGATGGAAATGGCCAGGGGTTCGAGAAAAATTGCAAAAAGGAGGGGTGACAATGGGCAGCCTTGTCTAGTCCCTCTCTGCACTGGAAACGGGGCGGTGTAGCTACCATTGATTTTTATGCGTGCCAGAGGGTTGTGATAAAGGGCTTGGATCCAGTTGCGGAAAGAGGAGCCAAATCCCATCTCCTGTAATGCTTGAAAGAGAAAAGGCCAATGAACCATGTCAAAGGCCTTCTCTGCATCTATGGCCAGGAGGAGATGATGTACATCCCGTCTTTGCAGAGCCCCCCAAATAATGTTGATAATTTTGCGAACATTGTCGCTGGCCATTCTGCCTGGGATAAAGCCGGCCTGGTCTGGGTGTATAATATGTGGAATGAAAGTATTAATCCTATCGGCCAGAATCTTTGCCAAGATTTTTAAATCCAAATTAATTAAGGAAATCGGGCGATAGGAAGCGCACAAGGAGGGATCCCTTCCAGGTTTAGCAATAATAGTAATGCCTGCGGTGTTAGAAGTTGAATGTAACGTTCCCCCATTACGCAAGTGATTGAAATGACTTTGGAGGTGTGGGGCCAGAACTGACCTAAAGGATTTATAAAAAGTAGCTGTAAGGCCATCGGGTCCCGGAGCCTTGCCGACCTTGAGAGTTTTAATAACCTCAAGAATCTCAGGAGTTGTGATTTCCGCGTTGAGTCTGTCATGCATATCCTGATGAAGTCTAGGAAGGGGGAGATCTCGCAGATACTGGCCAATATTTACCGACTGAATGTGGGATTCAGCCGAATACAACTGCCGATAGAAGTGTAAAAATTGTCGCGCAATGGCCGAGGCAGACGTTTCGATCTGACCCTGGTCATTCTTTATTTTAAGAATGTGATTTTGGAATGATTGTTTTTTAAGCTGGTGGGCCAGAATCCTACCTGCCTTGTTACCGCCCTCAAAGTGATGTTGCCTGGTGAGATTTAATGCGTGCGTAATATGATCTAGCTCGAGTCTGTGTAATTCCTCCCGGGTGTGAGTAAGCTGAGAACGCAGTCGTGGAGACCCAGACTTGCTGTGCTGCGCAGTTAGATCCGCAAGTCTGGCTTTTAATCGTGAGCAAGCCTGTTCTTTCCGCTTTTTAACATAGGAGGAGCGAGAAATAAAGTGCCCCCTAATGAAAGATTTAAAGGAATCCCAAACAGTGACCGGAGAGGGGACAGACCCGACATTATCAAGAAAAAAGTCTCGGATCACCTGCGTGGTAGCTTGTGTGAACTGGGCCTCATGAAGCAGGGAGTCATTAAGCCGCCAAAATTTGGTACCACCATCTCCCGTGGCTATACTAAATTGTAGGGAAACAGGGGCGTGGTCTGACCACGTTACTACCCCAACTTCGGGGCTCCGCACCCGATGAAACAAGTTTTTATCCACCATCAGGTAATCGATACGGGTATAGGAGTCGTGGGGTTTAGAATAAAAAGAATAGGATCGCGAATGCGGATAGGTGGTCCTCCAGGAATCAACCAAGTTATGTTCTGATAAGAAGTCCTTGAGGGTCCTAGCATGTATCCCGGCTGTGTGGGTGAACCCCTTGGAGGTGTCCAGGGCCGGAGACAATGGCACATTAAAATCGCCTCCCACAATAAGGGATCCCTGGGCATGTTGAGTAAGGAGGTACCGGAGATGCCTAAAAAACACCGCCTGCTCCCTATTCGGGGCATACACGGAGAGGAGTGTAAATTCCTGGTTCAACACCCTGATTCCCAGCAATAAGTACCTGCCCTGAGGATCCGCCACAATCTTCAGACATTCAATCACCATATGTGAAGCAAAAAATATGCCCACTCCTGCATACTTAGCATTTTTATTTGCTGCAGAGAAAAACTGATTAGGAAATTTAGAAGACTGCATGAGTGCTTCATAGCGACGAGTTAAGTGCGTTTCTTGCACAAAAATAATATCCGGCCCTGAAGAGGCTGCCTCTCTGTAAAAAAGGGCTCTTTTTTGAGGGGAATTCAGTCCCTTAACATTAAGGGACAAAATTTTTAGCCAGGCCATGTAGAGAATTGAAAAGCAAACGAGAGCCAGGCCCCAAAAAGATCATGGACCCCCAAAAAGCAATAAATACCAACTATGGTAATATGGAGCATCAGGCTAAACATGGAGGGCAGCCTAGCCATCTGGGAAGAAAAATCACAATGATCACCGAAGATCCATAAGAAAGGAGACCCTACCATCAGCAAAAAATATGCAGCATGGAGGAGTGACGCAGTGAAATCCACATAAAAAACATCAGAAATAGGCATGAACCCCAATAAGACCCAAGCATTGTAAGGGTCCCATATTAGAACACCTGCCATAACCTCCTAGCAGGCTAGCACCCAACCCAAGCAGGGGAAGTAGATAATATCACGATAACTGAAAATGGCACCCTCCTCCCACCCCCCCCCCCCAACACACTAATCACATTATAAAAGTTAACCATACATCCGCCATACAATCAAAAAAAAAGAAACTTTAAACACACTCTGTCCCAAATGCATCAACAGCTGCGCTCTCTTGAGCAAAGGATAAGAAGTAGCCCACTATGCTAAAGCATAGAAAAGAAATCAGGTCGGGCCCTGTTCTGGGATGAGATCCCCCGGTTGTCTCCGGAGGCGGTTGCTCCTCTTCCCCACTCTCTGCCATGTTGGGAGAGATGTACGAGGAGCGAGAGGACCCGCGTTCCGTCGAGGTGGTTGCAGGCTCACAAATCCCATGTCAGCAAACTGAGACGAGGCCTCCTCGGGGGTCACAAAGCTATGTGTCACTCCTTCATGAACAAACGAAAGTCCAAATGGGTGAAGCCACCGGTATCGCACGGCCTTAGAGCGGAGGAACGCAGTCATGTCTTTAAAGGCATATCGACTTTGTAGCGTTGCTTGTGATAGATCAGGGAAGATCGCTATAGATTGATTATCCCACTCCCATTCATTTTTCTCTCGAGCTACAACCGCTATTCGTTCCTTGATTTTAAAAGAGGTGAAGCACACAATAATGTCACGAGGGCGGTTAGGCTGTGGAGCACGCAGAGCCCTGTGTGCACGATCAAATTGGATGTCTGGGGGCTCGAAATCCCCAGCATTGTTGGCCTTCCGAAGCAGAGAAATACAAAAGTCCCTGATCAGCGCATGGCAGTCCTCAGGCCCAGAGGTCTCCCGGAAGCCTCGAAAACGGAGGTTGCCCCGGCGCGTTCTGTTCTCGAGATCAGCTAGTTTCGCGGTCAGCTGGACATTGTCGGCCCGCAGGGAATCACAGATGGTTTTATGGGCAGAAATCTGAACTGCCTGTCCCTCTACGCGGACGTCTATGTCTCCGACACGATGACCCAGTGCTGTGAGGTCCTCCTTCACCTCCTCAACGCGATGCAAAAGCTCTTGGCGGTATGCTTTAATATCGGCCCGTATCCCGGCGAACCACTCCCGAAACTCGGCCCGGGACGGTTGCTCAGAAAGGCAATCACCCCGGGCGTCCGGCAGTACAGCAGTGGGCCCATCCAAATCGGTGCTCGGGGCGCCGCCATCTTGTCCACCCCCTTCATCCATCTGGGAAGCGCTCACCTCCTTATTTCCCTCGTTTTGATAGGAAAAACGCTGGAGATCCACTGTTTTTTTCCTGCCTGTCATCGCACCCGTCAGCGGCACTCGTAGCTTGCTCGGGAGGGACAGAGTGGGTAAATATAAGGCGGATTGCGGTCGATTCAGTTGGGAGGCGGCGGGAGCTCTGAATTTAGGCAGCCATCTCGCAGCGTGACATCACGCCCCCCCAACTTCCCCTTTTTTACCAGGAGGTGGTGGAATGTCCGGCGCTCCTGGACTCAAAGAGATATTGTCGGCCAATAGGGACAGATTTAGCTCCATTTCCACCCCTATAGCGGCCCCCTCTACAGGAGCTATCTGTGGGGAGTTCAACCAATCTGCTACTGTCCTCTATCCTTGATCTAAATTTGGTGTACTTACGGTTGGCTTTAATTTTGCCTTCTGTTTAGTATGAGGCATTTATATAATGAACAGATCAAGGAACTTTAGGACAGTTATACCTGATTGTCCCTACTTATCAGATGCTTCTCTAACGAAGGCAAAAGAGTCCTAACCACAAAAAAAAAAAAAAAAATTTCCCCCCCTTCCCCTTTACTTTTCCTAACTGGATAGAAAAGACAAGAAGCCCTTATCTTTATCAAATTTCTATATAAGCCCAGTCGGAGCCAGTCAGAGCCACGCTCCTCTTTGGCGCGCGCCTCGGCGACTACGCGCCGAAGAGAGGCTGCTTTAGCTGTTTCCTGTAGCCCCTCCCTGTAACAAGGTCCAACCTGATTGGCTCTTGGGTACACTGTTGGGGCAAGCTCCTGCCTACCCCCGGAAGCCACAATGCAGGGAAAATAAGAAAAGTTCCACTGAGGCACTGCCAAGCAGGAAAAAGGCTCCACACACCACAATCAGGTAGTGAAAGTTCTCTTTACCTCTGGGGAGCAATTTTTGAAATGGGTAAAAGTTTTATATGATCAGCCTTCCACACAAATATTAGTCAATAGTGTGTTCTCTAATTCTTTCTCTTTGGGGAGGGGCACGCGGCAAGGGCGCCCTCTATTATATGTTCTGATGATAGAGTCTCTTGCTATTCGGCTATATAATACGATCACATTTCAAGGGATACAGTTCAAAAGGAAAATGATTAAATTAAGCATGTTTGTAAATAACATTATTATTAATTGGAAACTCTGTGATTTACTTAGATGATATAATTGTCAATATAAAATTGTATGATACTTTTTGGGGGGTTAAAGATGATAAGCTATGACAAGTCAACAGCATTCCCCTTGGATGTTGATCTCCCCAGTAGATAGCCGGGTAAGTTTCCCCTTAAGTGGAGTGTGGAAGGAATGAAGTATCTGGGACTACAATTCACCCATTCCATTCAGGACATGTATCATTAGAACGTAATCACTAGCCTGGAAGGAACAAAGGCGTTGCTCAACAGATGGAGATCATTTCCTTTATCCTTAATGGGGTGCTGTGCGGTGGTTAAAATGATCATACTTCCCAAGATGCTTTATTATATTCAAATGATCCCCCTTTGGCTCAGAACTAGGTAAATATGAATGTATAGATCAATAGTCTGCATTTATGTAGCGTGGCAAGAGATAAGGAATTAAATTGAATAGTATGATTCATGAGAAAACATTTGTGGATTTGTCTGTGCCAGACTTGTGGGTATAAATATTGCTTGTCTGATCCGATCCTTACAGGATTGGTCCTCTTCTCACAAAAAGTATGACACCAAGAGGCTATTGAAAGAATGGGCTTTTCTGTATATGTGTATAAATTTTATGCATTTTCCTAGAGTCTCTATTAATTCTTTACATCTTAGCTCATTCTGGATAGGGGCTTTCACAAAGGGATGGAAGTGGTGGTGGGAACGAGAACATAGATCAGCTATTGTTTCCCCCTTTTTACTTTTACTGACAACAAGGATTTCCCTGTCGGGCTTGAGAAGGGGATATGATAAAAGTTTTATTAAATCATGAGTGGAGTTGAACAGGGAAATAATGCTTATTTACCCTTTCAAATAATACTAAAATAAGAGGACATTCTATGAAAATAGCAGATTTAAAACAAATCATAGAAAGTACTTTTTCACTTAATGTATAATCAAGCTGTGAAATCTGTTGATAGATGATGTGATCATAGTGACTAGCATAGCTGGATTTAAAAAAAGCATGGACAAGTTCGTGGAGGAAAAGTCTATAAAACATTATTAACCAGGTAGACTAAGAAAGTTATTGCTATCCCTAGGAGTAATACAAAATAGATCTAATTTTTTTAGGTCTGCCGCATATTTTTGTGATCCATACTGGCCACTGGCAGAGAGAGGATTCTGGGTTTGATGGACTTTAGTCTGACCCAGCATGGCATTATTTATGTTCAGCCCATTCACCCTCATCTGGACTTTAGGATTGTTCCTGGATCCGTTGAAAAGTATTTCCATAATCCATTCTACATGATCAACACTTAGTCCTCATACATGGGGGACATCATCAGATGGAAAACCTATGTCAAAGTTTTTTCTAAAACTTTGACTTGGAACACAGGGGCATGCCCAGCATGCCCTATACCTTGCACCCACATGGGGTCCCTCTTCGCTCTCTCTTTTTCTGTGGAGCTGTCAGCATTGTGGTTGATGAGCTTATTTTCGTCCTTTTTGGCCTGTGTTGCTTAACATTTTTTTTTTTGCCTGTGATTGGATGCAGAGTCCCTTTCTGTCCTCCATGTAGTGTTCCTAGTCAAGGTTTTCATCATTTATTGGTAAGTTTCTTTTCACAGTTCATTCCCCACAGCGACGGTACTTCGGTGCTCACCAGCCTTTGCCGCCTGCCACCATTGATTTTGATTTTGCTTCCCATTTATTTCATCCCATCTTGGCCGCGTCTGGTTTCAAGCAATGCCCTCTATGTCCAAGGACCATGACCATCACAGACCCCCATGATGAATGTGTCCTCTGCCTGGGGCCATTGCATGACATCTAGGGTTGCCGCAAATGTGCCCAGATGACCCCGAAGGGACGTCTTCAGCTTGATAAGATGGAGTACCTCTTTGACTGGAGAAGTCCTAGCTATCAGCATTGGCGGCATTGAAGGATCATGGAGCCACACTGATGGACACCGAGCCATCGATGGGACTGTTGGTTCCGTCAGTGCCATCAGCTGATAGGGGCACCAGAGACTGGCCACCATCGAACTCTTCCAGGCTGAGGACATCTGGTTCCTTGTCATTGGCCTCAGCACTGGGGAAAGACCATGTTGAGCATTGAGGGAAGTCCAAAAAGTGTCTGCTCATGCTGTGATGCTCCTGAAGCGACCCCGACTGCAAAGAGCCCCAGTCGTCCATCGGTGCTGGGGGTCCATGACAGTCTCCTCTGGTCCTGATGCTAGTCACCGATCCTCCTCTCAGTTCTGAAAAGGATCTGGCCACCTCTCCTTCCTCCCAGTCAGTGTTGGCATCGGCAATGTTTGAGGAGGAACTTGAGTGGTAAGTTCAACTGGTGGTCAAGCTGGCAATGCAGGGCCATCTGTCTTAAAGCCACTGTTGGAGAAGCTCCATGCGCTCCGGCACATTACTGATCCAGCTGGCTTTGGTTCCTGGGCCGGCATTGGTGCCCATTGGGGCACCGCAGCCTTCCCCTGCCGACATGATGGTCGTTGCCAGTTACTGAAAGGAGGAAGATCCGCCTAGGCAAGCTGAGGTGCCGAGGGCTGCAGCTCCCAGTCAGGCTCTGCCAGTGCCTGCACCTCTGGACAAAGGCCGAGCACCTAGAGCCCCATCCCCTGTCAATTTCAGTGAAGGTAAGGGGCCCCTATGACCCTGGGGGGATGACACCACAGAGTCCTCTGAGGGTCTCCGCTCTGAACCTTCTCCAGAAGAGCGAAGGAAGCCTTCACCTGAGGACTTAACCTTCGCAGGATTTGTGAGGGTGATGGCAGAGGCCACCTCATTTCAGTTATTGACAGAGGAGGATGCCAGGCACAAAATGCATGAAATCCTCCAGTTCATGGAGCCTCCTAAGGAGATCATGGCAGTCCTGGTACACAATATCCTTAAGGAGTTACTGCTGAAGATATGGGAATACTCCATCATAGTGCCTCCTGTGAATAAGAAGGCTGATGGGGTTTACCTTATCCAGAAGGCTCCCGGATTTGATAAGCGACAGTGGTGGTCGAATCCGCTGTCAAGAGAGACAAGCGGTCTCGGACCCATTCCTCGGTGCCTTTGTGGAAGGAGCATAAATCGATGGATGCTGATAGGAAGATATATGGGCAATGAGCATGGCCCCCTGAAATATCTTATATATATTTCAGGGGGCCATGCTCATTGCCCATATATCTTCCTATCAGCTCTACATGTGCCAGTACTCACAGGACATCTGGAAGCAGGTGCAGGAAGTGGCCAGGCATTTGCCTCAGCAGCAGCAGATCACCCTCATGTCACTGGTGCATAAGGGCCTGGAGTGTGGGAAACACAAGGTCAGAGTGACCTACAATGTTTTCAAGATGTCATAGAGAGTCTCTGCAGTGGGAATCGGCGCCCACAAAATGGCATGGCTGTGGGCCTCAATCTCCGACCGGAGGTGCAGGAAAGACTCGCAAACATGCCATGTAATGGAGAGAATCTCTTTGGAGATAGGGTGAGGGATGCAGTGGCCCAACTCCAGGACCACCATGAAACCTTCCAACAACTCTCCATCAGCACTCTAGACCCGTCTTCCTTGGCTAGGAGGTCAGCGAGATCGGGGAGGAGGAAGTCTTACTTTCACCAGAGGAAGTACTGTCCTCTGCCCCCTCTCTCCAGTCGGCAGCATCAGGGCTCCTGCGGCTGTCCCAAACAGCAGAGAGCCCCAAAGGACCAGCCAGCACCTCAGTCAACTCCAGGGACAAGGTTTTGATTGGGTCATAAGAAACATAGTCCAGGAACCCATACCTAGGGCGATGGATCTGCTGGTTGGTGACAGGCTGTGGTTCTTTGCAAATCAGTGGCCCAGTATAACCTAAGACCAGTGGGTTCTTTCCATCATCCATCAAGTATACTGATTGAACCTTTTGGGTGTTCCACCAAATTGCCCTCCAAGCCCATTTTGGGGGCTGGTAGCACATCAGGAAGTACTACTAATGGAGCTCTTCTCCCTCTTAATGGCCAGAGCAGTCGAGCCTGTTCCACCAGGGCAAAGAGGGTGGGGATTTTACTCCAAGTACTTCCTAATTCCAAAGAAAACAGGAGGACTGTATTGCATCCTAGACTTAAAAACCTTGAACAGATCTATCAAAAAAGAAAAGTTCAAGATTTTTTCCCTGGGTACTTTGATTCTCCTCTTACAAAAATGGGACTGACTATGCTCCCTCGATTTGAAGGACACATACACACACATTGAGATCTTCCCAAGTCACCAAAAGTATCTCCAATTTGTGGTGGGAAAACAGCACTTCCAGTATCAGGAGTTGCCCTTTGGGTTAGCGTCATCCCCACTGGTCTTCACAAAATGCCTGGACATGGTGGCAAAGCACCTCCACAGGCTGGGTGTGCATGTTTTGCCATATCTGGATGATTGGCTGCTCAAGAGCACATCTCAGGCAGAGGCCATCAGGTCCATGTGCTTGACCATCCAGGTGTTGGAGCCACCAGGGTTCATCATAAACTACCCAAAGTCCCATCTCAGCCTGTCACCTCAATTGGACTTCATAGGAGCCCTGCTAGATACGGCTCAGGCCAAGGCCTTCCTGCCCCGGCAAAGGGCCACTACTGATGACCATCTTGGCAGTGATTCATCAGAGCTAGCAGGTGTCAGCATGGCACATGTTGAACCATATGGCCCCGACATCCATGTCTCTCCCTTGGCATGATTATACATGCACAAGGCCCAATGGACCTTTAGGTAGCAGTGGCACCAGGCCATGCAGATCCTCCAGGATCTGGAACAGGGGATCTCATTCCGAAGTCATCCTACTCAAATTGTCCTAAGCACGGATGCATCTACCCTTAGATGGGGAGTTCATGTAAATGAGCTTAGCACCCAAGGTCTCTGGTCTGCCCAGAAAAGCTGTTGCCTATTCAATTTCCTGAAGCTCTGGGCGATCAGGTACATGCTATGGGCTTTCAGAGATCGCTGCCCAACAAAGTTGTCCTGATCCAAACCGACAAACAAGTGGTGATGTGGTTTGTCAAAAAGCAGGAAGTTACAAGCTTGTACCTCCTATTTCAGGAAGAGGTTCAGATCTGGTCATGGGCCCTGTCCCACAGGATGGTGCTCAGGGCCATGCACTTGGTCGGAATGGAGAATATGTTAGACAGACAGAGTTGTGCCTTCAGAACCCACGAGTATACCCTGGACCTGGGGGTTGCAAATTAGATATTCCGCCTCTGGGGGAGCCCGGAGATGGATCTCTTAGTACCCCTTCAACAGAAAGGTGCCTCTGTTCTGCTCCTTGTACAGGTCAGATGGCAAATCAGTCTCGGGCACCCTTGCCTGACACTGGGGCAAAGGTCTTCTGTCCTCATTTCCTCCAATTCCCTTAATGGCAAAGACTCTCTTGATGCTTTGCGAGCGCAAGGGGACTATGATCCTTATAGCCTCTTATTGACCAAGACAGGTCTGGTTTTCTCTCCTAGGAGAGCTGTCCATCCGAAGACTGATCATTCTGGAGAATTCCCCAGATCTCATCATGCAAGCTCGAAGCAGGTTGGACATCCCAACCTCCAGGCCCTGTCGCTCACAACTTGGATGTTGAGAGGTTAGTCCTGCAACCACTCCATCTTTCAGAAGATGTGTCTCGGGTCCTAGTGGCTTCTAGAAAACATTCCATTAGAAAGTCCTATGGACTGAAGTAGAGGAGGTTTTCCATGTAGTGTGAGTAGAAGACCCTAGATCCGTTCTCCTGCCTCCCACAAAAACTGCTTGATTACCTTTTACATTTATCAGAAGCTGGCTTGAAAACCAACTCCATTAGAGTTCATCTGAGTGTAATTGGCGCATACCACCATGATGTAGCTGGTACACCCATGTCTGTACAGCCTATAGTTGTACGTTTCATGCAAATCCTGCTTCAGTTGAAGCCTCCCACTGTCTTGAGACTTCAACATGGTGAAGAGTTGATATTGGGAACATGTTGGAGAAAAGATAGGTATAATATTAACAAAGAGTTTAACCATGAGTCCCAAATGCACTAGTCAAGTAATTCCCTACAGTGATGCCAGCTTCTGCCTCCTAAGATCAGTAAGCACGATACCTGAACTGGCATGGTTGCTTTACGACTCCTGAATCTTTTTGTGTTATGTGAGATGCTACAGTGAATACAGTGCATGTGATTGTCAGCCAGCTTTCTACTGTAGAAACAATGATTAATGGAAAATGTGCTGCTTCCCCCCCCCCCCCCCCCCCCGGCATCCTTCACATCACATGTCACTGTCTGTATCTCTAGTTCCAACATGCACATTGTTAATAACATAAAGGCAGAACATCTAAACCAGAGCAAAGGAGAGCGTGTGGATTCATGGTTAAATTAAGTTATGAACTGTGAGAACACCAGGGATACAACTTTAAATCCCCCACAAATCATAGATCCTTGTCTCCTTAATAATAAAATTATCTCTTTCTTGGCTGCAAACTTTAATGTGGCCCAAGTGCCAGAAATGTGGATGCATGTAAGTTTCAGAAGTATTAAATTGTAAAACTTATTAGGGTCTTGTTTGGATGACAGGCACGCCAAAAAAAAAAAAATCCAAATCATTTTATAGTCTTTATTACTACAGAATCAAACTTCTCTTCTGCTGCAGCCCTCTATAATAAATCATCTTTGAAAGAACAGATTTCCCATGTGCCCAGTCAGTAAAGCCAGGAACCTTCTGAATACAAATACAAAATAAATAATCCAGTGAAAGTAAAGTCTCATTACAAGGAAGAATATAGAAAATTGATTTTAGGAATATGTTTTCAGTGCAACAAACCAATGTGTATTTTATAATACCCCTGAACCTATTTTATCTATTAGTGGATTGTTTATCCTGTGCTCCAGCAGTGAAAAATAGTGACTCTGGTTACCTGATGCCTTCTGATCTACAGTGACAAACTGAGCTAGGCCTGGTTTAAACTCTGTTCCACAGCATCTATAGACTTGTAGTACTCTCTTTTTCAAGGAACCGAAAACTGAGGACCCTACATGCATTAGGGTTGATAACCTTATCTCAGGCGACTGAGCAGATTAAGCTGTCCTAGTTTGCCCCCCTTGCATGTGTAACCCCCTACCAGAGTACATAAAATAAGAGGCTATCTGATACTTGGTTTTGGAGCCTAACAGCCTTTATGACTTCAAAATCTCAAAAAAATGGTCAAGCAGCAACAAGGGCTGTTTTCCTTCATGCTAGATAGGAAGATTATTTCCTCTCTGTGATCATCTGATTGCACACCAATAGCAGCAATCTCTTTGCTCTTCTCTTCCTTTAAGTGCTGATTCTCACTTTGAACCCATTCTCTGGGATTTAGTAAGAACATAAGAAAATGCCGTACTGGGTCAGACCAAGGGTCCATCAAGCCCAGCATCCTGTTACCAACAGTGGCCAATCCAGGCCATAAGAACCTGGCAAGTACCCAAAAACTAAGTCTATTCCATGTAACCATTGCTAATGGCAGTGGCTATTCTCTAAGTGAACTTAATAGCAGGTAATAGACTTCTCCTCCAAGAACTTATCCAATCCTTTTTTAAACACAGCTATACTAACTGCACGAACCACATTCTCTGGCAACAAATTCCAGAGTTTAATTGTGCGTTGAGTAAAAAAGAACTTTCTCCGATTAGTTTTAAATGTGCCCCATGCTAACTTCATGGAGTGTCCCCTAGTCTTTCTACTGTCCGAAAGAGTAAATAACCGATTCACATCTACCCGTTCTAGACCTCTCATGATTTTAAACACCTCTATCATATCCCCCCTCAGTCGTCTCTTCTCCAAGCTGAAAAGTCCTAACCTCTTTAGTCTTTCCTCACAGGGGAATTGTTCCATTCCTCTTATCATTTTGGTAGCCCTTCTCTGTACCTTACAGAAAAGCCTTACTCAAAAGGTAGCTGCAAAAAAAGTAAAAACTTTTATTTTCTTCTGGGGATTGCCAATAATCAATAAGACAATTTAAAAGAATTACCATCAAGAATGGCTCACAGGAATCTACTTGTAGTGACCCCCTGATCAGCCACTAGATGGCCCTAGGTCCCTGCCCAAAGATTTCCAGCTTAGTGAGAGAGTCCAGTCCATATGCTGCTCCTCCTTTGAGGTTGGTTGTGATTGGATGCCTCTTTCTACTTGGGGCTAGGAATAGGAATGATGCGATCAGCTTGAGTTGGTCTTTGGAGAGTGAGGAGCAGATTTTTGTGTTTTCCCTGCTGAGTTGTGCCAACTATAGAAACATAGAAATGATGGCAGAAGAAGACCAAACGGCCCATCCAGTCTGCCCAGCAAGGTTCGTACTTTTTTTTTTCTTCTCATACTTATCTGTTACTCTTGGCTCTTATTAACCTTTTGGTTCTATTTCCCTTCCACCCCCACCATTAATGTAGAGAGCAGTGTTGGAACTGCATCTAAGTGAAATATCTAGCTTAATTAGGGGTAGTAACCACCGCAATAAGCAAGCTACACCCATGCTTGTTTACCCCACCTATGTTATTCAGTTCTTGTTGGTTGTCTTCATTCCCCTGCCGTTGAAGCAGAGAGCTATGCTGGATATGCGTGAAGTATTGGTCTTTCTCCCCTGCCGTTGAAGCAGAGAGAGTATCAGGCTTATTTGGTTTGGGGTAGTAACCGCCGTAACAAGCAAGCTACTCCCCGCTTTTTTGTGAATGCAAATCCTTTTTTCCAATTTCTTCTTGCCGTTGAAGCTTAGAGCAATGTTGTCGCATTAACCGTGTGTGTGATTATTGAATAAGGGTATTATCTCCAGGTAGTAGCCGTCATTCCCGCGAGCCACCCACTCTTCATTCACGTCCTCTAGACTTTATGGATCCACAGTGTTTATCCCACGCCCCTTTGAAGTCTTTCACAGTTCTGGTCTTCACCACTTCCTCCGGAAGGGCATTCCAGGCATCCACCACCCTCTCCGTGAAGAAATATTTCCTGACATTAGTTCTGAATCTTCCTCCCTGGAGCTTCAAATCGTGACCCCTGGTTCTGTTGATTTTTTTTGGGCGGAAAAGGTTTGTCGTTGTCTTTGGATCATTAAAACCTTTCAAGTATCTGAAAGTCTGTATCATATCACCTCTGCTCCTCCTTTCCTCCAGGGTGTACATAGTTAGATTCTTCAATCTCTCCTCATAAGTCATTCGATGAAGACCTTCCACCTTTTTGGTTGCCCTTCTCTGAACCGCCTCCATCTTGTCTCTGTCTCTTCGGCAATACAGTCTCCAGAACTGAACACAGTACTCCAGGTGAGGCCTCACCAAGGACCCTGTACAAGGGGATAATCACTTCCCTTTTCTTACTCGATATTCCTCTCTCTATGCAGCCCAGCATTCTTCTGGCTTTAGCTATCGCCTTGTCACATTGTTTCGCCAACTTCAGATCATTAGACACCATCACCCCAAGGTCTCTCTCCCGCTCTGTGCACATTAGCCTTTCTCTCCCCATCGAATACAGTTCATTCGGATTTCTACTCCCCATATGCATGACTCTGCACTTCTTGGCATTGAAGCTCAGCTGCCATATCTTCGACCACTCTTCCAGCTTCCTTAAATCCCGTCTCATTCTCTCCACTTCTTCCGGTGTGTCCACTCTGTTGCAGATCTTAGTGTCATCCGCAAAAAGGCAAACCTTACCTTCTATCCCGTCTGCAATGTCGCTCACAAAGATATTGAACAGGACCGGTCCCAACACCGAACCGTGCGGTACACAGCTTAAAACCGCTCTCTCTTCAGAGAGAGTTCCATTTACCATCACACATTGTCTTCTGTCCATCAACCATGTGTGCAATCCAGGCCACCACCTCCGCACTCACTCCTAAGCTTCTCATTTTATTCACCAGTCTCCTATGCGGGACCGTTTCAAAAGCTTTGCTGAAATCCAAGTAGATGACATCGAGTGCTCTTCCTTGATCCAATTCCTTGGTTACCCAGTCAAAAAAGTCAATCAGATTTGTCTGACAGGATCTTCCCTTGCTGAATCCATGCTGCCTCTGGTCCAGCAATTCTCCCGACTGTAGATAGTTCACTATTCTCTCTTTCAACAATGACTCCATTACTTTTCTCACCACCGAAGTGAGGCTAACCGGCCTGTAGTTACCAGCCTCTTCTCTGTTCCCACTCTTGTGAAGCAGGACCACCACCGCTCTTCTCCAATCACTCGGCACCACTCCTGTTTCTAGGGATCTATTAAACAGGGCACACAGCGGACCCGCAAGCACATCTCTGAGCTCCCTTAGTATCCTGGGATGAACCTCATCAGGCCCCATGACTTTGTCCACTTTCAGTTTTCCTAGCTCTTCCCATACATTCTCTACTGTAAATGGAGTTACATCTACTCCACTCCCCTCCAGTTTCTTGTTAACTAGCGACGGTCCTTCTCCATGGTCCTCTTTAGTGAACACAGAACTGAAGTATTCGTTTAATATTTCTGCCATTTCTTCGTCTCTCTCCACACATTGATCCTTTCCACATTGATTCTTTCCACCTTTCAATTTCACTATACCACTTTGAACTTTTCTCTTTTCACTGATATATCTGAAAAATGTTTTGTCACCTCTCTTTACGTCCTTGGCAATCCTCTCTTCCGCTTGACTTTTTGCCATCTTGATTAATTTCTTAGTCTCCTTCAGTTCTACCAGATATTATATGTACCGCCTCTTGGCGTAATTGTTATGTTTCATTGTAAACCGATGTGATCAGTATTTTAATACAGGAACACCGGTATATAAAAATCTAAAAATAAATAAATAAATATTCTTCTTTGTGCTCCTCCTTTTGGGATCTTTTATATTTCTTGAACGTTGTTCTTTTGGCCTTTATTTTGTCAGCCACCTCCTTTGAGAACTAGATAGGTTTCATTTTTCTTTTGCTCTTCTTTACTTTTCTAACATATAGATTAGTTGCCTTGGTAACTGCTCCTTTTAGATTGGTCCACTGTTGATCCACACCTCTCTCGTTCTCCCAGCCTTTTAGTTCTTCCAGGTACTTCCCCATTTCATCAAAGTCCATGTTTTTGAACTGCAAAACTCGGGTCTTTGTGCTTCTTTTCCGTATTCTTTTTGTGATATTAAACCATACCTTCGGATGATCACTGCTGCTGAGGTGGGTGCCCACCTGGACATCAGAGACATTATCTCCATTAGTGAGCACTAAGTCGAGTATGGTCCTTCTCTCGTGGGTTCTATTACCATTTGTTTGAACAAAGCTACTTGCAGGGCATCCACTATTTCTCTTATTATATTCTGCAGATGGGATTCTCCAGTCTACATCTGGCATTTTAAAGTCTCCAACAATCACCACTTCTCCCTTCTTTCCCATCTTTTGTATGTTGTAAACCAGATCTCTTTCCAGCTCTTCCTTTTGGTTTGGAGGCCTGTAAACCACTCCAATAAAAATGGATGCCCCATCTTTTTTTAGGATGGCCCATAAAGCTTCTTCATTGCTCCATCTTCCTTGCAGCTTAGATGCTTGGATATTGTTTTTGACATAAAGAGCCACTCCTCCCCCTTTCCTATCCTCTCTGTCCTTCCTTAACAAGTTATAGCCTGGTATTGCCATATCCCAGTCATGAGATTCCGTAAACCACGTTTCTGTGACAGCAACAACGTCCAAGTCCGCCTCCACCATTAGGGCTTGCAGATCTGGGATTTTATTGCCCAAACTATGAGCATTTGTGCTCATAGCTGTCCAGCTTTCTTCACTCAGTTTACTGCTGTTCCTGGACTCCTTATGTGACCTCTTTAGTTGAGCTTTGTTATCCACTTTTCCCTTTGCATTTGTGCAAGGGAAAAGATTAGTGCCTCTGATGACAGAGTCATCATCCATCACAATGAGCTTATTTCTTTGGTTTCTGATCTGGAATTTCTGTATGCATTGGGTTTCTTCTCTCTTTTCCGATAACATTTCAAGCTTTTTCTCAAGAACTTCTTCAGTATTTAATACAGAGAAGGCATTTTGTACTTGTTGCACTTGATACAGTGTGTGTCTCTGGATCACAGGTCTAATTCTACCAGAGCCCACTGTAATACTGTTATTTAAGTTCCTTAATGCCCTGTGGGAGTGTGGGGGGGTAGAGTTGTGGGCTGCACAGCTGTCAATAAAGGGTGTCTGTGGGTCACAGGGCTTATCCTACCTGAGCCTACAGTAAATCTCTTTATCCTTGACTTTTGGTTATTCGGTGGTAATGGGAAATTAATTCCTGGATAATGTACAGTGGCTGAGACTTTTATTGAAGCAAATTCAGCTTTAACTTCAGCCAGCTCCTTTTCCAAGGTAGAGAGTTCTGAACAAATGGGGCAAGCCTTAAGTTTCCATATGATTACCCTCAATATAAAGGCTCCACAGCAGTTGCATTGGATAGTCCTCATTTTGGTAAATTATTTGATTGTTAACACCTAAGGAAATATTAATTTACTAATTTATCTTGTTGCCAATTATGAAGTTAGGCAGACTACATTAGTAAAACAAACCTGTGGGTGGGGAGAGGGGTAGGGTGGGAGGGAGGTAAACAGTTTAAACGTAGGTCAAGCTGGGTAGGGCAGGACACTTTCTGGAACCTTACTTGTCCTTTAGTTAGTAAATGATCCCACAGCACTTATATCTCAATATTAAACAGATTATAATGACATCTATACAATAAGAAAGATACTGGGCTTTTTTTTTCTGTTTTTTTGAATCTTAAAACAAACCAATATCAAGAAACCAAACAGATTAATATACAAGAACTAGAACTAGAAGAGAAAGGGATAATGAAAGCACAGAGCAATATTTCTACATAGAAGCTTCTATAAAATATATAAATTGACACGCTTGAGGCTTATCTGCACTGGAAACAGTTGGCTTCTCTCCTGGGCTGTGCACCAAGCAGTCACTAACTAACCCAACTTAGTGGGTTATTTTTTCCTTTAGATGAGATTCCTCATCAGTGAACTGCCTGCCTAAGAAGGGTCCACCTCATTTTGAGAAAGACAGATGTTACTAAGATTTTTGAATATTGAGTGGCCGGTGTGAAACCCTGCACCCTTTGATAAAGGCCATCCCCAAATCCGAGGGCCAGGGGATGAAGACTTGTGTGTCTCCTTTCTAATTCAGAGAAGGAGCGGCAGTGACTGCATCACCCCAGAATGAGATTTTTGGCTTTGAAGAGAGATTTTTGGAAGTGCAGAAAGTTCCCTTTTTAGTTATGAGGATTTTGATCCACCCCTCACAGGGAAGCTGGGCTGGTAAAGTTGGTTTGCTGTGTGCATCAGATTTCAGATAAATCACATCTACTGGATGTGTGGGAAGAAGGAAGAAAAAAACCTGAGGCCCTCAACAGGGACCAGGGACAGAGGCTGTGGGCAAGAGACTGAACTTTGGACTTAAGTAGGGTTTTCCGAGATTCAGGCATCATCACCTGGGCCACGAAGGAATACTTTCACCCCTGTAGAAAAGGTCCACTCCTTGGCATCTGCAGGAAGCGGGGAAAATGCCTGAGAAGACAGCCCCAGAAAATACATTCTTTTATGGCCCTAGGGGAAATAGTAAATCCCCCAAAAAAGGGTTACATACTTAAAAATACAAAAAAGGCCACAAAAATTTTTTTTTAGGTAGTTTAAACCCAATTCTCCAAATCAATATAATCCCTTATTTATAAAAATAAGTGAAAAAAAGGTGTATTCATACATCACTAAACAAGCATAATCAAAGTCTGATTATTTTAGTAGGTGAAATTGTAATCATATACCTTTAAAACATAGAAATGACAGCAGAAAAAGACCAAACGGCCTATCCAGTTTGCCCAGCAAGCTCCCACACTTATTTTCCCATACTTATCTGTTTCACTGACCTCCACATTCAGGGCCCTTGTTGGTAACTGTTTGATTCAAATTTCCTGCCACCCCCTGCCGTTGATGCAGAGAGTAATGTTGGAGTTGCATCAAAGGTGAGCATAAGGCTTAATGGTTAAGGGTAGTAACCACCGCATCAAGCAAGTTACCCCGATGCTTGTTTACCCAGACTGCACAGATAAATGCCTTGTTGGATGTTGTCTGAATATAAATCCTCATTTCCCCCTGCTGTTGAAGCCGAGAGCAACGCTATATATGCAATATTAACATGGATATTGGCATTGTTGGTTTGAAGCTGGCACGCTTAAGGACGGTATGCTCATTTTGGGGTAGATTTTTAAAGATGCGCACGTGCATCCATGTGCGCGCACTACCTGGCATGCACACATGGATGCCCAATTTTATAACATGTGTGCGCATGTTATAAAATCAGGGGTCGGTGCACGCAAGGGGGTGCACACTTGTGCATCCTGCACGCGCCGATGCCCACGGCCTTCCTCAGTTCCCTCCCAACCTCCTATACTAACCTCCCTTCCCCTTCCCCTAACCTACCTGTAACCCTAGCCCGAACATAGCTCCCCCCAAATTTTTATTTTGCCTTTTGCGCCTGCTGGCATGCGATCCCCTGGCACAGCGGCAAATGGCCACTGTGCTGGGGGCCTCTAGCCCCGCCTCCTCCCCACTCCTTTTCCGAAGTCCCGGGACTTGCGTGCATGACTGGGCCTTTGAAAATTGGATCGGCGCACGTAAGGCCAGTCAAGTGCATAAATCCCTGAAAATCTACCCCTTTGTGTGCTCATTCGATGGTTTTGTTTGTTCATACAACCATTGTCATTCAGCATTGTAAGCTTGTTTATACGCCTTTTTTATTGCAGCAAATGGATAACCCCTTGTCAAAAACTGAGTGCTTAGACTATGTGCTTGAACAATGAAATCCTTCTTGTCTGAACATAATCTCCTTATACGCAAAATTTGGCCCACTGGTAAATGGTATCTAAGATGGTACGGATGAAAACTTGAAAATAATAAGAGAGAATTTCTTTCCATGGGTTTTCGATATATAGAAGTTCCCACTTTATGTCCCATCTTAAAAATCAGTATATCTAAAAACGGAATCTGTGCGCTGTGAAAATAAACAGTTAATTTCAAGTTACTATCCAATGAATTAAGCCACACGATAAATTCTTGCAATAATTCTTGAGAGGATGTCCAAAAAAATACAACATCACCTATATAGCAGGACCAATATGTTATGTGATCAAAAAAAGAGGAAGAATACAAAAAACGTTTCCTCAAATTGAGCAACATATAAATTGGCCATAGTCGCCCACATAGCAATTCCATGATGTTGAAGGCACATTTCTCCATTGAAACAAAATAGTTCCAGGTCAGCACAATTTTTGATAAATTGTAAATAAAAGATGACTGAATACATTGTGGACAAGGTGTCTTAGAAAGAACCTAAGCAATGGTGTCTAAGTTGCCTATTGAGGTATGTTGGTGTGAAATAACAATATCAAGTGTGACTAACAATTCCATATTCTTCATATTAACCTCCTGTAAAATGTTCAACATGTGAGTGGTATCCTTAACATAAGACTGTGCTCGTTTTACTTCCTCTTGTCGAAAAATATCCACATAAGTGGATAACGGTTCTAAAATAGAATCTATTGGCGATGCGATTGGACGACCTGGAGAGTTGTTCAATCGTTTATGAATCATAGGTATAGTGTATAATGTGGGAATTCTGTTATCCTTAGATGTTAGAAAAACAGTTTCTTTTTTTTGTCAAAAACCTGCACTTGTAGCTAACAACATTTCTTTTTCAATTAATCTCTGAATATGTGATGTAGGAGCCTCACCCAATTAATATAGCTGCATTTAAAAAAAGGTTTGGACAAGTTCCTGGAGGAAAGGTCCATTAACAATTATTAAGGGAGAGTTGTAGAAATCCACTCCGTATTCTTGAGATAAGCAGCTTGAAATCTTTCTACCCCTTGGGATCCTGCCAGGTACTTATGACCTAGCTTGGCCACTGTTGGAAACAGGTTACTGGGCTTGATGGATCCTTGGTCTGATCTAGTATGGCAAGCCTTATGTTTTTATGTTCTAAGAGCAAAATCAGAGTAGATGAACTGAAATAGGACCTAACTCTTGTTCCCTGTACGTACCCGGATCTGTCCAGACTCCTGGGTTTTGCCTCCCCTCCAGCAGATGGAGACAGAGAAAGTTCCGACAGACTCTGCCTTGTATGCCAAGGTGCCACCCACAGTCTGTCAGTATTACTCTGTCTCCAGCAGATGGTGGAGGTGCAAAACTCACAGTCTGTACTGGTTACTTGGTAAAAAAAAAAAAAAAAAGTAGACAGTGGATTAGTTAGGTTTTTATTTAAGTTCATTTGAATTGAAAAAAAAAAAACAAAACAAAACCTCAGTTCCGTCGGGAGGAAAGCGTCCTTCAGGCTCCCAGGAGGTTGGCAGGTCCTGAGGGGACCATCCCCCCTAGTGTCTAGGCCGGCTGCGGCTAAGGGTCGAGGACCCTTCTTTGGCCACTGTACAGCAGAGCTTGGGGTAATACCGGGGAGCCCGGATCACTCACCCCAACGGGACTGCCTCAGAACCAGGACCTGAGAGCAACGGGACAGGTTTGAAGAAAAAAAAAAAAGTTAAACATAGCGTTTTTGCTGCTAGTTTTTGTTCTGTCGGGGCTCTCCCTTTCCTTCTTTGCCGCGGCAGTCGGGAGCCGGGGATTTTTCGCTATTTTCACAGTTCCCTTTTCCTGTTTTCTCCTAGCTCATGCCATGCAGAGCATAGTGTCATGCGTGCAACTCCAGTTGTGCACGCCTCTTGAGG
This sequence comes from Rhinatrema bivittatum, assembly GCF_901001135.1. Classification (NCBI taxonomy): domain Eukaryota; kingdom Metazoa; phylum Chordata; class Amphibia; order Gymnophiona; family Rhinatrematidae; genus Rhinatrema; species Rhinatrema bivittatum. Next base: position 141,714,094 of record NC_042622.1, read on the forward strand.
GATGGGCTGTGTTCAGCCTGCATCCCCGGAGGCGAGGGAACCACCAAGGCTGCTGGTGGGGTTGTTCTGCGTGGAAGCTCGATTTCACTGGTGTTTGGAGACCTGCTGGCTTCTTCCCCCAGGCCATTCCCGCTGAGCGCAGGAACCGGTGCCATTTTTTGGCAACTTCACCGCAGCGACTTAGCTAGCAATGGGGGAGGGGAATCTCTCACCCCCGTTGTCTCCCCAGCAGCCCACTCCGTGGCCTAAATATCTTGTCATGGCAGATTCAAATGCTCAGGGGGAGGCTACAGATACGGATTCTGATGATTCTTCATATTCTTTTACATCAGACTTTGTTTTACTAATGCATAAGGCCAGGAAGGCCAGTAAAAGGCAGTCTGCTAGCAGGGTGAACTTCTCGGTGCCACTCTCTAAGACAAAAAAGCAACCCCGGTCTGAGGAACATGGGGGGTCCTAAAAAATAAAGTGCCCCTTAAGGACTATAGCGCCATAGGATGATTCAGACACGTCCTCAGATACGGTGGACCCGTATGGTCAGGATCTACCAACCCAACCCCCGAGAGGGGGTAGAGAGTGAGGGGGACCAGCAGCAGAGTGCTGCGCGGGGGTCCCATGCCGTCAAGGGAGATGACCCTAAAGTGGTCTGCCTGTTCCGAAAAGAGAACTTAGATCCCTTATTCCCGCCATTTTGGGGGAATTAGGGATTGAGGCGCCCCCGGAAGAACCCCGCTTGGGGTCTATGGACCCTGTGTTGTTGGGCCTGAGGGGTCCTCCTACATCTTTCCCTTTCCATTTCTCGGCTATGGACTTACTATTCAGAGAATGGGACACCCCAGATTTGGGGTTGAAGGTTACGAAGGCAATGCACAAGCTTTATCCTCTGCCAGAGGAGGCTTTGGAACTTCTTCGAGTGCCGAAGGTGGATGCAACAGTGTCCGCGGTCACGAAAAAGACTACTATTCTGGTCATAGGGTCCACAGCCCTCAAGAATCTTCAGAATCGTAAGCTGTAGCTGCAGCTTAAGAAGATTTTTGAGGTCTCTGCACCGGGAGTCCGAGCGGCGATGTGTAGCAATTTTGGTTTACGAGCAGGACTTCGCTGGGTACAACAGCTGCAGGCCAATGAATCTCTGTCTGAGGAAGAAGCTCTTCAGGCAGGATGCCTCAAGGCAGTGGTGGCTTATAGTGTGGATGCCCTTTATGACCTTTTATGGACGTCCGCTCAGTCCATGGTCTCCGCTGTCTCGGCCCGTTGATTATTGTGGTTGCGAAACTGGTCTGTGGATGTTTCTTCAAAATCCAGTTGGGTTCTTTCCCTTTTAAGGGCAAGCTGCTGTTTGGCAAATAGCTGGAAGACATGATTCAGTCCTTGGGCGAGAATAAGGTTCATCGGCTACCAGAAGACAGACCACGGGTTTTCTTCTAAGTCCTGCTTTCGTGGTATCAGCCTTTTCGGGGGCGACGTTTCAGTAGACCCAGTAACTCCCAGTCTATCCAAGGCGGAAAATCTTCACAATGATAGGCGGCCGGTCCACTCCTCGGTTCCAGTGGTAGGTGGCAGACTATCTCTGTTTTACAACGAGTGGACCAAGATCACTTCGGACCAGTGGGTTCTATCTATGATAAAACACGGCTACACTTTAGATTTTGCACGCCGGCCACACCAACAGTTCCTGATCTCACCATGTGGGTATGCCGCAAAGCGTCGGGTGGTAAGAAAGACCTTGCAGCGCCTTCTTGATCTCGGTGCAATTGTTCCGGTTCCTCAGTCAGCACGACGACGGGGGATTACTCCATTTACTTCGTCGTGCCAAAAAAAGAGTGGTCCTTCTGGCCCATCCTCGATTTAAAGCGGGTCAACCGGTGTCTTTGCATACCCTGCTTCCGCATGGAGACGTTTGGTCCGTCATTGCTTCAGTTCGTCCAGGGGAGTTCCTAGCATCTCTGGATCTGACGGAGGTGTATTTGCACATCGGGATCCAGGCGGATCATCAGAGATTCCTGAGGTTTTCTGTCCTGGGTCAGCACTACCAGTTTCAGGCTGCCCTTTGGCCTTGCTACAGCCCCCAGGACGTTCACCAAGATAATAGTGGTGGTGGTGGTGCAACTACACAGAGAGGGGTTACTGGTGCACCCATACTTGGATGATTGGCTGATTCAGGCAAAGTCGGAAACGCTTTGCCTGACAGCGATACAGCGGGTAATGAAATTATTGGAGGTGCTCAGCTGGGTGGTCAATGTAGCCAAAGGTCATCTAATCCCCTCCCAGTCATTGAAATTTTGGGGGCTTTGTTCGACACCCGACAAGGGAGAGTTTTCCTAACGTCCGACCACATTGTCAAATTGCAAGAGCAAGTGTGAGTGCTGCTCTCCAAGCATCCTCCGAAGGTCTGGGATTACTTGCAGGTTTTGGGGTCCATGACTTCGACTCTGGAACTAGTTCACTCACATGCGACCTTTGCAATCCACATTGCTTTCCCGTTAGAATTGTTTGGAAACTGGATTCCATCGGCCCCTGCTGCTGACGGAGTCTGCTCGGTCCAGTCTAGATTGGTGGCTGATCTCGGACAATTTAAGCCATGGAGTTCCTTTGGTTGTACCTGACTGGACGGTGGTCACCACAGATGCCAGCCTTTCCGGCTGGGGAGCGATTTGTTAGAAGAAATCGGTGCAGTGGCAGTGGTCTCCAGAGGAGTCTTGATGGTTAATAAATCGTCTGGAGACCAGGGCGGGGTAAATAAGATTAATCTGCAGACCCGAAGGAAAAAACAAATACTGAATGAGTGGACTCTCTATTACCTCTATGCGAAGCTGGTTCGCAGTTGGGGTTAGTGATCCGGTTCAAGTTATGATTCCTGTATATAGTTAGTTTGGTTTTGAGCCATTCTGCTTTGACACTGAGTAATACTGACAGACTGTGGGTGGCACCTTGGCATATAAGGCAGAGTCTGTCGGAATTTTCTCTGTCTCCATCTGCTGGAGGGGAGGCAAAACCCAGGAGTCTGGACTGATCCGAGGTACTACAGGAACGAAAATTATCAGGTAAGAACCCATTTTCTTTAGTTGATTGCTGAGGATGTTTCTGTATAAATACAAGTTTACAGGAAACAAGGTGGCTGTCAGGTGGAAGCGCTGTCTACCATCCCATTTGTAGGTTGGTGGTGTACTTGGATACATATATTGCAGTTCTTTCAGCCAGGAAGAAGAGTGGCACTTTTGTTGTTTGTTTGTTTGTTTATTTATTTATTTATTTAGTGTTTTTATTATACCGGCATTCATGAAAGGTATCACATCATGCCGGTTTACATTTAACAGGGTGTGAAAATACAGAGAAATACAAAAAACTATAACAAGTGCATGGTTAGAAAATTGCAGTTATAATAAAACAGGGAGGTGCACAACTGGGGGCAGAAGAGAAAGTAGAAGAAGGGGTTTAACCGAGAGCAAATTATGTACAAAGTTGCAAATTATTTACAATGTTGTAGAATTAATGTAGTGAAGGAGATTAACAGATGAAGACATTCCAATTACAGGTACTGAAGTCTTGGTGTTTCATTTAAATTACTGGTTTGAGGGTGAGAGGCCTTTCAGTAGTCAGTCATTCTGGAGAAAAGGTATTATGGAATAGCAAAGAAGGCAGAAGTGATTGTGATCAGGAGATATGTACAGTAGCTGGTAAGATCAGGTGAACATTTCTTTCAAGAACAGGCATCACTGTGCTGACATGAGTCAGGATGATGGAGAGGTGTGCTTAACCACATCTCATGCAGAAGAACAGAAATAGTCTTTATCAGGCAAGCACATATTTGTTATGGGGCCCCGATGGACCGTTTCCTGTTGAATTGAAGAATGAATAATTCAGCAAATAAAGGGTTTCAAGGCCTATTTATCTTGAGGAATCATTTAATGTGGTTCTAACATGCCTCATCTGTAATTGCAGTAGACAGAGCAACTGTGTTTGAAAAGAAATCAATGGTCAAGTCTCTAGCTATAAAGCAAATGCAAGGATGTAGATAGTAGTAATATTGCAGAAACAATTAAATACATTTCTGACATTTACAGTCATTTGCTTCTCGGCCTACAATGGGGTTATAGGTAAAGTGTTAAACTTGACTTTTTCTCTTGGCTAATTTAGCAGCAGCAGATGTGGTGAGCCATACTTAATGACAGCTTCTGGTTTTGGTTAATGCTGTTGAAAAGTACCTTGTAATGTGAAACTATTAAGTCTGTGACATGGGTGCAGGGCTGGAATAAGGATACACCCCACAGCAATGGTACAGGACTGCAAGGCTGGAAGGCAAGACAAGGTTTAGCTGGACAGGTGCAGGCCTGGAAGCCACAAGGAATGGAATAAGACAAGAGTAGCCAGATTAGAGAACCCAGGGTGACTCCATGAAGAGGCATCGAGGTAATGGCAAGGATGGATAAAATAGGACTGAGGCTTGAGCATTGTGTAACCAGTGAGGAGATGCTTGGCAAGGCTATAGGCAAATCCCATTAAGAACCCCTGCTGGTGGAGAGGCGTCATTGCAGGTAAAATCAAGGCACAGTGAGACTGCACATAAGGTGAAATCATAACAGTTTGTTGATTAGAACAAATCACATTTAATCAAGTTCATGTTCAAAGCTTGGGTGTCAGATATTAGAATGGGTATCCAAAATCACTTCAAAAAAGATTCAGAATAATGTTTAATGACTTTCAATATTGCTAGTAAAGCAGGGCAATTTGTTACTTTATTTTCTAATCAATCCATGCCAATTTAGTTTATCACTCAAGTCAGTAAAGTTTTTATTTTAACATTGCCGAGAGTCCCTTTAATATAGGTTTCTGTCCATTATCACACAATTTAATCAGTACTGAACTTTTAATATATTCATAAAGTCTATAGAATGTTTCTACTGTATAAGAAAAATTCAAAGCTATCTTGGATGTAAATATGTAACAAATATACTGGAATGAAAAGTGTCAAATTTCCTGGCGTGTAGCCAGATGGACTCAGTACGAATGGGATAGTATCCGTGTGCTAGCAGTTGGAGACGGATCTGACGTCAGTACGGGGGCGTATATAGCCCCACAGGAAGCGCAGCGACTCAGTAATTTCCGTCTCCAAAGCAGTTTGGAGTGCCTGCACGCTAGTTGAGCGTGCTTTCCAAGACTAGTTTGATTTTTTTCTCTTTCTTCTCATTTCAGATTCTACTTTGTTGTTTCTTGCCTATTCAAGCTTAGAGCCCCGCGCTCCTGCGGTAGATACCCTTGGGTTCCTCCCCCAGCGAGCTCCCAGGGTGATTACCGTGCTCCCCCGGTGGGAAAGTCCTCGGTCCTGCCGAGCCACGGCAGTGACATAGCCCCCGGACGACGTTCGGGGTGTAGCCTACGAGGCCCTCGGTCCCGGCGTGGACGAGGTAGCGGGTGCATATCCTCAATTGCGGTGGCGAGGTGCTCCCTTCCCCCGCAGCCGGAGAACGCTTGTGTTCCAGCCGAGAAGTGCCGACGCTGGTAAGGTGCACCGCTCTTCCTACGGGTCTCCGGAGCACAGAGGATCGGCGGCGTGGCACACCGTGGAGGACGCCATCTTGGGCCTGGTTCAGGTACTCCGCGTCCGTAATAGGCGCAGCTTTTTCTTCCTCCTTTTGAGTTTCTGGCAATATTGTGTGCCTATTGCATGCCACTGAGCGTATGACGCTAGCCGCCTATTGCTGAAAGCCTATTGAATGCATATTGAGCGTATACTGCTGATCGCATATTGCTGACCGCCTATTGAATGCCTATTGAGCGTATACTGCTGACCGCATATTGCGGAAAGCCTATTGACTGCATATTGGCGTATACTGCTGCCCGCCTATTGCTGAAAGCCTATTGAATGCATATTGAGCATATACTGCTGCCCGCCTATGACTGAGAGCCTATTGCCTGCACACTGGGCGTCTAGCGCTGGCCGCCTATTGTTGAAGGCCTATTGAATGCCATTCTGCGTACATTGCTGCCTGTTGTATTAAGCGCCTTTTGCTGCCGCATATTAGTATTGAGCGCCTGTTGTATTAAGCGCCTTTTGCTGCCGCATATTAGTATTGAGCGCCTGTTGTATTAAGCGCCTTTTGCTGCCGCATATTAGTATTGAACGCCTGTTGTATTAAGCGCCTTTTGCTGCCGCATAAGATTATTGAGCGCCTGTTGTATTAAGCGCCTTTTGCTGCCGCATATTATTATTGAGCGCCTGTTGTATTAAGCGCCTCTTGCTGCCGCATATTATTATTGAGCGCCTGTTGTATTAAGCGCCTTTTTGCTGCCGCATAGGATTATTGAGCGCCTGTTGTATTAAGCGCCTTTTGCTGCCGCATATTAGTATTGAGCGCCTGTTGTATTTAAGCGCCGCTTGCTGCCGCTTATTGTTATTGAGCGCCTATCACTCGATGGAGCGGGATGCAGCGGAGTCTGCGGCGCCGGCGCCCCCTACCTCGGGCATTGCAGCCCTTGGCCTCTGCTCTGCATGTCAGCTTCGGGCCACGCGCAGTGATGAGCCAGACTCGCTATGTGCCCAATGTGAGGAGGCCGTGCGATCCTCTGATCTGGACCAGCCACGGTTTGTGGACAGTTCCCCAGGGGCTACCCCGGAGTTAGGGGGCAGTCTCGACCAATCCGGAATCCCGGGGGAGCTTGTACCCCGGCGATTAGAGGCTGCTTCAATTTCCTGGGTGGATCTCTTTAAGGGAATTCATGCTTTTGTACAGATGCAAACGGCTGCCCAGCCTGGCCCGGCGGTTCCGGCCGTTCCTGTAATTCCTGCGGTGGCTGCACCTGCTGCGCCTGCTACTGCGGTGGTGGTTCCTGCAGATCCGGTTCCTGGGCCATCACGCCCATATCGCGAGCGGGACTTCCCGCTGCTGGACAGTCCGGATCAGTCGGACCAGGAGGTCTCACCGGACGAATCCGAGCTCCCGGACGAGGGGGACCTTCCTCCAGGGACTGAGCCATATAGAACCATGAGGCGGTTCTTCCCTAAAGAGGATCTCTCCGACCTGGTGTCTCGGTGCCTGGCGGAATTGGATATTACCGGTCCCAGTGCTTCGGTGCCCCCGGCGCAGAACCCCCTGCTGGAAGGTCTTCGTCCTACAGCCCGCCATTTTCCTTTCTTTTTTTTTTTTTTTTTTTTTAATTTATAGTTTATTGTAATTTCTTCATCATTTTACAGAAAAGAAATAGGACTTATTGATTCACACAAAGCATATTTAACATATCAAAACAAACAATCACATTACCTGTGAGAATAACAATATCAAGCCCACATTAAGGGGAGCCAAAATAAGTAACTAAACATAGGAAATTTTCATAATTACTATGATTATTAGGTGCATGCCTACTTTTTAATAGCCAGTTATCCCCCATACTTAGGAGTGTGGCCCCAGCTTACCCACCCTTATCTAGAAGAAAAGACTCCAAATGAGAAGGATCCAGAAATACGAATTTATTTCTTTGATAAGTGATTAAACATTTGCAGGGAAATTTGAGATAAAAGGTGGCCCCTATAGATAGAGCCCTTTGTCTCAAGTCTAAAAACTGTTTCCTTCTCAATTGGGTCTCTTTAGAAACGTCTGGGAATACTTGTACTGTCTGACCACAATACATAACATCTTTATTTCTGAAATAGTTTTGAAGAACCAGATTCTTTTCACTCTCCAAACTAAACGTGATGTATGGAGGGTGGTCAAAAAAATGGAAAGAATGCTTTCTCTTTCCATGGCTCATTCCACCAGTTTGGAACTTGAAACTAGGAAGTGCTTGGAGGACCATAATAAAAGAATTGCACAATTGGAGAGTGTTAGAGAAATACATGATCCCCAGATGATTACACTACAAGCTACAAGCACAGCATTTATGAAAGACTCACTAATGTTTTTTAAAAAAATTGAAACTTTGGAAAATATAACAAGGAAAAACAACTTAAGATTCTTGAACTTTCCCTGTATTAGACTATTGTCTGCTCAAGAGTTATTTAAAAGATATGTAACAGAAACACTGGGA